>NC_041388.1:355824072-355874164 GCF_002162155.2 Triticum dicoccoides | reverse complement strand
CCCCCCGAGGTGCATGCTCTAACTTGGCAGGGTTATGTTGCTCATATCGTGCGTATGGTATCTTGCATTGCTATGTCATTTGCTTAGTTTAGACATGCTTTGTGTGAATGCCACCTGTTTAGTGTCTAATTACCATATATGTGAATTATGCAATGCCATCTTATTGCAAGACATTATATATGTGAATTATGCAATGCTATCTTGTTGCAAGGCATTATATATGTGAATTATGCAATGCCATGTTGTTTAGCCAAGCGTCATATATGTGAATTATATCATGCCGTCCTTTTTTGTATTTCTCATTGCTTTTGTCGACAATGTTTGTATATTCAACTGCTTTTCCTGTGCATCAGCCATTTGAATTGGTGATGGAGAAATCTGGAGTGAAAACAAGGTCTTCAGAGCAGACAATACTACCCGTTGAAGCAAATATCTTGCAGGTTACAGATAGCTCTTCAGAGGAGGATTCAGAGGCAGATGACCAATCCTATTATCCCCCTGAGGTGTATGCTCAAACTTCGCAGGGTTATATTACTCATATCATGCATATGTTGTATTGCAATGCTTAGTTTTTACATCATATACACGATATTGAATGCCATCTCCGTAGTTGACACATCATATATGCGATTGCCCTCTGCTCACTTCCTTAGTATATAAATCATATATTTGAATTATATCATGCCATGATGTTTACATAGACAGCATGTATCTGAATTATGGCATGCCAACCAATTTTCTAAAGACATAATATAGTTATATCTTCTCATCCTATTCACATAGTCATCATATTTTGAATTATGTCATTCTATCCATGAATTATATCATGCCATCATGTTTCCATTGACGACATGTTTGTTATTTATGGCATGCCAACCACTTTAATAGACACATCATATAGTTATATCATGTCATATTGTTTACATAGTCATCATATTTTGAAGTATGTCATTCTATCCTATTTAGTTAGCCATCTTACATGTGAAATTGTGTCATGCTATCCTATTTAATTAGCCGTCATATATGTGAAATTATGTCCTGCTATTCTGTTTGGTTAGACAACATAAATGTGAATTATTTCATGCCCTGTTTTCTTCCCTACTATCCATTGCACCTGTCTATCTTACAATGTCTGTACATTCAATTACTTTTCTTGTTTATCAGCCATTTCAATTGGAGGGGGTGATGGCAGTATCTGTGGGAGTAAAAACACGGTCTTCAGAAAAGATCGTGCTGCCCGTCGATGGAGATAGAACCACGATTGTACTTACCCAAGAACCAGCCCCACCACACATAACCCAGACTCACGCAGATTGTACCCCTACCCAGTTGGACAGAGAACTAGCTACACCCCTTCTAACCCCAACCCCAGCATATAGTAACCAAGTTCCCGTTGACACAACACCGTCTCCACCACAGAGCACCCAAACATGAGCAGTTAGTAAGGCAACTGCAGTGCCCAAAGCACGAGGACCACAACTCCGAACCCCAAGTCAACGCTTAAAGAAGAAGAAGAATTGTTCTCAGGTCAGGTTCCGTAGCTATGGTTCATACTACTTTTCTCTTGCATCACTGTATTTACTCATACCAACTAATTTCAAATTTGAAGGATGTAATTGAAACTCCAATGGCGCAATAGGTATGTTTTAAACCTGTTTCTTTAACATGTTTGCTGTTGTAACTTGCTCTATGTTGATTTCAGTTTCAATTGAATAAACAGTTATGTTCTCATGCCATGCACATTACAAGTGTTGTTATTGCTGTGTAGTTTCCCACACTTATATAATGTCTATGCTGCTTTGTCTTAAATAGATATGATTCGAACTGTATCTATCTTGATTTGGCAACGTAAACTAGAGTGATATAGACCATACAGTGACCATACTAGATAGATATATGTTTGTTTCATGTTGGTATCCTATCCACCTTACTCCTGAACTGCTTCACCAAAATGAGTTTCATATACTACACTATAAACCTGTGATGTGTTTGTTTGTTTCTCTTTTAGAACGCGGATATAATATTGGAGAAGAGTACCCCGTTATGCAATGGTAAAGGAAGTAATGCAGATAAGGTTCAAGATAGTGAGACATCCTTGTTGGTCTCTAAGAAAGCTGATAAAAACTATATTGAAGACACTGAGACAACGCCAAAGTCCTGTCTTGATGTAGTGTTCGAGTTACTGGCTACTACTGCTAGCACCAGCTCTTCGAACTCGCTGCCTGAATCAGTTCATCTTCTTGTGTCTCAACTTCAAGTTGAAAGACATCGATCAGATGTTATGCGACAGGAAGCCGAAGGACTGAGGAAGTCCCTGCAGAATTCAGATGCATACTTTCTGGTGCAACAGCAAGTGCTGGAGGATTTAAGTGCCAAACAAGAGTAAGTTAATAAGCTTGCTAAGCATCTTGCCAGCATTATGGGTACCCATGATATTGTTTCTTGAGCTCTTCTGAAGTGGTTTCAGTTCTGGACTTGTTTTGTTGTGGTGTTCATATGCTGCTTTGTTCCCTATATTTGCACTAGGGGCGAACTTTGATGCCTAGTGGATGTAATGTGTAATAGCCGTGATAGCCTAGCGTAGGTTGCTTGCTTATTTATTTCGTTATGGTCTTGTTTATTTGTTTTCTTGTAGTCAGTGCAGTTCATTTTCCACGGTTTGCTAGTGGCCCCGATAACCTATTTTTTAAAACTAGGCCACATTAACCATGGGCTACATATTTACTGTAGTTAACATGGGCCTCCTATGGGTCGTAGAAGCAATCGACCTTCTAAGGGCCGTGATACGTCTCCAATGTATCTATAATTTTTGATTGCTCCATGCTATATTATCTACTGTTTTGGACATTATTGGGCTTTATTATCCACTTTTATATTATTTTTGGGACTAACCTACTAACCGGAGGCCCAACCCAGAATTGCTGTTTTTTTGCCTATTTTAGGGTTTCGAAGAAAAGGAATATCAAACGGAGCCCAAACGGAAAGAAACCTTCGGGAATGTGATTTTCTCACCGAACATGATCCAGGGGACTTGGACCCTACGTCAAGAAACAAAGGAGGAGGCCACGAGGTAGGGGCGCGCCTACCCCCCCCCCCAAGGCACGCCCTCCACCCTCGTGGGCCCCCTGTTGCTCCACCGACGTACTCCTTCCTCCTATATATACCTACGTACCCCCAAACGATCAGGGACGGAGCCAAAACCCTAATTCCACCACCACAACTTTCTGTATCCACGAGATCCCATCTTGGGCCTGTTCCGGAGCTCCGTCGGAGGGGGTATCCATCACGAAGGGCTTCTACATCATCACCATAGCCCCTCCGATGAAGTGTGAGTAGTTTACCTCAGACCTACGGGTCCATAGTTATTAGCTAGATGGCTTCTTCTCTCTTTTTGGATCTCAATACAATGTTCTCCCCCTCTCTTGTGGAGAACTATTCGATGTAATCTTCTTTTTGTGGTGTGTTTGTTGAGACCAATGAATTGTGGGTTTATGATCAAGTCTATCTATGAACAATATTTGAATATTCTCTGAACTCTTTTATGTATGATTGGTTATCTTTGCAAGTCTCTTCGAATTATCAGTTTGGTTTGGCCTACTAGATTGATCTTTCTTACAATGGGAGAAGTGCTTAGTTTTGGGCTCAATCTTGCGGTGTCCTTTCCCAGTGATAGTAGGGGCAGCAAGGCATGTATTGTATTGTTGCCATCGAGGATAACAAGATGGGGTTTTATTCATATTGCATGAGTTTATCCCTCTACATCATGTCATCTTGCTTAAGGCGTTACTCTGTTTTCATTAACTTAATACTCTAGATGCATGCTGGATAGCGGTCGATGATTGGAGTAATAGTTGTAGATGCAGGCAAGAGTTGGTCTACTTGTCTCGGACATGATGCCTATATACATGATCATGCCTAGATATTCTCATAACTATGCTCAATTCTGCCAATTGCTCAACAGTAATTCGTTCACCCACCGTAGAATACTTATGCTCTTAAGAGAAGCCACTAGTGAAACCTATGGCCCCCGGGTCTATCTTCATCATATTAATCTTCCAATACTTAGTTATTTCATTTGCTATTTACTTTGCTTTTATTTTACTTTGCATCTTTATCATAAAAATACCAAAAATATTATCTTATCATATCTATCAGATCTCACTCTCGTATGTGGCCGTGTAGAGATTGACAACCCCTTGTCGCATTGTTTGCGAGGATTTATTTGTTTTGTGCAGGTACGAGGGACTCGCGTGTAGCCTCCTACTGGATTGATCCCTTGGTTCTAAAAAACTGAGGGAAATACTTACGCTACTTTGTTGCATCATCCCTTCCTCTTTGGGGAAAAAATAACACAGTGCTCAAGAGGTAGCAGGCCGTAGAAACAATGGGCCTTCTACGGGGCATAGAAACAATGAGCCTTATACGAGCCGTAGACACAATGGGCCTTCTACGGGCCGTATCATCAATGGGCCTTCTACGGGCTGTATGATCGGTTGGCCAAACATGGGCCAATAATAGACCACATTATGGGCGTAAATGGGCTAGAATTGAAATCGTCCGTTCATGGGCCGACCATAACGGGCCGTCGTTAATCGACCATATTTGACGACGCTAAGAAAACGGCCCAACGTATTAACGGGCCTCAAACGGGCCGACTATAACCACGGGCTGAATTTGGCCCACAAGCAGAAAATGACAGTAATGGGCCGAAAGTAAAGGAATGCTGGAAATGAGCCCAAGAATAAATGGGCCTTGAGAAGGCCGAAAGATAACATGGGCTGGAAACGGCGCAATGGAGTAATGGGCCGTTAATGGGTATAAAGTGATACACTGTTCATTATGGGCCAGTTTAACCACGGGCCGTTAATGGGCCGAGGGTTACTAAGGGCCTCATATGGGCCGAAAGACGTCATGGGCCATACATGGGCCGGAAGTTAAAATGGGCTGGAATTATATTGGACGACCCAGATGACGTTACTGGGCCTAATTCGGATAGGCCGTAAATAGGCCCTGGGTTAGCAGACTGTAAATGTGCTATATGCGAACAGGCTGTTAACTGGCTTGCCGTGGGCCGGCCCGCCACCTTTTGACCAAGTCAGACGGGCCGGCCTTTTCAGAGGAATGGGCCTCTATTAGGTCGTGCCACATGTCCACGTATCATAGGCGCTTTGGGTCCAATGAGTGGATGACATCTGTCCCAACGGTGAGCCGACACGTGTTTCCTCCAGCCAATGATGATTTTACACGTGGAAAATCCCTATTGGCCGGGGCTGGTAACGGGTTATCAGATCCAAAACCAGACCCGGTAGCTTAACGGCGTTCCGCTAGGGTGGATGCCACGTGTCGGTCACCCTAGGCGAAAGCACTACTATGACACGCGATTTATCGTCATCAAAGTGGACACTTCCGTGATGATAATTTTGGTAATTTCATGGAACACTTCTACGATAGCACAGGTATGACTATCTTGATTCTGTCATAAAATTGTCATGGATGTACATGCATGATAGAAAATGTGACCTACTGTGACAAACATGTATCATCACGGATTTGTATTTTTTTGTAGTGTAAGCTACATGGAGGGAGGGGAAAATGCGACGCAGGACTCGTCGGTCGTGAGGGTTTTTATAGCAGGCTGGTAAGCATTGGGATTTTGGGGGATTTCACCGAGTCGGGCGGGAATCTTGCGTGGGAACCTGCGAGGTTGCGCGGGAACGGGCTCACTGACGATTCATTGGCGCCACTGTTTGGCCAAAAGAACACCCCCGCACGCTGCGCAAGATTGCGCTATAAGCCGTCTGCGGCAGCGGGGTGACAAGACGTGCGAGAGGAGGACAAGAGGAAACGTACACATAAAGTTAATAAAAAACATTGAGATTTAATTACCTACTATACCCCCGTCCTAGTTTATAAGTAGGATTTAACTAATAAAATACAAATGCATGTCGCCAAAGATTATATCGTTGGAGTCATATTTGAATATAGTTTCCAGCTATACAATTTTTGTAACATTCATTAACATTTTTTTGTTTAAATTTAAGGTGATATACCAGCAAGCGTTTGCCTGCAACACACACGGCTTATTCCATCACAAACAACTCGGATGGATTAACTGTATGCCACGTATCACACACGTAACTCTAATCTAATTTGTGCTTGATGTCTCCGACATCGCTCGCACAGTTCGTCTTATTTGCCACATATCAATGTGCCGTCCTCTGCTCGCGTCCCTTGGCAAGCACTGCTCGCCGTTAGGCGCCACGGTGTGCTCTGTCACATCCGTTGGCGCGCTCGCCCTATGGACAACTTTTCCTTGTGCGTTCAATATATATGGTTGCTCGCCGTTGAGGTGACCACGGAGCGCTCTGCTCGCGTCCATCCACATGTGCTCTGCCAGCAGTTGGGCGTGCGCACGATCACATCGGGGGCCCCATATGCATGCGGTTGCACCGCGCGCATTGCCACACGATGCAGTTACGTGAGGCACGATGGAGTTACGCGCTGCAAATTAGAACTTCCATCAGGGCTTGCTGATATTCCCGGCCGCCCGGCTTCCCCTTTAATTCTGGCGGCCATTATAACCTTAGTCTGTTCAACCTTTCGATCACGCCCCACAACACAACAAGCACACCCATGATGACACATAGAGAGGGGATGTCCAGCGGTGCTCCAATGGAGTTCGGCGAGCATAGAGTGGAGACCCACGCGAGGGAGACGGATCTCTCGGTGGTTTACACCATCTACCCGGCCGTTTTGGATGACTACATCAATAGCATTGAGCAGTTGCTTGCTGGAGACAAGTACAAGGTGGTCGTCATCGACCTCCAGTACACCGCCGGTCGTCCCCGCATAGATCAGAAGGTTGTCGTCGCCCATTTGTGCGTGCGCCATCATGGCCTCATCTACCACTACTGCATGGCCGCAGAGCCTTGCGATCGTTTCAACAGGTTTGTCAACAGCACCGACTACAAGTTCACGATGGAAACCAAAGATGATGTAAATGCGCTCAGTGTTACGGGATTGGCCTGCAAGAACCTTGTCGAAATCCATGACCACTACAGGGTCTAGGGCAGCACGAAGGACTCCCTGGTTGAACTCGCCTCGGCCATCATCGACCCCTACTACGAAAAGATGAAGTAGGATGCCCAGAGAAGAAGCCCCCTATCCTGGCACAGGGCCTGGATGCGGTAACTGGATGAACCTCACCTCAGGTTCGCAGCCAAGAGCGTGTACACATGCTACGAGATGCACATGCGGATCGTTGACATGAGGAAGTGCCTCGTTACCCAAATCGATGAGCCCGGATCGAGCCACAAGCAGAGCAAGCATTGAAAGAAGTAGATGATGATCAGATGATCGTTTATGCTAGTTAATCATGCATGTAATATATAGTTTACTTTATCGGTGTGTGGAAATGTGAGTAGTAGCCACCTATGTAATTATGCATGTAACAGTTTACTTTGGTGTGTGCAAATGCCATGGTTGTAGTGGCCACCTATGTAAGTCGATGTTTAATTTAGTTATGCAAGCATGTCCTTATAAGAGAGAGAGAGAGAGAGAGAGAGTGTGTGTGTCTATATATATGTTGTTGTTGTTGTTGTTGTTCTGTATGCAATCCCATCGCACAACACACACGTCTTATTAGTAGCAACCGTCTATGTTATTATTGGTATTCACACACATTTCTGATTACAAACCTGTTTGCCACGTATCACACACATGTTGTTCATTTGAACCGTTTCTGTTCTCATGTCTCAACGCAAACAGTTCATCCGACTGAACCGCATGCCGTATATCGCACACACCTTTGATTTGGCTGACCGTTTCCATTGTGTTGCCTAATAACAAATAGTTCATCCGAGTGAACCGTATGTTGTACATCACACACACCTTCCTCTGGCTGCCCGTTTCTTTTGTTCCTCCTCATCGGGAATAGTTAATTGAGATGAACCATATGCCCTGCATCGCATATGCAACTAAAATCTGAACCGTGTTTGATGCATCGTCCATCGCAAATGTTTTGCACCTTTTTTGACGGTTTTCTACACCATCGTTTACGATTATGGCATCACACACAGTTTCCTCGAAGGGTCTCTGATCGTAGTGTCGCGTTAGCAGCATCCTGCAGTATTGTTCCCCAACATCATGTTCCCCCACCGAGGTGTATGCTCTAACTTGGCACGGCTATACGGCTCATATCATGCATATGGTGTCTTGCATTGTATAGTTTAGACATCATATACACAATATTCAACACCATGTTCTTAGTTCAGACATCATATATGCGAATGCCATCAGCTTAGTATATAAATCACATATGTGAATTATATCATGCAATCCTGATTACTTAGATAACATGTATGTGAATTATGTCATGCGAACCTATTTACTAAAGACATCATATAATTATCTCATGCCATCCTGTTTAGTTAGTCATCATATCTTTGAATTATGTCATGCTATGCTATCCAGTTTAGATAGATATCATATATGTAAAGTTATGTCATGCTATATTTTTTAGTTAAACAATACATATGTTAACTATTTCATGCCCTATTTTTCCACACTATCTATTGCATGCCTCTCATACAAGGTCTGTGCATTCAACTACTTTTCTTGTTTATCACACATTTGAATTGGAGGGGCTGATGGCAGTATCTAGCGGAGTAAAAACACAGACTTCAAATAAAATAGTGCTACCTCTTGGTGGAGATAGCACCCCAGTTGTACACGCACAAGAACTAGCCCTACCACACATAACTCAGACTCTCGCAGATTGTACCCCTCCTCCGATGGACAGAGAACCAGCTTCACCCAATCTAACCCCAACTCCATCAGATAGTAACCCAGTTCCAGTTGACACAACACCATCTCCACCATAGAGCTCCCAAACAAGAGCAGTTAGTAAGACAGCTCAAGTGCCCAAAGAGCTAGGACTACCATGGCGAACCCCAACTCCACCAGTTAGTCCACCTATTCCTGTGGATGAAGCACAAGCAACCATTTGTAGTTTAGCATCCATCACATTTGATGTTGTAAAATCCCATGTGTGTATCTTCCCATCATGGAAATATTATACTGAAGATGAAGGAAAAAGCCGGTTGCAGGTGTTCGTCCATGAGTTATGTGTAAGTAATGTTTTTCATGGCATTACTTCTCTTTGTCCCATACTTTCTACCTCCATGCTAGTTATAATACTTCAAATGTTCCCATTTTTCTCTATAGAGAAGGACCGATTTGAAAACTCAGGATGAGATAACCTGTGCTAATACCTCTGTTATCTTTAAGAATTCTTTGTGGCATTATCGGAATTACTTGAAGAAAACATACTTCATTGGCAAGGGAACTCATCAAATTCCCTTACTTTCTCCTAAGACACATTTACAGGACGATGACTGGGAACGCCTTGTTCTATATTGGTCCAGAACCAAGAATGTGGTAATTAAGGTCTATGAGATCATTTTTTAACGTACTATATATGTCTGCGTCTTACTGTACTCTGTTCGTGTAGAACAAGTGCTTAAACATGAAGAATAATTGTTCTCATTTAAGATTCCATTGCTATGGTGCATATTGCTTTGCTCTTGTATCACTATATTTACTCATACAAAGTTATTTTTAAATTGAAGGATCCAATCGAAACTCCAATGGCACAACAAATATGTTTAAACATGTTTCTTTAACTGGTTTGCTCTTCTAAATTGCTCTGTTGATTTCAATTTCAATTGTGTATACAGTTGTCTTCTCATATCATGCACATTACTAGAATCACAACGGAGCCAATAGTGTTGTTGTAAATGTATACCCGTGGTACCCATCTAAAATCTTGTTGTGCCGTGTAGTTTCCCACACTTGTATTCTTTCAATTTTGCTTTGTCTTGAACTGATATGATTTGAACCATGTCTCTATTTTGATTTGGCAAGACAATGCAGTGACCATAGCACATAGATATATGTTTATTTGATGCTTTTATTATGTACTACTTCGCAATAGAAGACTTTGTAGTTTAATCCTGTCCACCTCACTATTGAACTGGTTCACCAAAATTATTTTCATATACTACGTGCTAAACTTGTTATGTTTCTGCTTGTTTCCTATTTTAGAATGCTGACAGAATATTGGGGAAGAGTATCTTATTAAGCTATGGTAAATGAAGTAATGCAGATAAGGTTCAGGATAGAGAGACATCCTTGTTGGTCTCCAACAAAGCTGATAAAAAACTAAGGAAAACTATCTTGATGACAGTGAGACAACCCCAAAGTCGTGTCTTGATGTAATGGTCGAGTTACTGGCCACTACCACTGGCACAATCTCTTCGAACTCAGGGTCTGAATTAGTTCGGTTTCTTAAGTCTCAACTACAAGTTGAAAGACATCAATCAGTTGTGTTGTGACAAGAAGCCGAAGGACTGAGGAAGTCCCTGCAAAATTCAGATGCATACTTTCTGGTGCAACAACAAGCGTTGTAGGATTTTAGCGCCAAACAAGAGAACGCTAATAAGCTTGATAAGCTTATTGCTAACATGGTGTATAGCTAGGATAACGTTTCTTGAGCTATTCTGAAGTTGTTTCAGATATGGACTTGTTTTGCTACCACGTTTTTTTGCACTGGTGACCAATTTAGACGCCTAGTGTATGTAATATGCTGCTTTGTTCCCTATATTTGCACTGGTGGCGAACTTTGATGCCTAGTGGATGTAATATGTGTAATAGAAGTAATAGCCTAGCTTAAGTTGCTTTCTTATTTATTTCCTTATTGTCTTGTTTATTTGTTTGCCTGTAGTCACTGTTGTTCTTTTTCTGCGGTGTGCTAGTGGCCACAATAACCTATTTTTTAAACTAGGACACATTAGCCATGGGCAACATACTAACCATGGTCCTGCTACCTGTTGTAGTGACCATGGGCCTCCTACGGGCCGTAGAATCCATGTACCTTCTATGAGCCGTAGAATCAATGGGCCATGTACGGGCTATATGATCGATTGGCCAAACATGGGTCATACAATTCGTAGACCAATAACGGACCACGACATGGGCCTTAAACAGGCTAGAATGGGAATCATTTGTTTGTGGGTCGACCATAATGGGTCGTTAATAGGCCGATATGTATAACAAGCTTAATTCTATCAACTGGCATAATAGGTCTTTAATGAGCCATATTAGATGACTCTATGAAAACGGCCCAGTGGATTAATGGGCCAACTATAACCACGGGCTGAATTTAGCCCACAAGCGGAACAGGCCAGTAACAGACCGTATGTAATCGAATGCTGGAAATGAGCCTGTCGGTGTCAAAACCGGCGGATCCCGGGTAGGGGGTCCCGAACTGTGCGTCTAAGGCGGATGGTAACAGGAGGCAGGGGACACGATATTTTACCCAGGTTCGGGCCCTCTTGATGGAGGTAAAACCCTACGTCCTGCTTAATTAATATTGTTGATATGGGTAGTACAAGAGTAGATCTACCACGAGATCGGAGAGGCTAAACCCTAAAAGCTAGCCTATGGTATGATTGTATGTTATCCTACGGACTAAAACCCTCCGGTTTATATAGACACCGGAGGGGGCTAGGGTTACACAAGGTCGGTTACAAAGGAGGAGATATACATATCCGCATTGCCTAGCTTGCCTTCCACGCCAAGTAGAGTCCCATCCGGACATGAGACGAAGTCTTCAATCTTGCATCTTCATAGTCCAACAGTCCAGCCAAAGGATAGAGTCCGGCTGTCCAGAGACCCCCTAATCCAGGACTCCCTCAGTAGCCCCTGAACCAGGCTTCAATGACGATGAGTCCGGCGCGCAGTATTGTCTTCGGCATTGCAAGGCGGGTTCCTCCTCCGAATACATCACAGAAGAGTTTGAATACAAGGATAGTGCCCGACCTTGCAAAATAAGTTCCACATACCACCATAGAGAGAATAATATTTCCACAAATCCAATTGGCTGACATGTTTTGGCAGCAGGACATTACGCCATGGCCCGGTAATTATTCGAACCGTTTATTTTAACTAGCCCCACGCATAACGTGAGGCAGTTTTTTGACACGTCTTGTCAAAGCAGAGATCGTGTTCCCCCTATTAAGGGATTCTCATCAGTATGGACATGGGTAACCCAATCGTGCCTAGGACTCCTAGATTTTAGGCAAGTCCCAAACGGCCATGGGGAGGACGCTTGATATTCACCCTCTTTATAAAGGGACAAGGCTTTTACTTTTTCCTCCCGTGCTCAATCGAATCCTTCTCCCGCCTTGAGTTCTAACACCCAAAGCCTAGGTCAGGTGCTTCGGACCTTCGATCATGTCCGGATCCAGCCTCCAGGGCTGGTGGATGCCCTCCTCCGTCACGGAAGAGGATATCAAGAAATTGAGGGAGGTAAGAAACCTGACCGCCGAAGTCTCACATCGGCTGCCCGCCCGAGGGCAGGTCGTCCCTACTCCTGAACCCAACGAAGACGTCGTGTTCATCTCCCACTTCCTCCGAGGACTAGGCCTCGCTCTGGATCCCTTTGTAAGGGGTTTGATGTTCTATTACGGGCTTGATTTCCACGATCTAGCCCCGGATTCCTTTCTCCACATCTCGGCATTTATTGCCGTATGTGAGGCATTCCTCCGCATTACCCCTCACTTCGGCCTGTGGTTCAAGACCTTTGATGTGAAGCCGAAGACGGTCGAGGGACAGTACGCAGCGTGCGGAGGCGCGTTAATAAGCAAGATTGCAGGAGCCATGTGGGCAAAAGGTTCCTTTCCAGAGGTGTCCGGATTATGGCAATGGGAGTGGTTCTACATCACCGCTCCCAGAAGTGCCAAGTGGGTAGCTTCCCCCGCCTTTCGCTCGGGCCCTCCACCACAACTGATGTCATGGATCAGCAGGGGGCTGAGCTAGGGTCCAGCCAAGGATGTGCCCATATTGCAGAGCCGTATCCGGGATCTCTTCGAGGGAGATTTTAGTTTGGTTATGGTAATGCAAGTCATGCTGGTTCGTCGAGTCCAGCCTTGTAAACACCAGCCCCTTCGCTTGTGGGAATTTAACCCAGAAGGACCGCGCGCTATTCAGAATTTCCTCGGCCCGACGCACGAGGAGATGTATAAATCATTCTTTGGACCTCAAATAGAGTGTCCGGATACTACCGAGGACGTGGGCCTGAGCAGCAACCGCACCACCGACCAAGTAAGTAATCCTCTAGCCGAGCACACCATCTGTCATTTATCATGACGTCATTCTGAGAAATCGCTCTTTGACCAGGACCGGATAAAAAGGCGAAGATGATTCGGTGTTCGGCCCCCTCCCTAAGGGTTTGGACAATCCGGTACTAGAAAAGATGCTCGAGCTAGCACCTTGCCCGGAGCCCTCAAAGGAAGATAAAGGGGGTAATAATGAGGGCGAAAGCGAGCCCCCATCACTACCAATTCCAACCGAGGGAATGAGTGCCTCCATGAGGGAGGATAACCAAGGGGAAGATTCTGACCTTCTCTCACTCTAGGGAAGGAAGAGGACTGCCTTTGAAGATGCGGAAACCAAGGCTTCCAAACGGGAGAAGAAGTCTCCAACAGAGGGTCCTGCCTTGGGGGGTGCTCTTGCCGCACAAAGTCCGCGCGGGGATCAGCCCTCTAACGAGCCGTAAGTGATCAAAAAAATACTTAATAGTAAAGATATTCTACCTTGCTTCCAAGGAAAATAACCGAAGCATTTGTCTTGCAGTTCGGATCTTAGCCCTTCTCAACGGAGCTCGTCTTCAGGGGACCTTCTTCCGAAGATGATGGAGAGCGAAACGCCTCCCCCGGACTCCCCCGCTCAAGAAGCGGGCGACCTTGAAGTGTCGTCATGGAGGGCCTCTCCGAATTCGGTGAGGCCAGAAGATAATCCTATAGTCACCCAAAGTCCGAGCATCCGGCTCTTGAAGAGAGTAAACAAAGGAGTCTGGCGCCGTCTGGTATGCGGTCGGACGCACTGAGGGATTTGCTAAAGCGAGCGACCATCTCGGAAGAACACCGTACGTTAATGAGTACGGTGATGGAAAGGATTTCGTCCGCCGAAATAGGGTTGCATGACGCCTTTATGTGTCTACTAACGGGTTTTGAGGTACGTAAAATGATGTATATTTTTTGAAAGTACCGCACATTTTTAGATGGGCCCTGTGTAGATAATAACCCCTGAGACTCTGGTTGTCACCGAGAACGGCGACAAGCAGAGGATCGTAGTCCTAGGTAATAACCATACCGCTTTAATGTGCAGGTAGTAGAAGCTCCGGTGGCTAGCCGGACTCATGAGTTTGCCAAACTAAAGCGGCAACTGGATGCGGCGGATGCCGACATCGAGCTTGTTAACAAGAGGCTTGACGAGGCACAGGGTAAGTGATATTTTCTGGTGAATGTCACATAATAAGAGTAGCGTGATGCCAGTTTCTTTAATATTTTGTGACTGCAGATGGAGTGGCCATCGTGGAAACCCTTCGGGCTGAACTTGCCTGAGCCAAAGAACAAGCAAGGAGTAGTAATGCGACTGCTTTGAAGGCGGCTGAAGAGTTGAAAGCCGAGAAGGCCGCGCATTGCAAGAGCAAAGAGAAAATGGCCAAGATGGCTGCAAAGTTGAAAGACACTACCGACCGTTGCCAGTTCCTTGAAGAAGAAAACCGGGCGATGGCGGGGGACCTCGAAAAGTCCACGATGGCGACCAAAGACACCCGCTCTGCCATGAGAGCGAAGACGGAGGAGCTGCATGAAGCCGGTGATATTGGAGCTGTGAAGCCCTTTTTGCTGTGGAGGAAGTTCGGAGATCCGTGGTATGCCCCTCTGGATCGGCTGTGGAGTTCGGCAGACGCATATCTGGATTTGACGGCGAGTGCTGTCGATGACGCCGAGTACTTCCGAGATCAAACAGATCATGAAGTGGACAAGCTACTCTGGTCGCAGTTTAACGTTCCAGAGCATCCGCTTCCACTAACTTATCAACTTGCCATATGGGCCGAACTTAATAGATTGTCCGGCCTCGCCATGAGGTCCGTCGTAGATCATTTGTGGCCGGAAAAGCCGAGCTTAGTGCAGCAGTTCCTTGATGCGGTGCCACGCATCAATGCAATGAAGAGGTCAGCGTGCATAGAAGGCTCACGGATGGCCCTTGCCCGTGTCAAAGCATACTGGGCGGAGATGGATGCTTCCACTGTTGCGGCGCAGGGTTTGGCCATAGGCCGAGTTGCTGCCGAGCAGTATTTTGAAGAAGTTCTTGAGGGTGCTCGATTGATCGAGGCCCAGTGCTCGAAGAATATTATTTTTGAGTGACATGTATTCCCATTGTAAAAACAATGTTTTATTAAATTTATCAAGGCTGTGTTTATACTTTTGCCCGAAAGTATTGTGATGCCTCCTGTGCGGCCGTTTACGTATACATGTGTATAACCTGAAAGATTGCAGTCGTCGGCTTCAGCCCCCACGCACATAATGCGGGGGTGTTCGCAGAAGACGCGTATTCACTCTTAATCCAACGTCTTGGTCCTAATAAGGAGGTGATAGCACAGTGAACTAGGCAACCGGACTATTATGCTTTAACACTTTCACTTAGACATAGGAGTTTGACAGTGGGGCTACTATATAGCCCCTGGTGGCTCCGCACTCACCCGAATTCGGGTTGCGTACATGCCCGACCGAGAAACGACCCTTCGTTAAGGCGGAGGAATTCTAAGATTCTGATAGGTCATCGAGTGGTTGACCAGTCTCGCGCTATATCATGACAGTCAGTTTTCGGCTTTCTCTACTGAGGTGGTCGTCCGGATGAACCAGGGGACAATCACAGTAGTTCTCCTAGTGATGCCTTAGCCGATAGAGCAGAACGTAAGGCACGAAAACATAGGAGCCGGGCAAACCCAACATTTGACCAAAGACATGATTCGGAGCTGATGCATATAAGACCAAACTCGCGACGCCAAACACTCCCTAAGGTATTCGGTCTTTATGGTGTAAACCGGGCCTAAACAGTGCCCTTTGTAAGAAGCCCCTGTTGTCCAGGTACGTGCATTGTTCTGATGTGGCCACATGCCAAGACGTCAGCATCCTTCTCAATTGTACTGAGAATCCGAGGGATGTGTATCAACAAGAGACAGTAAAAAAGGTTGACGCAGGGTCTTAATCTAAAAAGAATCCTTTGAACGGGTCCCTGCTGCACGTCTGCGCCAGTGTCTCCGTTGTGCCGTATCCTAGACGGGTGTAGCACGATGCTCATCTATAAAAGAGAGGAACTTAGGTGAAAACTTGTCATGCAAAAAGGTAGGTTTAAAGAAACCATGTAGATTTCAAGATAAGTAAAAATTGCCACTTGTCTGCGCGCGTTAAGCCTCCTGTATTTGTAGTAGGGGTGTGGCCATCAAACCTTTATGAATTACATATAGCTGCACCGGACTCGTCTAACCGTGTCCGTGGTCTTGACGACCTATCGAATGCTTTGGTTGGTGAGGCCGTTTTAGTGTGCGGCTGCCAAGGCAGCTGCACTCTCTTCGGCGCGCAGAGATCGCTCAACATTTCCATTTACTGTAATGATGCCACGTGGACCGGGCATCTTAAGCATGAGGGAAGCATAATGCGGTATTGCATTAAAGCGAGCGACAGCTTCGCGTCCAAGTAGTGCTTGATAGCCACTTTGGAACGGAGCAATGTGGAAAGTTAAATTTTTGCTACGAAAGTTATCGGGGAAGCCGAATATAACCTCTAGTAGCAGGGAGCCCGTGCAATGAGCCCCTGGGCCTGGCGTTACTCCTCTAAAGGTAGTATTGCTGTGGCAAATTTTTGTTGGGTCTATCCCCATTTTGCGGTTTGTGTCCTGATATATCAGGTTTAAGCTGCTGCCGCTGTCCATCATGACTCGTGTGAAGTGGTATCTGTCAATTATTGGGTCTAATACCAAGGCAGCCCATCCTGCGCTCCGGATACTTGCTGAGTAATCCTGATGGTCGAAGGTGATCGGCTGAGATGGCCAGTGGCAGAACTCCGCGGTGATAGGCCCTTGGGCATGTTTATCTGGGAGTGCCGCTTTGCTTCTCCCCTTTATCACGTGTAACGCGTTTACTGTTTTGACTTTTGGTGGAAATTTCTTCTATTCCCCAGTGTTTTGCATGCGAGGCTCATCCTCGTCTTCGCTTTGTGTATCCTACCGCATATGTTCAGTGTTGAGCTTGCCGGACTGCTTGAAGACCCAACATTCTCTGTGGGTATGATTTGCAGGTTTATCGGGGGTGCTATGGATCTGACATATTTGGTCCAGAATTTTGTTTAAGCTGGACAGTTCATCTATGGCTCCTTTAGAGGGCGGCTTTTGCTGACCTGGCCGAGAGCTTCTGAATTCGGCATTTACCACCGTGCTCTTCAGGCTGTCTTCTTTATTCTGGCGCTTATTATTTTTTCTGCGTCGTGATTTCCCGTTTCCATCTCCAACTTCGGATGTACTTGGGTCGCTGGTGCTGCATCGGGCTAGCCAGCTATCCTCGCCCGCGCAAAAGCGGGTCATGAGGCTTGTTAATGCTGCCATTGTTCTCGGCTTTTCTTGGCCGAGGTGTCTGGAAAGCCATTCGTCTTGGATGCTGTGCTTAAAATCTGCCAAGGCTTCGGTGTCCGGACAATCGACTATTTGGTTCTTTTTAGTAAGAAACCAGTTCCAAAGCTTTCGGGCTGACTCTCCGGGCTGTTGAGTTATATGACTCAAATCGTCCGCATCCGGAGTTCGGACATAAGTCCCTTGAAAATTTGCCCGAAAAGCATCTTCGAGCTCTTCCCAGCTTCCGATGGAGCTTTTGGGGAGGCTTTTAGAATAAATGGGCCCTTAGAAGGCCGAAAGTTAACACAGGCTGGAAACGGCCCGATGGAATAATGGGCCGTTAATGGGTATAAAGAGATATACTGTTCATTATGGGCCAGTTTCACCACGGGTCATTAAAGGGCCCAGAGTTACAAAGGGCCTCGTATGGGCCGAAAGACGTCATGGGGCATACATGGGCCAGAAGTTGCAACGGGCTGGAATAATATTGGACGACCCAGATGACGCTACTGGGCCTAATTTGGGTAGGCCATAACGGTTCGTGAGTTAGCGAGTTGTAAATGAACTATATGCGAACAAGCTGTTAACAAGCTTTCCATGGGCCGACCGCTGTCTTTTGACCAAGTCAAACGGGCCAGCCTTTTGACATGAATGGGCCACTGTTGGGCCAAGCCACGTGTCGATGTATCATAGGCACGTCCCATCTATTTGTTGGATGACATCTATCCCAATGCGGAGTTGACGCGTGGTTCTTCCGGCCAATGAGAATTTTACACGTGGAAAATCATGATTGGTCCTTGCTGTAAACGGGTTATCGGATCCAAAACTAGACCCGATAGCTTAACGACGACCCATTACAATGGATGCCACGTGTCGGTTACCCTTGACGACAACACTTCAATGACGTGCAATTTATCATCATGGAAGTGGTCACTTTCGTGATGATAATTTCAATATTGTCATGGAACACTTCTACAACATCACATGGATGACTATCTTGATTCTGTCATAAAATTGTCATGGATGTACATGCATGACAGAAAACATGACCTACTGTGACAAACACGTATCATCACGGAGTGTTTTTTTGTAGTGCCTTCGTCTGATCCTGCTTAGGGGCGTCCGCGTCCAACGAGGATGTCGATGTCTCATTGCTGCAAATCACGAAGTCACTCGACTGTTAGCCGAGTCAAAATGACGACAAAAGGGAGCTTAGCAAAGGCACTTACATTAAAGCCACCAACATCACCACGTTGATCGTTGACACAGCGGCCTTCCGGGGCTTGGCGGAAATCTACTTGGGCTTTTTGAGCTGCTTCTCGGCTGAGCTCTCCGCCTCTACTCATCCGCACTTCGAGCTAGGCGTTGTGTCAGCTGCCGAGTGGCCCACGCCTGATAAATTCCTAGTGCTTTTCCTCTTGTTTTGGACTCTAATTTGAATGATTTGAATGAAAGTAACCCGGATTGACGCAGTTTTCAGCAGAACTACCATGGTGTTGTTTTTATACAAATAAAGATAATTTCTGGAGCCAAGAACCACCGGAGAGGGGCACCTGGGTGGGCACAACCAACCAGGGCGCCCCCACTCCAGGTGCGCCCAGGTGGGTTGTCCCCACCTGGTGGCCCCGTAGACCTGAACCCTAATGCTATAAAATCACATTTTCGGAGGAAAAATCGGGGAGAAAGAATTCTCGTGAAAGGGGAGGCCAGATCTGGAGTCTGTTTGGGGCTCTGGGAGGGGGATCTTCGATCTTAGTCATCACCAACCCTTCTCCATCGTCAATTCCATGATGCTTCCCACCGGAGTGAGTAATTCCTTCGTAGGCTCGCTGGTCGGTGAGGAGTTGGATGAGATTCATCATGTAACCGAGTTAGTTCTGTTAGGGCTTGATCCCTAGTATCCATTATGTTCTGAGATTGATGTTGCTATAACTTTTCGATGCTTAATGCTTGTCACTTTGGGCCCGGGTGCCATGATTTTAGATCTGAACCATTTATGTTATCACCATTATATCTATGTTCTAGATCTGATCTTGCAAGTTATAGTCACCTACTACGTGTTTTGATCCGGCAACCCCGGAGTGACAGAAGTCAGGACACTTCCCGGTGATGATCGTAGTTTGAGGAGTTCATGTACTCACTATGTGTTAATGCTTTGTTCTGGTTCTCTTTTAAAAGGAGGCTTTAATATCCCTTAGTTTCCAATAGGACCCCACTGCCACAGGAGGGTAGGACAAAAGATGTCATGCAAGTTCTTTCCATAAGCACGTATGACTATTTACGAAATACATGCCTACATTATATGTTGGGGAACGTAGCATGCAATTTCAAAAAAATTCCTACGATCATGCAAGATCTACCTAGGAGATACAAAGCAACAAGAGGGGGAGAGTGTGTCCACATACCCTCGTAGACCGAAAGCGGAAGCGTTACGTTAACGTGGTTGATGTAGTCGAACGTCTTCGCGATCCAACCGATCTAGTACCAAACATACGTCACCTCCGACTTCAGCACACATTCAGCTCGATGACGTCCCTCGAGTTCTTGATCCAGCAGAGGGTCGAGGGAGAGTTTCATCAGAACGACGGCATGGTGACGGTGATGGTGATGTGATCCGCACAGGGCTTTGCCTAAGCACTATGACGCAATGGCCGCAGGAGTAAACTGTGGAGGGCGGAACCGTACGCGGCTAAGAGAACAATTGATGTGCTATGGGGTTCCCCCTGCCCCCGTATTTAAAGGAGGGGAGGAGGAGGCCGGCCAGCAAAGGGGCACACCATGGGGGGGAGTCCTAATAGGACTCCACTCCTAGCAGGATTCGCCCCCCCCCCCCCTTTCCTTTCTCATCGGAGGGATAAAGGAAGGAGAGGGAGAGGGAAACGGGGTCGCGCCCCCTCCTCCTTGTCCTATTCAGACTCCCTTGGAGGGCGCGCGCGCCACCCCTTGCGGGCTCCCCTCTCTCTGCCCTAAGGCCCATGTAGGCCCAATACTTCCCCGGGGGGTTCCGGTAACCCCTTGGTACTCCGAAATATGCCCGAACTTTTCCGAAACCATTCCGGTGTCCGAATATCATCGCCCAATATAGTGGTATGGATTACCGAGAGGGCCCAGAGATACCTCTCCGATACTCGGAGTGACAAATCCTAATCTTGATCTATGCAAACCCAACAAACACCTTCGGAGACACCTGTAGCGCATTTTTATAACCACCCAGTTACGTTGTGACATTTGATAGCACACAAGGTGTTCCTCCAGTATTCGGGAGTTGCATAATCTCATAGTCAGAGGAATATGTATAAGTCATGAAGAAAGCAATAGCAATAAAACTTAATGATCATTATGCTAAGCTAACAGATGGGTCTTGTCCATCACATCATTCTCCTAATGATGTGATCCCGTTCATCAAATGACAACACATGTCTATGGTCAGGAAACTTAACCATGTTTGATTAACGAGCTAGTCAAGTAGAGGCATACTAGGGACACTTTGTTTTGTCTATGTATCCACACATGTATCAAGTTTCTAGTTAATACAATTCTAGCATGAATAATAAACATTTATCATGATATAAAGAAATATAAATAACAACTTTATTATTGCCTCTAGGACATATTTCCTTCAGTATCCCACTTTCACAAGAGTCAATAATGTAGTTCACATCGCCATGTAATTTAACAAACACCCAAAGGGTTTACCAGAGTCAATAATCTAGTTCACATTGCCATGTGCTTGACACCCAAAGAGTACTAAGGTGTGATCATGTTTTGCTTGTGAGAGAAGTTTAGTCAATAGGTCTGCCACATTCTGATCTGTATGCATTTTGCAAATTTCTATGTCTACAATGCTCTGCATGGAGCTACTCTAGCTAATTGCTCCCACTTTTAATATGTATCCAGATTGAGACTCAAAGTCATCCAGATCAGTGTTAAAGCTTGCATCAACATAACTCTTTACAATGAACTCTTTATCACCTCCATAACCGAGAAATATTTCCTTAGTCCTCTAAGGATAATTTTGACCGTTGTCAAGTGATCTACTCCTGGATCACTATTGTACCCCTTTGCCAAACTCATGGCAAGGTACATAATAGGTCTGGTATACAACATGGCATACTTTATAGAACCTATGGCTAAGGCATAGGGAATGACTTTCATTCTCTCTCTATCTTCTGCCATGGTCGGGTTTTGATCCTTACTCAACTTCATACCTTACAACTCAGGCAAGAACTCCTTCTTTGACTGATCCATTTTGTACTCCTTCAAAATCTTATCAAGGTATGTACTCATCGAAAGTCTTAACTGTTGGGGAACGCAGTAATTTAAAAAAAAATCGTACGCACACGCAAGATCATGGTGATGCATAGCAACGAGAAGGGAGAGTATCTTCTATGTACCCTTGTAGACCGTAAGCGGAAGTGTTATGATAACATGGTTGATGTAGTCGTACGTCTTCATGATCTACCGATCTAGTACCGAAGATACGGCACCTCCACGATCTGCACACGTTCGGCTCGGTGACGTCCTGCGAACTCATGATCTAGTAGAGCTTTGACGGAGAGCTTCGTCAGCACGATGGTGTGATGACGGTGATGATGTTGCTACCGGAACAGGGCTTTGCCTAAGCACCACTACAACATTACCGAGGTGGATTATGGTGGAGGGGGGCACCGCACACGGCTAAAGATCAATGATCAACTTGTGTGTTCTAGGGTGCCCCTGCCCCCGTATATAAAGGAGCAAGGGGAGGGGGTCGGCAGCTGTCGGCGTTCTGGGAACGGGGGTCCCCAGACTTGCCTGCCTGCGGCCTGCAGCGTGGCTCAAAGGGGGGCCCAGCGCGGCCCATCTTCACCAACACAAACCCAAGACCCTCGCGAGGGGTCAAGCCTCGCGGGGCGGACGACGCGGAGCTTCCTCAGGCGCGGCCTCGTCAGGCTGGCTCACGAGGACGCAGAGAGATCAAGGCGGGGTACCTCACGAGGTGCCCGTGACGCAAGCCATGACGACCAGGGGCGCCAGGCGGGTGCCAGCCCGCGCAGCGTCCCCCCTTCCTCTTTGGTGCAAAGGGGGCAAGCGCAGCCGCGGAGTACCGAGGCATCAGGAAAAGGTTGCCATTTCGGTGCAACGAGACCAAGACCAGGAGGACTACGAGACGGAGGACACCGTGGAGCCCAAGATGCCATCATCACCAGAGCTTTGCGCAGGCGAAGACTACTTTAGTCAGGATAGTTGATACAAGTTGTCCCCTTCAAATTAGCCCGCCATTGTTGGCTCCCTTCCCGCTCGATATTTGGGAAGAGGACCAGGGCCTCTATAAATAGGACCAGCCACCCACAGAGCAAGGGGGACACGGAGACACAGAGAGATGGAGCAAGGAGAGGCAGGGAAAGAAAGAGAGAGAGAGAGAGAGAAGATCAGAAAGAGAGAGAGAGAGAGAAAGCTGACTGAGCTCCTCCCAGCAGTTCATCACCCCAGCCAAGAACAGACCCTCGCGAGGCTGTTCTTCCTTGTATTGTTCATCATCATCAGCCCAAGAGGCAATCCACCACACCACACACTGGAGTAGGGTATTACACCACAACGGTGGCCCGAACTAGTATAAACCCTGTGTCTCTTGCGTTGTTCTTTCCTTAGTTAAGATCCTAGCAAGGCGGAGGGGTGCAGGTAGGTAGGAGGCGAAATCTCCGTGCGCACCCCAGTGTTCGAACCTCGAGGGTCTGCCGAAACCCGAAACCCGACATTTGGCGCGCCAGGTAGGGGTGCGCCGGGATTCGTCTTCCACCACCCTGTTCTCCTCCGACCATCACGCCCATGTCTGACGCTCGTCGGGCCCGCGCCGAGCGCCTGGCCGCGCTTGCTTCCCACGTCGCCCTGACGGCCCCTATCGGCGGGCGTCCTCGTCGTTCCAAGTCGCCTGCCGTCAACGCCGCCACCGGCCCGGCAGGGGACGAGCAGCAAGCATCGTCCCAGCACCCGTCCGTGTGGCAAGACGGCCGCACCGCAACTCCCTCGCTCACCCCAGCTGGTTCTTCGTCCCGCGCGCTCCGCGTGCCCATGGAGCCCCGCAACCTCTCCCCCGCACATCGCGCTGCACCAACACCCCCGGTCGTCGCGACCCTCTTGGGCGGCTCGCAGGCGCCGCCTAGAAGTCACCATGTCAAGCCATTCATCAGCCGGGTCGGCGCCGCTTCCACGCGGCAGGGGGCTCCCTGGACCGGGCGGCGCCTAAGACCGGCCTGACCTTCAGCTCGGAGGACCACCCCTCCAACTCGGCCTGCTCGGGTGCACTCCCCATGCTATGCACCCCCACCATCTGCCAGGTGGCCGTCACCAGAACCCTCATTGATGGCGGCGCGGGCCTCAACATGCTCTCGGTCGAGGCCTTCAACCTCCTCTGCATACCCCTGGAACGGCTGCAACCCAGCCGGCCCTTCTTGGGCGTAGGGGGCAAGTCGTCCAGCTCCTTGGGACAGATCCGGCTCCCAGTAACCTTCGGCACCTACGACAACTTCCGCACGGAGCTGGTCGACTTCGACATCGCCCCCATCGGCCTCCCCTACAACGCCATCCTCGGCTACCTAGTGCTGGCCCAGTTCATGGCCATGACGCACTCGGCGTACAACCTCATGAAGATGCCCGGGAGTAGCGGTGTCCTCACTACGCACGGGGACACCGGGGACGCGCTGCGGGTGCTGATGCTCGCCTTCAAGATGGCAGCGTCGGCACAGCCCGCCAACTTGGAGACCCCCGGGCCCAAGGGGGCTGCACCCGCCAAGAAGAAACAGTTGTTCACCCAAGACAAGGCAGAAACCAAGCAGATACCTGTCGATGAGGACGGATCCACCAACGCCACTTTCACCATAGGCGCCCACCTCAAACCCGAGCAGGAGAAGGCCCTGGTCGGGTTCCTGCGTGCAAACAAGAAGGTATTCGCTTGGGAGCCTGACCAGTTGGCAGGGATCCCTAGGAGTGTAATCGAGCATCACCTCAACGTGTGCCCCAACGTGCGCCCTGTGAAGCAGAAGGCCAGGCGGCAGTCCACAGAAAAGCAGGCCTTCATCATCCAAGAGACCCACAAATTAGAAGCCGCTGGGGTCATTCGCGAGGTCCGATACCCGGACTGGTTGGCCAACCCTGTCGTTGTGCCAAAGAAGGGAGGGAAGGAGCGCCTGTGTGTCGACTTCACCAACCTCAACAAAGCATGCCCGCAAGATCCTTTCCCACTCCCCCGCATCGACCAGATCGTCGATTCCACTGCGGAATGCGACCTGTTGTGCTTCTTTGATGCCTTCTCTGGGTATCACCAGATCAAGATGGCGGTAGAAGACGTCAAGAAGACAGCCTTCCTAACCCCATGTGGGGTGTACTGCCACACATGCATGCCATTTGGGCTGCGTAACACAGGGGCGACCTTCCAGCGGCTGATGCACAACACCTTGGGCCCGCAGCTCGGGAAGAATGTTGAAGCTTACGTCGATGACATTGTGGTAAAGTCTCGGGAGGCCAAGACCTTGATACTGAAGGAAATATGCCCTAGAGGCAATAATAAAGTTATTATTTATTTCCTTATATCATGATAAATGTTTATTATTCATGCTAGAATTGTATTAACCGGAAACATAATACATGTGTGAATACATAGACAAACAGACTGTCACTAGTATGCCTCTACTTGACTAGCTCGTTAATCAAAGATGGTTATGTTTCCTAACCATAGACAAAGGAGTTGTTATTTGATTAACGGGATCACATCATTAGTTGAATGATCTGATTGACATGACCCATTCCATTAGCTTAGCACCCGATCATTTAGTATGTTGCTATTGCTTTCTTCATGACTTATACATGTTCCTATGACTATGAGATTATGAAACTCCCGTTTGCCAGAGGAACACTTTGGGTGCTACCAAACGTCACAACGTAACTGGGTGATTATAAAGGAGCATTACAGGTGTCTCCAAAGGTAGATGTTGGGTTGGCGTATTTCGAGATTAGGATTTGTCACTCCGATTGTCGGAGAGGTATCTCTGGGCCCTCTCGGTAATGCACATCACATAAGCCTTGCAAGCATTGCAACTAATGAGTTAGTTGCGGGATGATGTATTACAGAACGTGTAAAGAGACTTGCCAGTAACGAGATTGAGCTAGGTATTGAATACCGACGATCGAATCTCGGGTAAGTAACATACCGATGACAAAGGGAACAACGTATGTTGTTATGCGGTCTAACCGATAAAGATCTTCGTAGAATATGTTGGAGCCAATATGGGCATCCAGGTCCCGCTATTGGTTATTGACCGGAGACGTGTCTCGGTCATGTCTACATTGTTCTCGAACCCGTAGGGTCCGCACGCTTAAGGTTACGATGACAGTTATATTATGAGTTTATGCATTTTGATGTAACGAAGATTGTTCGGAGTCCCGGATGTGATCATGGACATGACGAGGAGTCTCGAAATGGTCGAGACATAAAGATTGATATATTGGAAGCCTATGTTTGGATATCGGAAGTGTTCCGGGTGAAATCGGGATTTTACTAGAGTACCGGGAGGTTACCGGAACCCCCCGGGAGCCATATGGGCCTTCATGGGCCTTAGTGGAAAGGAGAAAGGGGCAGCCCAAGGTGGCCACGCGCCTCCCCCCTCCCCTAGTCCTATTAGGACTAGGAGAGGTGGCCGGCCCCCCTCTCTCTCTTTCCCCCTCGGAGAATCCTAGTCCAACTAGGATTGGGGGGGAGTCCTACTCCCGGAAGGAGTAGGACTCCTCCTGCGCCCTCCTCCTGGCCGGCGCCCCCCTCCCCCTTGGCTCCTTTATATAATGAGGCAGAGGCATCCCAGAAACACACAAGTTGATCCACGTGATCATATCCTTAGCCGTGTGCAGTGCCCCCTTCCACCATAATCCTCGATAATATTGTAGCGGAGTTTAGGTGAAGCCCTGCTGCAGTAGTACATCAAGATCGTCACCACGCCGTCGTGCTGACGGAACTCTTCCCCAACACTTTGCTGGATCGGAGTCCGGGGATCGTCATCGAGCTGAACGTGTGCTAGAACTCGGAGGTGCCATAGTTTCGGTGCTTGATCGGTCGGATCGTGAAGACGTACGACTACATCAACCAAACGCTTCCGTTGTCGATCTACTAGGTATGTAGATCACACTCCCCCCCTCGTTGCTATGCATCACATGATCTTGCGTGTGCGTAGGAATTTTTTTGAAATTACTACAAAACCCAACAGTGGCATCCGAGCCTAGGTTTTATATGTTGATGTTATATGCACGAGTAGAACACAAGTGAGTTGTGGGCGATATAAGTCATACTGCCTACCAGCATGTCATACTTTGGTTCGGCGGTATTGTTGGATGAAGCGGCCCGGACCGACATTACGCGTACGCTTACGCGAGACCGGTTCTCCCGACGTGCTTTGCACATAGGTGGCTTGCGGGTGACAGTTTCTCCAACTTTAGTTGAATCAAGTGTGGCTACGCCCGGTCCTTGCGAAGGTTAAAACGGAGTCAAATTGACAAACTATCGTTGTGGTTTTGATGCGTAGGTGAGATTGGTTCTTACTTAAGCCCATAGCAGCCACGTAAAACTTGCAACAACATAGTAGAGGACGTCTAACTTGTTTTTGCAGGGCATGTTGTGATGTCATATGGTCAAAACGTGATGAGATATAAGTTGTTGTATGAGATGATCATGTTTTGTTAAAGTTATCGGCAACTGGCAAAAGCCTTATGGTTGTCTCTATATTGCATAAGATGCAAGCACCAAATAATTGCTTTACTTTATCGCTATGCGATAGCAATAGTTGCAAGAGCAATAGTTGGTGAGACGACCGTGTGACGACACATTGATATAGATCAAGATGATGGAGATCATGGTGTCATGCTGGTGACGATAGAGATCATGAGAGTACTTTGGAGATGGAGATCAAAGGCGCAAGATGATGATGGCCATATCATGTCACATATTTTGATTGCATATGATGTTTATTTTTTATACATCTTATTTTGCTTAGTTTGACGGTAGCATTTTAAGATGATCTCTCACTAATTATCAAGAAGTGTTCTCCCTGAGTATGCACCGTTGCCAAAGTTCGTCGTGCCCAGACACCACGTGATGATCGGGTGTGATAAGCTCTACGTCCATCTACAATGGGTGCAAGCCAGTTTTGCACACGCGGAATACTCAGGTTAAACTTGACGAGCCTAGCATATGCAGATATGGCCTCGGAACACGGAGACCTAAAGGTCGAGCGTGAATCATATAGTAGATATGATCAACATAACGATGTTCACCATTGAAAACTACTCCATCTCACGTGATGATCGGTTATGGTTTAGTTGATTTGGATCACGTGATCACTTAGAAGATTAGAGGGATGTCTATCTAAGTGGGAGTTCTTAAGTAATATGATTAATTGAACTTTAATTTATCATGACCTTAGTCCTGGTAGTATTAGCATATCTATGTTGTAGATCAATAGCTCGCGTTGTTGCTTTCATATGTTTATTTTGATATGTTCCTAGAGAAAATTGTGTTGAAAGATGTTAGTAGCAATGATGCGGATTGGATCCATGATCTGAGGTTTATCCTCATTGCTGCACAGAAGAATTATGTCCTTGATGCACCGCTAGGTAACAGACCTATTGCAGGAGCAGATGCAGACGTTATGAACGTTTGGCTAGCTCAATATGATGACTACTTGATAGTTTAGTGCACCATGCTTAACGGCTTAGAATCGGGACTTCAAAGACGTTTTGAACGTCATGGACCATATGAGATGTTCCAGAAGTTGAAGTTAATATTTCAAGCAAATACCCGAGTTGAGAGATATGAAGTCTCCAACAAGTTCTATAGCTAAAAGATGGAGGAGAATCGCTCAACTAGTGAGCATGTGCTCAGATTGTCTGGGTACTACAATCGCTTGAATCAAGTGGGAGTTAATCTTCTAGATAAGATAGTGATTGACAGAATTCTCTAGTCACCATCACCAAGTTAGTAGAACTTCGTGATGAACTATAATATGCAAGGGATAACAGAAACAACTCCCAAGCTCTTCGTGATGCTGAAATCAAACGAAGGTAGAAATCAAAGAAAACATCAAGTGTTGATGGTAGACAAGACCACTAGTTTCAATAAATGGGCAAAGGGAAGAAGGGGAACTTCAAGAAGAATGGCAAGCAAGTTGTTTCTCAAGTGAAGAAGCCCAAATCTGATCCTAAGCCTGAGACTAAGTGCTTCTACTGCAAAGGGATTGGTCACTGGAAGCGGAACTACCCCAAGTGATTGGCGAATAAGAAGGATGGCAAAGTGAACATAAGTATATTTGATATACATGTTATTGATGTGTACTTTACTAGTGTTTATAGCAAACCCTCGGTATTTGATACTAGTTCAGTTGCTAAAGATTAGTAACTCGAAACGGGAGTTGCAGAATAAACAGAGACTAGTTAAGGGTGAAGTGATGATGTGTGTTGGAAATGGTTCCAAGATTGATATGATCATCATCGCACACTCCCTATAATTTCGGGATTAGTGTTGAACCTAAATAAGTGTTATTTGGTGTTTGCGTTGAGCATGAATATGATTTGATCATGTTTATTGTAATACGGTTATTCATTTAAGTAAGAGAATAAATTGTTGTTCTGTTTACATGAATAAAACCTTTTATGGTTACACACCCAATGAAAATAGTTCATTGGATCTCGATCATAGTGATACACATAATCATAATATTGAAACCAAAAGATGCAAAGTTAATAATGATAGTGCAACTTATTTGTAGCACTGCCGTTTAGGTCATATTGGTGTACAGCGCATGAAGAAACTCCATGCTGATGGGCTTTTTGGAATCACTTGATTATGAATCAGTTGATGCTTGCGAACCATGCCTCATGGGCAATATGAATAAGACTCTGTTCTTCGGAGCAATGGAGCGAGCAACAGATTTGTTGGAAATCATACATATTGATGTATGTGGTCCGATGAATATTGAGGCTCGCGACAGATGTCATTATTTTCTGATCTTCACAGATGATTTGAGCAGATATGAGTATATCTATTTGATGAAACATAAGTCTGAAACATTTGAGAAGTTCAAAGAATTTCAGAGTGAAGTGAAAAATCATCGTAACGATAAAATAAAGTTTCTATGATCCGATCGTAGAGAAGAGTATTTGAGTTACGAGTTTGGCCTTCAGTTAAAAACAATGTGAAATAGTTTCACTACTCACGCCACCTGGAACACCACAGCATAAGGGTATGTCCGAACGTCATAACCGTACTTTATTGGATATAGTGCAATCTATGATGTATATTAGCGATCTACCACTATCGTTTTGGGGTTATGCATTAGAGACAGCTGCATTCACATTAAATAGGGCACCATCAAAATCCGTTGAGACGACGCCTTATGAACTGTGGTTTGGCAAGAAACCAAAGTTGTCGTTTCTTAAAGTTTGGGGTTGTGATGCTTATATGAAAAAGTTTCATCCTGATAAGCTCAAACTCAAATCAGAGAAGTGCGTCTTCATAGGATATCCAAAGGAAACTATTGGATACACCTTCTATCACAAATCCGAAGGCAAGACTTTTGTTGCTAAATTCGGAAACTTTCTGGAGAAGGAGTTTCTCTCGAAAGAAGTGAGTGGGAGGAAAGTAGAACTTGACGAGGTAACTGTACCTGCTCCCTTATTGGAAAGTAGTACATCACAGAAAACTGTTTCTGTGACACCTACACCAGTTAGTGAGGAAGCTAATGATGATGATCATGAAACTTCAAAACAAGATACTACTGAACCTCGTAGATCAACCAGAGTAAGATCCGCGCCAGAGTGGTACGGTAATCCTGTTCTGGAAGTCATGCTACTAGATCATGATGAACCTACGAACTATGAAGAAGCGATGGTGAGCCCAGATTCCGCAAAGTGGCTTGAAGCCATGAAATCTGAGATATGATCCATGTATGAGAACAAAGTATGGACTTTGGTTGACTTGCTCGATGATCGGCAAGCCATAGAAAATAAATGGATCTTCAAGAGGAAGACGGACGCTGATAGTAGTGTTACTATCTACAAAGCTAGAATTTTCGCAAAAGGTTTTCGACAAGTTCAAGGTGTTGACTACGATGAGATTTTCTCACTCGTATCTATGCTTAAGTCTGTCCAAATCATGTTAGCAATTGCCGCATTTTATGAAATCTGGCAAATGGATAAACAAAACTGCATTCCTTAATGGATTTACTAAAGAAGAGTTGTATACGATGCAACTAGAAGGTTTTGTCGATCCTAAAGGTGTTAACTAAATATGCAAGCTCCAGCGATCCATCTATGGACTGGTGCAAGAATCTCGGAGTTGGAATATACGCTTTGATAAGTTGATCAAAGCATATAGTTTTATACAGACTTGCGGTGAAGCCTGTATTTACAAGAAAGTGAGTGGGAGCACTACAACATTTCTGATAAGTATATGTGAATGACATATTGTTGATCGGAAATAATGTAGAATTATTCTGCAAAGCATAAAGGAGTGTTTGAAAGGAGTTTTTCAAAGAAAGACCTCGGTGAAGCTGCTTACATATTGAGGATCAAGATCTATAGAGATAGATCAAGACACTTGATAAGTTTTTTCAATGAGTACATACCTTGACAAGATTTTGAAGTAGTTCAAAATGGAACAGTCAAAGAAAAGGTTTCTTGCCTGTGTTACAAGGTGTGAAGTTGAGTAAGACTCAAAGCCCGACCACGGCAGAAGATAGAAAGAGAATGAAAGTCATTCCCTATGCCTCAGTCATAGGTTCTATAAAGTATGCCATGCTGTATACCAGATCTATTGTATGCCCTACCACTGAGTTTGGCAAGGGAGTACGATAGTGATCTAGGAGTATATCACTGGACAGCAGTCAAAATTATCCTTAGTGGAATAAGGATATGTTTCTCGATTATGGAAGTGAAAAAAAGGTTCGTCGTAAAGGGTTACGCCGATGCAAGTTTTGACACTAATCTAGATGACTCTAAGTCTCGGTCTAGATACATATTGAAAGTGGGAGCAATTAGCTAGAGTAGCTCCATGCAGAGCATTGTTGACATAGAAATTTGCAAAATACATGCGGATCTGAATGTGGCACACCCGTTGACTAAGATTCTCTCACAAGCAAAACATGATCACACCTTAGTACTCCTTGGGTGTTAATCACATAGCGATGTGAACTAGATTACTGAATCTAGTAAACCCTTTGGGTGTTGGTCACATGGCGATGTGAACTATGGGTGTTAATCACATGATGATGTGAACTATTGATGTTAAATCACATGGCGATGTGAACTAGATTATTGACTCTAGTGCAAGTGGGAGACTGAAGGAAATATGCCCTAGAGGTAATAATAAAGTTATTATTTATTTCCTTATATCATGATAAATGTTTATTATTCATGCTAGAATTGTATTAACCGGAAACATAATACATGTGTGAATACATAGACAAACAGAGTGTCACTAGTATGCCTCTACTTGACTAGCTCGTTAATCAAAGATGGTTATGTTTCCTAACCATAGACAAAGGAGTTGTTATTTGATTAACGGGATCACATCATTAGTTGAATGATCTGATTGACATGACCCATTCCATTAGCTTAGCACCCGATCGTTTAGTATGTTGCTATTGCTTTCTTCATGACTTATACATGTTCCTATGACTATGAGATTATGCAACTCCCGTTTGCCGGAGGAACACTTTGGGTGCTACCAAACGTCACAACGTAACTGGGTGATTATAAAGGAGCATTACAGGTGTCTCCAAAGGTAGATGTTGGGTTGGCGTATTTCGAGATTAGGATTTGTCGCTCCGATTGTCGGAGAGGTATCTCTGGGCCCTCTCGGTAATGCACATCACATAAGCCTTGCAAGCATTGCAACTAATGAGTTAGTTGCGGGATGATGTATTACAGAACGAGTAAAGAGACTTGCCGGTAACGAGATTGAGCTAGGTATTGGATACCGACGATCGAATCTCAGGCAAGTAACATACCGATGACAAAGGGAACAACGTATGTTGTTATGAGGTCTAACCGATAAAGATCTTCATAGAATATGTAGGAGCCAATATGGGCATCCAGGTCCCGCTATTGGTTATTGACCGGAGATGTGTCTCGGTCATGTCTACATTGTTCTCGAACCCGTAGGGTCCGCACGCTTAAGGTTACGATGACAGTTATATTATGAGTTTATGCATTTTGATGTACCGAAGGTTGTTCGGAGTCCCGGATGTGATCACGGACATGACGAGGAGTCTCGAAATGGTCGAGACATAAATATTGATATATTGGAACCCTATGTTTGGATATCGGAAGTGTTCCGGGTGAAATCGGGATTTTACCGGAGTACCGGGAGGTTACCGGAACCCCCCGGGAGCCATATGGGCCTTCATGGGCCTTAGTGGAAAGGAGAAAGGGGCAGCCCAAGGTGGCCGCGCGCCTCCCCCCTCCCCTAGTCCTATTAGGACTAGGAGAGGTGGCCGGCCCCCCTCTCTCTCTTTCCCCCTCGGGGAATCCTAGTCCAACTAGGATTGGGGGGGGGGAGTCCTACTCCCGGAAGGAGTAGGACTCCTCCTGCGCCCTCCTCCTGGCCGGCGCCCCCCTCCCCCTTGGCTCCTTTATATACTGAGGCAGAGGTACCCCAGAAACACACAAGTTGATCCACGTGATCATATCCTTAGCCGTGTGCGGTGCCCCCTTCCACCATAATCCTCGATAATATTGTAGCGGAGTTTAGGTGAAGCCCTGCTGCAGTAGTACATCAAGATCGTCACCACGCCGTCGTGCTGACGGAACTCTTCCCCGACACTTTGCTGGATCAGAGTCCGGGGATCGTCATTGAGCTGAACGTGTGCTAGAACTCGGAGGTGCCGTAGTTTCGGTGCTTGATCGGTCGGATCGTGAAGACGTACGACTACATCAACCAAACGCTTCCGTTGTCGATCTACTAGGTATGTAGATCACACTCCCCCCTCGTTGCTATGCATCACATGATCTTGCGTGTGCGTAGGAAATTTTTTGAAATTACTACAAAACCCAACAGATACAAGACTTGGAGGAAACCTTCATGAGCCTCAACGCAGTGAACCTACGGCTCAACCCAGAGAAGTGTGTGTTCGGAGTCCCCTCAGGCAAGCTCTTGGGTTTCCTCGTGTCCCACCGAGGCATCGAGGCTAACCCGGAGAAGGTCAAGGCGGTGGAAGACATGAGCCTGCCAAAGACCCTCAGAGAAATGCAGAAGCTCACGGGGCGCGTGACCGCCCTAGGGCGCTTCATCTCCAAGTTGGGGGGAACGAGCACTGCCCTTCTTCCAGCTAATGAAGAAAAAGGGGCCCTTCGAGTGGACTGAAGAGGCCGACAAGGCGTTCCAGGATCTCAAGAGATACCTGACCACCCCACCAGTCATGGTGGCTCCGCGCCCTCAAGAGCCCCTGGTGCTTTACCTAGCCGCCACTCCTTACTCCGCCAACGCAGCCTTAGTGGCAGTCAGAGAGGAGCGCCGAATCAAAACCGTGGCAGCAGCCCGGGACAAGGCAGAACAGGGACAAGGAAGGCCTACAGAAACCGCCACCGCGGCTGAGGAGGATCAGCCACCGCAGAGGGGTGCACCAGAGGCGGAAGAGGCCCCTCTTCCAGATGGCCAGCCTCAGGAGGCCTCATTGCCTCAAGAGGCACCACGGTCTCCGAAGGGAGCCACCAGCACTGACGCACTCCACCTCGTTGAGCACCCAGTGTACTTCGTCAGCACGGTGCTGCGGGATGCCTGGGCATGGTACCCCATGCCTCAGAAACTCCTCCTCGCGCTACTGATGGCCTCGCGCAAACTGCGGCACTATTTTCAGGGTCACCCCATCAAGGTCGTGTCATCGTACCCCCTGGAGAGAGTACTCAGGAGCCCTAATTCAGCTGGAAGGGTCGCTGAGTGGAACATAGAACTGCAAGCGTTTCAGCTCGAATTCAGCACGACCAGAGTTATCAAGGGAGCAGCGTTGGCGGATTTTGTGGCAGAATGGACGGAGGCGCCAGGTCTCAAGGCCGACGAGGATCGGTCCCTGTCCCCGGGAAGTGAGGCACCAGAAGGCTGGGTCATGTACTTCGATGGGGCATTCTCCAGGCATGGCACTGGGGCTCTGGCGGTGCTTATATCGCCCGCTCAGGACAAGCTCTATTACGCCGTGCAACTCTAATTCCAGCAAGGTGAAAAGGTCTCCAACAACATAGCAGAGTATGAAGGTTTAATAGCGGGCTTGAAGGCTGCGGCTGCCCTGGGGGTGAAACGCCTCACCATCAAGGGCGATTCGCAGCTCCTTGTCAATTTCTCCAACAAAGTGTACGAGCCGAAGGATGAGCACATGGAAGCCAACCTAGCGGAGGTCCACAAGATGGAGAAGTAGTTCTGGGGGTTGGAGTTGCAGCATGTGCCCCGTGGCACCAATCAGGAGGCTGACGACATCGCCAAACGGGCGTCCAGGCGGTTACCTCAGGAGACTGGTGTTTTCGAGGAGCGGCTCTTCAAGCCATTAGCCCTGCCGTCATTATCGAACACGGCTCAGCCCTGGGAGGAGCTCCCTCAGCCACCTGCCTTAGGGGCTCCGGCCTGTGGCCCGGCCTCAGGAGCACGTCTGCTCCTGACGATGGAACCTCAGGAGGGATGTTGGATCACGGAGCTCCGGAGTTACCTAACGCAAGGGACCCTGCCGGAGAAGGAGGAGGAAGCGGAGCGAGTGGCACGCCAGGCCACGGCATACTGCATCAAGGATGGAGAGCTCTACCGGAAGCGGCCAAACGATGTATCCCTGCGCTGCATCTCCAGGGAGCAAGGGAAGGAACTGCTGGAAGATATACACGGTGGAGATTGTGGACATCATTCATCATCGCGGACCCTCGTCGGCAAGGCGTTCCACAGTGGGTTTTATTGGCCCACCGCGCTCAATGACGCCATCGAACTAGTAAGAGCTTGTGAGGCCTGCCAGTTCCACGCCAAGCAGATCCATCAGCCAGCAGGAGGCTTGCAGACTATACCCCTTTCGTGGCCATTCGCAGTCTGGGGGCTGGATATCTTGGGCCCGTTTCCTCGGGCGCCTGGGGGCTACCACTACCTCTACGTCGTCGTGGACAAGTTCACCAAGTGGGCTGAAGTAGAGGCTGTCCGCACCATTCCCGCGGGTTTCGCGGTCAAGTTCATCAAGGGCATTGTGAGCCGGTTCGGGGTGCCGAATCGCATCATCACGGACAACGGTTCGCAGTTCACCAGTAACCTCTTCAAAACATACTGTGATAACCTTGGAACGCAGATATGCTATGCTTCAGTGGCGCACCCCCGAAGCAACGGCCAGGCCGAGCGGGCCAACGCGGAGGTCCTGAGGGGCCTCAAGACCAGGACGTTCAAGAAGAAGCTGGGGGCCTGCGGCAGAGGTTGGTACGACGAGCTTCAGTCCGTGTTGTGGTCCATCCGCACAACCGTGACCAAGCCAACTGGAGAGACCCCGTTCTTCCTAGTCTACGGAGCCGAAGCGGTCCTCCCTCACGAGGTCAGACGTCGCTCCGCGCGAGTCCTGGCATTTGATGAGGCGCAGCAGGACGCCATGTGGGGGATGGACCTCGTGCTGGGGGAGGAACATCGCCGAGAAGCCGCGCTACGAGCAGCGAGATACCAACAAGCACTGCGGCGATATCATTGCCGCAACATCCGCCCCAGAACTCTCGAGGTAGGAGACCTAGTGCTCAGGCGGGTCCTCTCCAGGGAGGGGCTGCACAAGCTCTCTCCCATGTGGGAGGGCCCGTTCAAAGTTGTTCATGTTTCTAGGCCCGGCTCTGTGCGCTTGGAGACTCAGGAGGGGGTGACAGTCCAGAATGCGTGGAATATCCAGCACCTCCGGAGGTTCTACCCCTAAAAAAGGCCCAGAGCCTGTGAAGAAGGCAAATGCCTGTGAAGCTATCACATTTTGGAAAAGGCCCAGAGCCTGTGAAGAAGGGGAATGCCTGTGAAGCTATCGCGTTTTGGAAAAGGCCCAGATCCTGTGAAGAAGGCGAATGCCTGTGAAGCTATTGCGTTTTGGAAAAGGCCCAGAGCCTATGAAGAAGGCAAATGCCTGTGAAGCTATCGCGTTTTGGAAAAGGCCCAGAGCCTGTGAAGAAGGCGAATGCCTGTGAAGCTATCGCGTTTGGGAAAAGGCCCGGAGCCTGTGAAGAAGGCGAATGCCTGTGAAGCCATCGCATTTGGGAAAAGGCCCAGAGCCTGTGAAGAAGGCCAACGCCTGTGAAGCTCGCCACCCGTGACACTCTCATGTAATAATGAGTTGGGGCTGTACACGCCCCGGAGTCTCAGGAGCGCTGGCCTCGGGCCCTGGGGCTCCCTCCCACGCCCAGTGGCAGCACTTAGCTCCGCGCTAGTGAGAAGACGTCGAAGACTAGATTAGGTGCCGGACGCGGCTTTTCATTTGCTTTCCGCAGTTGGCTTGTTCCTTCTCATTTGAAGTTTTATTGAAGTTGTTGCCATCTTTGGCTTGTGGTTCTCTGACTTTTCACTCTCCTGCCTCGATTTCTCTTGTGCAAGGCCTCGCGAGGGGGGCAGCTGAGCGCCCTCGCGAGTGTTCCTATCCTAGTCATTCAAAGAGTTCGCGACCTGGGCCCCTTACAGGAGCACCCCTCCAGTCCGTGCCCCACGGGCACCACGACACAAACAAAGGGCCTGGGTCGGTCGCCCCCCACGGCCGGGGCCGGAAACTATCCACGCTCGGGCACGTAGCCGGAAGGTACGGTAACGAAAGCACAACGATGATTAACAACAATAACCCAAACACGCCCCCGCGGGGCTCCACACTATTGTCTTTGTTACACAGGAAAAAGGAAAAATAAAGAACAAATCTGGTGCAGCTCGCCTCACACCGGCCCGCAGGGAAGGCCCGAGCTGCCTCCGGAGCTCAGGCGGACTCCCTCTCGTGCTTCACCAGGGCGCGACAGCGGGCGGACACGTTACCACCCCCAAGCAGATACGACGGTGCGGGAGCTGACCGCGGCCACCGCTAGAGGAGTCGCCGCCTGAAGAAGAACCGGAGAAGCTTGAGGAACCCTGAGCGCCGCCGGCCGCGCGAGCGTTGCCCGCTCCATCATCGCTGGAGCTGGGTTCCCAGCCACAATCGTCACCCTCGGGGCAACACCCTGCGCGGCGACCATCTTCCCCAAACACCCTCACGTAGAGGGTGGCATCTCCGTCGAACTTGAAGTGTAGGGTGCACCGACGGCTCAGGCCACGCGCGCGGGCAAACGTCTGCCAACCGCGGGCCAGGAACAGGTTCCCGGCCGCGGAGACCTCCAGTGAGACCCATGAGGCCCGGCTGCAGCAGCCGTCGGCCTGAAGCCAGAGGCCGCCCGGGGCGCCGGCCGGGAGCTCGCCAAGGAGGAAGCGAGGAAGCGGAAGCCCAGTGCTGGTCGGCCCCGCCGACCACACGACGAACTCTAGCAGCACTTGAGCAGCGCGAAAGCGCGGCCTAGGGGGACACGCAGCCGGAGCACGCCCCCGGCCGTAGCAATCCGCCCGTCGCCGTGCTGAAGATCGCCTCCACGGCCGCGGGGAGCCACCGTGGTGGCCACAGGATGTTTACGAGGGCGCCCTCGGCCGCGCTTGGGTGGGGTGGAGGCGGGCTCAACCTGGTGAGCCTTCCCCTTCTCTACGGCCGAGAACCTCCTTGACGGGGCCATGAAGAAAGGGAGGAGCAAGGAGGGATGAACTGGAAGGACGCGCGCCCGTCCGTACTTAGAACTCGCGATGGCCAACCAACGGCCCCCCACGATCGCAGGTAATTATGACCCGCTTTGCATGCAGGGACTTGTCCAATCCGTGCAGTTGCCGAGGCGCCATGGGGAAGTGGAGACGCCCACGTCCAATCAACCGCCACGCGGCGCCCAAGGCCGCAGGCTGTTAGGGCCCGCGGCGCTTCGCTCTTGCCCTTCCGCCTCCCTGCACAGCCAAGTCCAGGCGCGCCTTGGGCCCGGGGGCTACTGTCGGTGTTCTGGGAATGGGGGTCCCCAGACTTGCCTGCCTGCGGCCTGCGGCATGGCTCAAAGGGGGGCCCCAGCGCGGCCCATCTTCACCAATACAAACCCAAGACCCTCGCGAGGGGCCAAGCCTCGCGGGGCGGACGACGCGGAGCTTCCTCAGGCGCGGCCTCGTCAGGCTGGCTCACAAGGAGGCAGAGAGATCAAGGCGGGGTACCTCACGAGGTGCCCGTGACGCAAGCCATGACGACCAGGGGCGCCAGGCGGGTGCCAGCCCGCGCAGCGTCCCCCCTTCCTCTTTGGTGCAAAGGGGGCAAGCGCAGCCGTGGAGTACCAAGGCATCAGGAAAAGGTTGCCATTTCGGTGCAACGAGACCAAGACCAGGAGGACTACAAGAAGGAGGTCACCGTGGAGCCCAAGACGGCGTCATCACCAAAGCATTGCGCAGGCGAAGACTACTTTAGTCAGGATAGTTGATACTAGTTTTCCCCCTTCAAATTAGCCCGCCATTGTTGGCTCCCTTCCCGCTCGATATTTGGGAAGAGGATCAGGGCCTCTATAAATAGGACCAGTCACCCACAGAGCAAGGGGGACACGGAGACACAAAGAGATGGAGCAAGCAGAGGCAGGGAAAGAGAGAGAGAGAGAAGATCGGAAAGAGAGAGAGAGAGAAAGGTGACTGAGCTCCTCCCAGCAGTTCATCACCCTAGCCAAGAACAGACCCTCGCGAGGCTGTTCTTCCTTGTATTGTTCATCATCATCAGCCCAAGAGGCAATCCACCACACCACACACTGGAGTAGGGTATTACACCACAACGATGGCCCGAACCAGTATAAACCCTGTGTCTCTTGCGTTGTTCTTTCCTTAGTTCAAATCCTAGCAAGGCGGAGGGGTGCAGGTAGGTAGGAGGCAAAATCTCTGCGTGCACCCCAGTGTTCGAACCTCGAGTCTGCCGGAACCCGAAATCTGACAGCAGCCTCATAGGATGCGCCCCAAGGGGGGAATCCTACTCCTACTAGGAGTAGGTTTCCTCTTTCCTAGTCCAACTAGGAGGGGAAGGAAAGACGAGGAGCGGAGAAGGAAAGAGGGCGCCGGCCCCCAAATCCCTAAACCAATTCGGTTTGGGCCTAGGGGGCGCACCCCACACTTTGTTGCTCCCCTCTCTTTCCAGTAAGGCCCATGAAGACCCATTGACCACTCCGGCGAATTCCCGTAACTCTGCGGTACTCCGAAAAATACCTGAATCACTCGGAACCTTTCCAATGTCCGAATATAGCCTTCCAATATATTGATCTTTACGTCTTGACCATTTCGAGACTCCTCGTCATGTCCGTGATCTCATCCGGGACTCCGAACAACCTTCGGTACATCAAATCACATAAACTCATAATACCGATCATCACCAAACGTTAAGCGTGCGGACCCTATGGGTTCAAGAACTATTAGACATGACCGAGACTCATCTCCGGTCAATAACCAATAACGGAACCTGGATGCTCATATTGGTTCCTACATATTCTACGAAGATCTTTATTGGTCAAACCGCATAACAACATACTTTGTTCCCTTTGTCATCGGTATGTTACTTGCCAGAGATTCGATCGTCGGTATCATCATACCTAGTTCAATCTCGTTACCCGCAAGTCTCTTTACTCGTTCGATAATGCGTCATCCTGCAACTAACTCATTAGTCATATTGATTGCAAGGCTTATAGTGATGTGCATTACTGAGAGGGCCCAAAGATACCTCTCCGATACTCACAGTGACAAATCCTAATCTCGATCTATGCCAACCCAACAAACACCTTCGAAGACACCTGTAGAGCATCTTTATAATCACCCAGTTACATTGTGACGTTTGATAGCACACAAGGTGTTCATCCAATATTCGGGAGTTGCATAATCTCATAGCCATAGGAACATGTATAAGTTATGGAGAAAGCAATAGCAACAAACTAAACGATCATCGTGCTAAGCTAACGGATGGGTCAAGTCAATCACATCATTCTCTAATGATGTGATCCCGTTAATCATATGACAACTCATGTCTATGGTTAGGAAACATAACCATCATTAATTCAACGAGCTAGTCAAGTAGAGGCATACTAGTGACACTCTGTTTGCCTATGTATTCACACATGTACTAAGTTTCTGGTTAATACAATTCTATCATGAATAATAAACATTTATCATGATATAAGGAAATATAAATAACAACTTTATTATTGCATCTAGGGCATATTTCTTTCAGTCTCCCGCTTGCACCAGAGTCAATAATCTAATTCACATCGTCATGTTATTTAACATCAATAGTTCACATCTCCATGTGACTAATACCCAAAAGGGTTTACTAGAGTCAATAATCTAGTTCACATTGCTATGTGATTAACACCCAAAGAGTGATATGTTTTGCTTGTGAGAGAAGTTTAGTCTATGGGTCTGCAACATTCAGATCCGTATGTATTTCACAAATTTCTATGTCTACAATGCTCTGCACGGACATACTCTAGATAATTGCTCCCACTTTCAATATGTATCCAGATTGAGACTTAGAGTCATCTAGATCGATGTAAAAAGCTTTCATCGACGTAACTCTTTACGACGAACTCTTTTATCACCTCCATAACCGATAAATGTTTCCTTAGTCTTCCAAGGATAATTTTGACCGCTATCTAGTGATCTACTCCTAGATTACTATTGTACTCCCTTGCCAGAATCATGCTAAGGTATACAATAGGACTGGCACATAGCATAGCATACTTTATAGAACCTATGACTAAGGCATAGGGAATGACTTTTCATTCTCTCTCTATTTTCTATCGTGGTCGGGTTTTGAGTCTTTACTCAACTTCACACCTTGCAACATAGGCAAGAACTCCTTTTTTGACTTTTACATTTTGAATTACTTCAAAATCTTGTCAAGGTATGTACTCATTGAAAAATCTTATCAAGCGTCTTGATCTATCTCTATAGATCTTGATGCTCAATGTGTAAGCAGCTTACCGAGGTCTTTCTTTGAAATATTCTTATTCAAGTATCCTTTTATGCTATCTAGAAATTCAGTATCATTTCCGATCAACAATATGTCATCCACATATAATATCAGAAATGCTACAGAGCTCCCACTCACTTTCTTGTAAATACAGGCTTCTCCAAAAGTCTGTATATAACTATATGCTTTGATCAACTCATCAAAGCGTATATTCCAACTACGAGATGCTTGCACTAGTCCATAGATGGATCGCTGGAGCTTGCACACTTTGTTAGCACCTTTAGGATTGATAAAACTTTCTTGTTGTATCATATCCAACTCTTCTTTAAGAAATCCATTAGGGAATGCAGTTTTGACATCCATGTGCCAGATTTCATAAAATGTGGCAATTGCTAACATGATTCAAACAGACTTAAGCATCGCTAAGAGTGAGAAAATCTCATCGTAGTCAACACCTTGAACTTGTCGAAAACCCTTTTGCGACAATTTGAGCTTTGTAGATAGTAACACTACTATCATCATCCGTCTTCCTCTTGAAGATCCATTTATTATCAATGGCTCGCCGATCATTGGGAAAGTCAATCAAAGTCCATACTTTGTTCTTTACACATGGATCCCATCTCAAATTTCACGAACTTAAGCCATTTCGCAGAATCTGGGCTCATCATCGCTTCCTCATTGTTCGTAGGTTCGTCATGGTCTAGTAACATGACTTCCAGAAAGGATTACCGTACCACTCTGGTGCGGACCATACTCTGGTTGTCCAACGAGGTTCGATAGTGAGTTGATCTGAAGTTTCATGATCGTCATCATTAGCTTCCTCACTAATTGGTGTAGAAATCACTAGAACTGATTTATGTGATGAACTACTTTCTAATTCAGGGGAAGGTACAATTACCTCATGAAGTTCTACATTCCTCCCACTCACTTCTTTCGAGAGAAACTTCTTCTCTAGAAAGGATCCATCTTAGCAACAAAGATCTTGCCTTTCAGATCTGTGATAGAAGGTGTACCCAATAGTTTCTTTTGGGTGTCCTATGAAGACACACTTTTCCGATTTGGGTTTGAGCTTATCAGGCTGAAACTTTTTCACATAAGCATCACAACCCTAAACTTTAAGAAACGACAGCTTAGGTTTCCAGCCGAACCATAGTTCATACAGTGTCGTCTCAACGGATTAGATGGTGCCCTATTTAACGTGAATGTAGCTGTCTCTAATGTATAACCCCAAAACGATAGTGGTAAATTGGTAAGAGACATCATAGATTGCACTATATCCAATAAAGTATGGTTGTGACGTTCGGACACACCATTACGCTGTGGTGTTCCAGGTGGCGTGAGTTGCGAAACTATTCCACATTGTTTCAAATGAAGACCAAACTCATAACTCAAATATTCTCCTCCACGACCAGATCGCAGAAACATTATTTTATTGTTATGAGGATTTTCCACTTCACTCCAAAATTCTTCGAACTTTTCAAATGTTTCAGACATATGTTTCATCAAGTAGATATACCCATATCTGCTCAAATCATCTGTGAAGGTCAGAAAATAACGATACCTGCCGCGAGCCTCAACACTCATCGGACTGCATACATTAATATGTATTATTTCCAACAAGTCTGTTGCTCGCTCCATTGTTCCAGAGAACGGCGTCTTAGTCATCTTGCCCATGAGGCATGTTTCGCAAGCATCAACTGATTCATAATCAAGTGATTCTAAAAGCCCCATCAGCATGGATTTTCTTCATACGCTTTACACCAATATGACCTAAACGGCAGTGCCACAAATAAGTTGCACTATCATTATTAACTTTGCATCTTTTGGCTTCAATATTATGAATATGTGTATCACTACGATCGAGATTCAATAAACCATTCACCTTGGGTGTATGACCTCAGAAGGTTTTATTCATGTAAACAGAATAACAATTATCCTTGATTTAAATGAATAACCATATTGCAATAAACATGATCCAATCATATTATGCTCTACGCAAAAACAAAATAACATTTATTTCAGGATCAACACTAATCCTGATGGTAAACGAAGTGTGCGATGGTGATATTATCAACCTTAGAATCACTTCCAACTCACATCATCACCTCGCCCTTAACTAGTCTCTGCTTATTTTGCAACTCCCGTTTTGAGTTACTACTCTTAGTAACTGAACCAGTATCAAATACTGACGTGTTGTTATAAACACTAGTAAAGTACACATCTATAACATGTATATCAAATATATACTTTTGTTCACTTTGCCATCCTTCTTATCCGCCAAGTATCTAGGGCAGTTCCACTTCCAGTGACCATTTCCTTTGCAGTAGAAGCACTCAGTTCTAGGCTTGGGTCTAGCTTTGAGATTCTTCATGGGAGCAGCAACTTGCTTGCTATTCTTCTTTGAAGTTCCTCTTTCTTTCCCTTTGCCCTTTTTCTTGAAACTAGTGGTCTTGTTAACCATCAACACTTGATGCTATTTGTTGATTTCTACCTCCGCCGATTTCAGCAACGCGAAGAGCTTGGGAATTACTTTCATTATCCCTTGCATATTATAGTTCATCACTAAGTTCTAGTAACTTGGTGATAGTGACTAGAGAACTTTGTCAATTACTATCTTATCTGGAAGATTAACTCCACTTGATTCAAGCAGTTGTAGTCCCCAGACAATCTGAGCACATGCTCACTAGTTGAGCTATTCTCCTCTATCTTGTAGGCAAAGTACTGTCAGAGGTCTTCTACCTCTTGACACGGGAATGAGTATGAAATACCAATTTCAACTCTTAGAACATCTTATATGCTCTGTGGCATTCAAAATGTTTTTGAAGTCTCGATTCTAAGTCGTAAAGCATGGTGCACTAAACTATCAAGTAGTCATCATACCGAGCTTTACCAAACATTCATAACGTCTGTATCTTCTCCTGCAATAGGTCCATCACCTAGCGGTGCATCAAGGACATAATTCTTCTGTGCAGCAATGAGGATAATAATCAGATCACGGACCTAGTTCGCATCATTGCTACTATCATCTTTCAACATAGTTTTTCTCTAGGAACATATCAAAAATAAACGGGGAGCTACATCGCGAGCTATTGATCTACAACATAGTTATGCAAATACTATCAGGACTAAGTTCATGATAAATTAAAGTTCAATTAATCATATTACTTAAGAACTCCCTCTTAGACAGACATCCCTCTAGTCATCTAAATGATCACGTGATCCAAATCAACTAAACCATGTCCGATCATCATGTGAGATGGAGTAGTTTTTCAATGGTGAACATCACTATGTTGATCATATCTACTATGTGATTCACGCTCAACCTTTCGGTCTCCAGTGTTCCGAGGCCATATCTGCATATGCTAGGCTCATCAAGTTTAACCCAAGTATTCCGCATGTGCAAAACTGGCTTGCACCCGTTGTATGCGAACGTAGAGCTTATCACACCGGATCATCACGTGGTGTCTTGGCACGACAAACTATCGCAACGGTGCATACTCAGGGAGAAAACTTATACCTTGAAATTTAGTGAGAGATCATCTTATAGTGCTACCGCCGAACTAAGAAAAATAAGATACGTAAAGGATAAACATCACATGCAATCAAAATATGTGATATGATATGGCCATCATCATCTCGTGCCTTTGATCTCCATCTCCAAAACACCATCATGATCTCTATCATCACCGGCATGGCACCATGATCTCCATCATCTTGATCTCTATCAACGTGTCGTCACATAGTCACTCACCAACTATTGCTTTTGCAACTATTGCTATCGCATAGCGATAAAGTAAAGCAATTATATGGTGCTTGCATCTTATGCAATAAAGAGACAACCATAAGGCTCCTGCCAGTTGCCTATAACTTTAGCAAAACATGATCATATCATACAACAATTTATATCTCATCATGTCTTGACCATATCAAATCACAACATGCCCTGCAAAAACAAGTTAGACATCCTCTATTTTGTTGTTGCAAGTTTTACGTGGCTGCTACGGGCTGAGCAAGAACCGTTCTTACATACGCATCAAAAACCACAACTAGTTTGCGAGGAACTGGTTGAGGGTAGCAAACTAAGGCTGATTGTTGCCTTGGCCTTGATTTCCTTGGTTGCCTTGCCCTTGATTGCGCTCTTGCAAGAGTTGCAAAAGCATATGAGTGTTGGCATTGGTGGCTGCCATGACAGGTGCCATGCCTCCGAAGGTGGAGGTGGTGGCGGAGAGTCCGGATTCTGACGCGTTGGAGGAGCCATCCTGAAGAGGTTGACATCCGTTAGCATCTTGAAAGACATATATTCATGCTGAATCAATGGATCGAAATTGCAACATAAAGTCTTGACGTTCGAACAAGGATGATAGAATGAATTCCAAAGTAAAGCATCACACGTCCATTAAGTTGAGAAGCCACTTAGATAAAGGTAGATGAATAAAGCAACAAGGTACGATATGAACAAATAAGTGGTAAGGATTAACCAATCACAAACCAAATATCTGCAGGAAGAAATACTAGAGCTACTTGAATTCCCACCTATAAAACTCCTGAAACTTTCTGGTTATGCAATCAAGTGTTGGGGATACAGGGGAAGCATAGTATCTCACCCAGAACTAGCAAATCCTAAATCCAGCTGTATCCATCCTTCAACACATAACCAATAAACCTTCGGAAATCATTTACCTCAACCTTCGAAAAGCATCTATTATACGAGTTATGGCAATACTCCCGAACTCCAGCCCTAGTACTGGGTGGCGTCGAGGTTATCTCACCGACAACTGCAAAAAAGAGATTTTTGATGTCGGCGAACTCAGGTATTCCAGAACTGCAACGATAAAATTGTGACGACAACACCTTGAAGCTCAACTCCCCGGGACACTGCCACAACCCTAAATGTCAGGAGGCACCAAGAACAATGTTCTCGTCACAAAACCATCGGAACGATTCCAAGATACCCGCGTGATCCTAAAAAAATCGTGAAATTTGAGGAGAGAAGAGTCAAAACTCTATGTCAGGAGGCCTCACCAGAGCGACGAAGGTTCTGAGGAGTAAAAAGAATCCTACTCTGCGATATATATAATCCTAAGACTCAAAACATTTTGTTCTATACTCACCAACGTCAGCGATTCGATCAAGCAGGGGGCTCGTAAGTCGGGGATGGCTCTGATTACCAACTTGTAACACCCACAATGCGGCTATATCTCCCACGCGTCGGGGCATGACTTAGAGGCATAGCCGCATGGTAGGTCTGTCGCAAGAGGGGTAATCTTTACACATCCCATGTACTGAATAAGGAAGGGATAAAGAGTTGGCTTACAATCGCCACTTCACACAATACATAAATAGTCATACATCATCCAGAATACAATCAAGGTCCGACTACGGAACCAAAATAAAGAAAGACAACCCCAAATGCTAGATCCCTGATCGTCCCAACTGGGCTCCTCTACTGATCATCCGGAAAAGAAACATAGTAACGACCCGAATCCTCGTCGTACTCCCACTTGAATTCGGTAGCGTCCCCTGCACTGGCATCATCGGCACCTGCATCTGTTTGGAAGTATCTGTGAGTCGTGGGGACTCAGCAATCTCACACCTGCGAGATCAAGACTATTTGAGCTTAAGGGTAGGAAAGGGTAGTGAGGTGGAGCTGCAGCAAGCACTAGCATATATGGTGGCTAACATACGCAAATGAGAGCGAGAAGAGAAGCAACGCATGGTCGAGAAGCTATAAGTGATCAAGAAGTGATCCTGAAACTACTTACGTTCAAGCATAACACAAGACCGTGTTCTCTTCTCGGACTCCGCTGAAAAGAGACCATCACGGCTACACACGCGGTTGATTCATTTTAATTAATTTTGGTGTCAAGTTTTCTACAACTGGATATTAACAAATTCCCATTTGCCCTTAACTGCGGGCACGAGTTTTGAAAATTGAAACCCTGCAGGGGTATCCCAACTAAGCCCATCACAAGCTCTCATGGTCAACGAAGGATATTCCTTCTCCCAGGAAGACCCGATCAGACTCCGAATCCCGGTTACAAGACATTTCGACAATGGTAAAACACGACCAGCAAGACCACCCGACTGTGCCGACAAATCCTGATAGGAGCTGCACATATCTCGTTCTTAGGGCACACCGGATAAGCTAAGCATACAGGTACCAACATAACCCAAATTGCCAAGGGACGGTCCCGCACGGTGCTCTAGTTTGGACCAAGACTCAGAGGAGCACTGGCCCGGGGGGTTTAAAATAAAGACGAACCTTGAGTCCGCGGAACCCAAGGGAAAAGGCTTAGGTGGCAAATGGTAAAACCAACGTTGGGCCTTGCTGGAGGAGTTTTATTCAAGGCGAACTGTCAAGGGGTTCCCATTATCACCCAACCGTGTAAGGAACGCAAAATAAAGGAACATAACACCGGTATGATGGAAACTAGGGCAGCAAGAGTGGAACAAAACACCAGGAAAAAGGTTGAGCCTTCCACCCTTTACCAAGTATATAGATGCATTAAAGTAAATAAGAGATAATAATGATATCCCAACAAATATCCATGTTCCAACATGGAACAAGCTTCATCTTCACCTGCAACTAGCAACGCTATAAGAGGGGCTGACCAAAAGCGGTAACATAGCCAAACAACAGTTTGCTAGGAAAGATGGGTTAGAGGCTTGACATGGCAATATGGGAGGCATTATATAGCAAGTGTTAGGTAGCGTGGCATAGCAATAGAGCGAACAACTAGCAAGCAAAGATAGAAGTGATTTCGAGGGTATGGTCATCTTGCCTGCAAAGTTCTCAAAGTTGTCGAAAGCTTGATCCTCGTAAGCGTTCTCAACAGGTTCCTAGGTCACATACTCGTCTCCCGGCTCTACCCAAAGCAAGAACACAAGCAAAGGACCAACAATCAATCACAGTGCAATGCACAAACCACATGATGCAAAGCATGGCATGATATGCAAGACATGATATGCAATGCAGATGCATGCTTCGGAAGGGAAATAATGAACAAGGCGTCAACTTGGCAAACCAAGTGTGCCTCTAGAAAGATGAGACGATTTCGGTCGAAATCGATATAAGGATCACCGGAAACAGAGGCACGGTTTGCAAATGGCAAGCAAAAACAATAATGGCACAATTCTGCGATTAACAGCATGATGCCACCTAGAATGCAACAAGAAACTAAGCTACTGCACTCCAACATAGCAACAAAGCATATGGAAGTGGTGTACCCAAGATGCTTGACAAAACATGAACACTGAGCTACGGCTAAATCACACAAGAGCAGGTTCAAACAAGCATGGCAAAAGTGCAAAAGATATCAGCATCACAGACTTAGAGAAAATACTAACATGCCAGAAATAACATCAGGAAGCCATGTTTAGAGAAATAAAACAACATGCTACAAGAACATAATATAGCAAACAAAGGCATGTCATGAACCTACTAAATTCATAGATCAAAAGTCCCTTACTAAACATGAGCCAAAAAGGCACAAAAGATATGATGGCACCCATGTAAACATAGCAAGTTTTATTAACAGTTTCGGACTTAGCAGAAAAATAGAGCATGGCATGAACAGAATTATGAAGGAAACTTTGCGAGCTCAAACCACTCATCACAAAGCCTTGCATGATAAAACAAGCATACCTACAGCAACATGACATGTTCATGAAGCTAACCATGGCAAGATCAAGTCCATAGCATGCATGGATCGATTGCAACAACCATGGCAAAATTGATTAACACATAAACAATCTGCCAGGAGCATTTTATAGCAAAAGTATTGCAAGAACAAGACATGCTAGGGCACTCCATAAATGCAAACAGGGGCATGGATGGATAGATCATAACCATATGTCCAAAACACCCTTACTGAAGATACTCAAAACAAGCATGGATCTCACTATAGCATCATGTTTACATGGCTTCAAAATAACAGCAGGCACAAGACTTAGCAAAATCCTAAGTCCCTAAAAACAGCAATATTACGAAGCCTAGTTTGCATGCTTGTGCTAGTGACCACATAGATCACAAAAATACCTAGCAAGCACCTCTGTAAAGATGGTATGACATAGATCAAAAGACATGTAGACCTCATGCCCGTATGAAGCAGACATCAAATGTGGCAAAAATGACGAATCATCATAATCTGATAAGTAACAACAGTAAACATTTTATAGCACTTTTACATCAATGATTAGGGCATCAAGATGGACACAAACGAGCATGCCACAATGAATGAAATGAAGAGCATCTCACAATGAACATTTTGATATATCGTATGCATGAAACGAAGCTACGGTCACAGAGTTATGATGCAATGAACATTTTGATATATCGTATGCATGAAAATGTTAAGGGAAACGGAGCTACGGTCACAGAGTTATGATGCAATCTCAGATCTAGGGTTCGTGGGCATGAATGTCGAGGTTCGCCGGGGTTTCGTCGGGGTTGTTGCTGGAGTTACGCCGGAGAGGAGGGAGACAGCGGAGAGGGGTCGGGGAGGCCGGGATCCGAGGTGGCGCGGTCGCCGGAGCCCTTGGGCGCGGGCGGCGTG
>NC_041388.1:355815531-355823507 GCF_002162155.2 Triticum dicoccoides | reverse complement strand
GCGGCGAGCGACGGAGCAGGGCAGCGAGGTGGCGGGCAGCGGCCGGAGCCGGGCGACACGGCGACCGGCGCGGGGAGAGCTCACGGGCGGCATGTGGACGAGGGGAGGCGCGGGCGGCGCGTGGGCGAGGTGGCGGTGTTCGGCGGCGAGTGTGACGGCGGCGTGCGGGCGAGGCGCGATGGGCCGTGCAGCGGCGTGGTGGGCTCGGGGGGGCAATCCGGGCCTCACCGGGCCGGCAGCATGGAACGGCAGCCGAGACACGTGGCAGGCATGGTTTGGGCGAGGTGGAGGCGGCGGACGTGTCCTGCGCCGGCGGACACGTCCGGTGGCGGCGGGAGGAGGATTTTAGGGTTTCGGGACTCGAATTTGAGGGGGGTGCACATATTTATAGCTAGGAGGAGGTAGGAGTGTCCAAATGAAGTGTAGTTTTCGCCCACACGATTGTGATCTGACGACGGAGGACATGGGGGTGGTTTGGATGGGTTATTGGGCTGTTTTGGAGGGGTGTTGGGCTGCAACACACCAGAGGCCTTCGTGATTACCCGGTTAACCGTTGGAGTATCAAACAGACTCCAAATGGGACGAAATTTGACAGGTGGTCTACCGATGGTGTACCAAGGCCACTTGGCAAATCTCGGTCCATTACGAGAATGTGTAACACCCGCTCATGAAAAGAGACAAAAGGGGTACGCCGGTGCATGTAGGAGTGTCGGATTGCAAAATGGACAATGGGGAAAATGCTTGGATGCATGAGACGAACATGTATGCAAATGCGGTGCACATGATGACATGATAAGAAATGCATGACATGAAAAAATGCAAAACAAAGACAAAAAACCCCACCACGAAGGAAAACTCATAACTTAGAGCCGAAAATGGCAAGAGTCGGAGTTACAAATATGGAAAGTTATATCGGGGTGTTACAGCCGGCCCCTCATAGGATGCGCCCCATGGGGGGAATCCTACTCCTACTAGGAGTAGGTTCCCCCTTTCCTAGTCCAACTAGGAGGGGAAGGAAAGAGGAGGAGGGGAGAAGGAAAGAGGGGGCCGGCCCCCAAAGCCCAAAACCAATTCAGTTTGGGCCTAGGGGAGGCGCACCCCACACTTTGTTGCTGCCCTCTCTTTCCACTAAGGCCCATGAAGGCCCATTGACCCCTCCGGAGAATTCTGGTAACTTTCTGGTACTCCAAAAAATACCTGAATCACTCGGAACCTTGTGATCGGTATGTTACTTGCCCGAGACTCGATCGTTGGTATCATCATACCTAGTTCAATCTCGTTACGGGCAAGTCTCTATACTCGTTCCATAATGCACCATCCTACAACTAACTCATTAGTCACATTGCTTGCAAGGCTTATAGTGATGTGCATTACCGAGAGGGCCCAGAGATACCTCTTTGATACTCGGAGTGATAAATCCTAATCTCGATCTATGGCAACCCAACAAACACCTTCGGAGACACCTGTAGAGCATCTTTATAATCACCCAGTTACGTTGTGACGTTTGATAGCACACAAGGTGTTAGTCCAGTATTTGGGAGTTGCATAATCTCATAGTCATGGGAACATGTATAAGTTATGGAGAAAGCAATAACAACAAACTAAACGATTATCGTGCTAAGCTAACGGGTGGGTCAAGTCATTCACATCATTCTCTAATGATGTGATCCCATTAATCAAATGACAACTCATGTCTATGGTTAGGAAACATAACCATCATTGATTCAACGAGCTAGTCAAGTAGAGGCATACTAGTGACACTCTGTTTGTCTATGTATTCACACATGTACTAAGTTTCCGGTTAATACAATTCTAGCATGAATAATAAAGATTTATCATGATATAAGGAAATATAAATAACAACTTTATTATTGCCTCTAGGGCATATTTCCTTCATTATCAAGCATCTTGATCTATCTTTATAGATATTGATGCCCAATATGTAAGTAGCTTCACCGAGGTCTTTCTTTGAAAAACTCATTCCAAACACTCCTTTATACTTTCCAGAAAATTCTACGTCATTTCTGATCAACAATATGTCATTCACATATACCTATCCGAAAGGTTGTAGTGCTCCCACTCACTTTCTTGTAAATATAGGCTTCACCGCAAGTTTGTATAAAACTATATGCTTTGATCAACTCATCAAAGCGTATATTCCAACTCTGAGATGCTTGCACCAGTCCATAGATGGATCGCTGGAGCTTGCACACTTTGTTAGCACCTTTAGGATTGAGAAAACCTTCTAGTTGCATCATATACAACTCTTCTTTAATAAATCCATTAAGGAAAGCGGTTTTGACATCCATTTGCCAAATTGCATAATCATATAATGGGGCAATTGCTAACATGATTCGGATAGACTTAATCATCACTACAGGAGAGACAGTCTCATCATAGTCAACTCCTTGAACTTGTCAAAAACCTTTCTCAACAAGTCGAGCTTTATAGACAGTAACATTACCGTTGGCGTCAGTCTTCTTCTTGAAGATCCATATATTCTCTATGGCTTGCCGATCATCAAGCAAGTCAACCAAAGTCCACACTTTGTTCTCATACATGGATCCCATCTCAGATTTCATGGCCTCAAGCCATTTCGCGGAATCTGGGCTCATCATCGCTTCCTCATAGTTCGTAGGTTCATCATGGTCTAGTAATATGACTTCCAGAATAGGATTACCGTACCACTCTGGTGCGGAACGTACTGTAGTTGACCTATGAGGTTCGGTAGTAACTTGATCTGAAGTTTCATGATCGTCACCATTAACTTCCTAACTAATTGGTGTAGGCATCACTGGAACTAATTTCTGTGATGATCTACTGTCCAATTCAGGAGAAGGTACGATTACCTCATCAAGTTCTACTTTCCTCCCACTCACTTCTTTTGAGAGAAACTCCTTCTCTAGAAAGGATCCATTCTTAGCAACGAATATCTTGCCTTCAGATCTGTGATAGAAGGTGTACCCAATAGTTTCCTTTGGATATCCTATGAAGACGCATTTCTCCGATATGGATTGGAGCTTATCAGGTGGAAGCTTTTTCACATAAGCATCGCAGCCCCAAACTTTAAGAAACGACAGCTTAGGTTTCTTGCCAAACCACAGTTCATATGGAGTCGTCTCAACGGGTTTAGATGGTCCCTATTTAATGTGAATGCAGCCATCTCTAAAGCATAGCATCATAGATTGATAAGATACATCATAGATTGCACCATATCTAATAAAGTACGGTTACGATGTTTGGACACACCATTACGCTGTGGTGTTCCAGGTGACGTGAGTTGCGAAACTATTCCACATTGTTTCAAATGAAGACCAAACTCATAACTCAAATATTCGCCTCCGCGATCAGATTGTAGAAACTTCACTTTCTTGTTACGATGATTTTCCACTTCACTCGGAAATTCTTTGAACTTTAAAAATGTTTCAGACTTATGTTTCATTAACTAGATATACCCATATCTGCTCAAATCATCTGTGAAGGTCAGAAAATAACGATACCCGCCACGAGCCTCAACACTCATCGGACCGCATACATCAGTATGTATTATTTCCAATACTCATCGGACCGCATACTTGGAAATCAAGAAGGAGCATCAAGTGTTGATGGTCAACAAGACCACCAGTTTCAAGAAAAAGGGTAAAGGGAAGAAGAAAGGGAACTTCAAGAAGAACAGCAAACAAGTTGCTGCTCAAGAGAAGAAACCCAAGTCTGGACCTAAGCCTGAGACTGAGTGCTTCTACTGCAAAGGGACTGGTCACTGGAAGTGGAACTGCCCCAAGTAATTGGAGGATAAGAAGGATGGCAAGGTGAACAAAGGTATATGTGATATACATGTTATTGATGTGTACCTTACTAGAGCTTGCAGTAGCACCTGGGTATTTGATACTGGTTTTGTTGCTAATATTTGCAACTTGAAACAGGGACTACGGATTAAGCGAAGACTGGCTAAGGACGAGGTGACGATGCGCGTGGGAAATGGTTCCAAAGTTGATGTGATCGCCGTCGGCACGCTACCTCTACATCTACCTTCGAGATTAGTTTTAGACCTGAATAATTGTAATTTGGTGCCAGCGTTAAGCATGAGCATTATATCTGGATCTTGTTTGATGTGAGACGGTTATTCATTTAAATCTGAGAATAATGGTTGTTCTATTTATATGAGTAATATCTTTTATGGTCATGCACCCTTGAAGAGCGTTCTATTTGTGTTGAATCTCAATAGTAGTGATACACATATTCATAATGTTGAAGCCAAAAGATGCAGAGTTGATAATGATAGTGCAACTTATTTGTGGCACTGCCGTTTGGGTCATATTGGTGTAAAGCGCATGAAGAAACTCCATACTGATGGACTTCTGGAATCACTTGATTATGAATCACTTGGTACTTGCAAACCATGCCTCATGGGCAAGATGACTGAAACGCCGTTCTCCAGAACAATGGAGCGAGCAACAGATTTGTTGGAAATCATACATACTGATGTATGTGGTCCGATGAATGTTGAGGATCGCGGCGGGTATCGTTATTTTCTCACCTTCACAAATGATTTCAGCAGATATGGGTATATCTACTTAATGAAACATAAGTCTGAAACATTTGAAAAGTTCAAAGAATTTCAGAGTGAAGTGGAAAATCATCGTAACAAGAAAATAAAGTTTCTACGACCTGATCGTGGAGGAGAATATTTGAGTTACGAGTTTGGTTTACATTTGAAACAATGTGGAATAGTTTCGCAACTCACGCCACCCGGAACACCACAGCGTAATGGTGTGTCCGAACGTCGTAATCGTAATTTACTGGATATGGTGCGATCTATGATGTCTCTTACTGATTTACCGCTATCGTTTTGGGGTTATGCTTTAGAGACAGCTGCATTCATGTTAAATAGGGCACCATCGAAATCCGTTGAGACAACGCCTTATGAACTGTGGTTTGGCAAGAAACCAAAGTTGTTGTTTCTCAAAGTTTGGGCATGTGATGCTTATGTGAAAAAGCTTCAACCTGTTAAGCTCGAACCCAAATCGGACAAATGTGTCTTCATAGGATATCCAAAGGAAACTATTGGGTACACCTTCTATCACAGATCCGAAGGCAAGACATTCATTGCGAAGAATGGATCCTTTCTATAGAAGGAGGTTCTCTTAAAAGAAGTGTGTGGGAGGAAATTAGAACTTGATGAGGTAACTGTACTTGCTCCCTTATTGGAGAGTAGTTCATCATAGAAACCGGTTCCTATGACACCTACACCAATTAGTGAGGAAGATAATGATGATGATCATGAAACTTCAGATCAAGTTACTACTGAACCTCGTAGGTCAACCAGAGTAAGATCTGCACCAGAGTGGTATGGTAATCCTGTTCTAGAGGTCATGTTACTTGACCGTGACGAACCTACGAACTATGAGGAAGCGATGATGAGCCCAGATTCCGCAAAATGGCTTGAAGCCATGAAATCTGAGGTGGGATCCATGTATGATAACAAAGTGTGGACTTTGGTTGACTTGCCCGATGATCAGCAAGCCATCGAGAATAGATGGATCTTCAAGAAGAAGACTAACACTGATGGTAATGTTACTGTCTACAAAGCTCGACTTGTTGCAAAAGGTTTTCGACAAGTTCAAGGAGTTGATTACAATGAGACCTTCTCAACCGTAGCGATGCTTAAGTCCGTCCAAATCATGTTAGCAATTGCCGCATTTTATGATTATGAAATTTGGCAAATGGATGTAAAGACTGCATTCCTGAATGGATTTCTGGAAGAAGAGTTGTATATGATGCAAACTGAAGGTTTTATCGATCCAAAGGGTACTAACAAAGTGTGCAAGCTCCAACGATCCATTTATGGAGTGGTTCAAGCCTCTCGGAGTTGGAATAAACATTTTGATAGTGTGTTAAAAGCATATGGTTTTATACAGAATTTTGCAGAAGCTTGTATTTACAAGAAAGTGAGTGGGAGCTCTGTAGCATTTCTAATATTATATGTGGATGGCATATTATTGATTGGAAATGATATAGAATTTCTGGATAGCATCAAAGGATATTTGAATAAGAGGTTTTCAATGAAAGACCTCGGTGAAGCTGCTTATATATTGGGCATCAAGATCTATAGAGATAGATCAAGACGCTTAATTGGACTTTCACAAAGCACATACCTTGATAAAGTTTTGAAGAAGTTCAAAATGGATCAAGCTAAGAAAGGGTTTTTGCCTGTGTTACAAGGTGTGAAATTGAGTAAGACTCAATGCACGACCACTTCAGAAGATAGAGAGAAAATGAAAAGTGTTCCCTATGCTTCAGCCATAGGCTCTATCATGTATGCAATGTTGTGTACCAGACCTGATGTGTGCCTTGCTATTAGTTTAGCAGGGAGGTACCAAAGTATTCCAGGAGTGGATCACTGGACAGCGGTCAAGAACATCCTGAAATACCTGAAAAGGACTAAGGATATGTTTCTCATTTATGGAGGTGACAAAGAGCTCGTCGTAAATGGTTACGTCGATGCAAGCTTTGACACTGATCCGGATGATTCTAAATCGCAAACCAGATATGTGTTTATATTGAACGGTGGAGCTGTCAGTTGGAGCAGTTCTAAACAAAGCGTCGTGGCGGGATCTACGTGTGAAGCGGAGTACATAGCTGCTTCGGAAGCAGCAAATGAAGGAGTCTGGATGAAGGACTTCATATCTGATCTAGGTGTCATACCTAGTGCATCGGGTCCAATGAAAATCTTTTGTGACAATACTGGTGCAATTCCCTTGGCAAAGGAATCCAGATTTCACAAGAGAACCAAGCACATCAAGAGACGCTTCAATTCCATCCGGGATCAAGTCCAGGTGGGAGACATAGAGTATGCAAGATACATACGGATCTGAATGTTGCAGACCCGCTGACTAAGCCTCTTCCACGAGCAAAACATGATCAGCACCAAGACTCCATGGGTGTTAGAATCATTACTGTGTAATCTAGATTATTGACTCTAGTGCAAGTGGGAGACTGAAGGAAATATGCGCTAGAGGTAATAATAATGTTATTATTTATTTCCTTATTTCATGATAAATGTTTATTATTCATGCTAGAATTGTATTAACCGAAAACATAATACATGTGTGAATACATAGAGAAACATAGTCTCACTAGTATGCATCTACTTGACTAGCTCATTGATCAAAGATGGTTAAGTTTCCAAGCCATAGACATGAGTTGTTATTTGATCAACGGGATCACATTATTAGGAGAATGATGTGATTGACTTGACCCATTTCGTTAGCTTAGCACTTGATCGTTTATGTTTACTGCTATTGCTTTCTTCCTGACTTATATATGTTCAAATGACTATGAGATTATGCAACTCCCAAATACCAGAGGAACACTTTGTGTGCTACCAAACGTCCGATGTCTTCGATGGTGCTCGTGGAGTTGGCATAGATCAAGAATAGGATTTGTCACTCCAATTGTCGGAGAGGTATCTCTGGGCCCTCTCGGTAATGCACATCACTATAAGCCTTGCTAGCAATGCGACTAATGAGTTAGTTGTGGGATGTTGAGTTAAGTAAAGAGACTTGCCGGTAACGAGGTTGAGCTAGGTATTGGGATACCGACGATCAAATCTCGGGCAAGTAACATACCGATGACAAAGGGAACAACATATATTGTTATACAGTTTGACCGATAAAGATCTTCGTAGAATATGTAGGAACCAATATGAGCATCCAGGTTCCGCTATTGGTTATTGACCGGAGACATGTCTCGGTCATGTCTACATAGTTCTTGAACCCGTAGGGTCTGCACGCTTAAAGTTCTATGACGATCGGTATTACGAGTTTATATGTTTTGATGTACCGAAGGTAGTTCGTAGTCCCGGATATGATCACAGACATGACGAGGAGTCTCGAAATGGTTGAGACATAAAGATTGACATATTGGAAGCCTATATTTGGACACCAGAAGAGTTTCGGGTGAAATCGGGATTTTAT
>NC_041388.1:355783620-355815325 GCF_002162155.2 Triticum dicoccoides | reverse complement strand
GTTAATGGGCCTTATTGGGCCCTAGTGGAGAGAGAGGGGACGGCCAGGGAAGGCCTTGTGCCCCCTCCCCCTCTGGTCTGAATTGGACTAGGAGAGGGGGGGCTCCCCCCTTTCCTTCTCCTTCTCCCCCTTCCTTTCCCCCTCCTAGTAGGAGTAGGAAAGAGGGGGATCCTACTCCTACTAGGAGGAGGATTCCTCCTCCTGGCACGCCCTCCCCCTTGCTCCTTTATATACGGGGGCAGGGGGCACCTCTAGACACACAAGTTGATCATTGATCTCTCGCAGCCGTGTGCGGTGCCCCCCTCCACCACAATCCACCTCAGTCATACTGTAGCGGTGCTTAGGCGAAGCCCTGCAACGGTAGCTTCATCAACATCGTCACTACGCTGTCGTGCTGACGAAACTCTTCCCCGAGCTCTACTGGATCGTGAGTTTGCGGGACGTCACCGAGCTAAGCGTGTGCTGAACGCGGAGATGCCGTACGTTCGGTACTGAGGATCGGTTGATCGTGAAGACGTACGACTACATCAACCGTGTTGTCATAACGCTTCCGCTTAACGGTCTATGAGGGTACGTGCATGACACTCTCCCCTCTCGTTGCTATGCATCACCATGATCTTGCGTGTGTGTAGGAATTTTTTTAAAATTACTATGTTCCCCAAGACTTGTTAACCATCAACACTTGATGCTCCTTGTTGATTTCTACCTACGCAGCCTTTAGCATTGTGAAGACCTCGGGAATTGTCTTTTCCATCCCTTGCATGTTATAGTTCATCACAAAGCCTTCATAGCTTGGTGGCAGTGATTGAAGAACTCTGCCAATGACACTATCATCAGGAAGATTAACTCCCAGCTGAATCAAATGGTTTTGGTACCCAGACATTCTTAGTATGTGTTCACTGGCAGAACTGTTCTCCTCCATCTTGTAGCTATAGAACTTGTTGGAGACTTCATATCTCTCAACTCAAGCATTTGCTTGAAATATTAACTTCAACTTGTGGAACATCTCGTATGCTCCGTGACGTTCAAAACGTCTTTGAAGTCCCGATTCTAAGGTGTAAATCATGGCACACTGAACTATAGAGTAGTCACCAGCTTCAGTCTGCCAGACGTTCATAACGTTCGGAGTTGCTCCTGCAGCGGTTCTTGCACCTAACGGCGCTTCCAGGACGTAATTCTTCTGTGCAGCAATGAGGATAATCCTCAAGTTACGAACCTAGTCCATGTAGTTGCTACCATCATCTTTCAACTTAGCTTTCTCTAGGAATGCATTAAAATTCAAGGGAACGGTAACACGGGCCATTGATCTACAACAACATAGATATGCAAAAATTATCAGGACTAAGTTCATGATAAATTTAAGTTGAATTAATCATATTACTAAAGAACTCCCACTTTGATAGACATCCCTCTAGTCATCTAAATGATCATGTGATCCATATCAACTAAACCATGTCCGATCATCATGTGAGATGGAGTAGTTTTCAATGGTGAACATCTCTATGTTCATCATATCTACTATATGATTCACGTTCGACCTTTCGGTCTTAGTGTTCCGAGGCCATATCTGCATATGCTAAGCTCGTCAAGTTTAACCCGAGTATTCTACATATGAAAAACTGGCTTGCACCCATTGTATGTGAACGTAGAGCTTATCACACTCGATCATCACATGGTGTCTCGCCATGACGAACTGTCGCAATGGTGCATACTCACGGAGAACACTTGTACCTTGAAATTTAGTGAGGGATCATCTTATAATGCTACTGCCATACTAAGCAAAATAAGATGCATAAAAGATAAACATCACATGCAATCAAAATCTGTGACATGATATGGCCATCATCATCTTGTGCCTTTGATCTCCATCTCCAAAGCACTGTCATGATCTCCATCATCACCGGCTTTGACACCTTGATCTCCATCATAGCGTCGTTGTCGTCTCACCAACTATTGCTTATACAACTATCGCTACCGCATAGTGATAAAGTAAAGCAATTACATGACAATTGCATTTCATAAAATAAAGCAACAACCATAAGGCTCCCTCCAGTTGTCGATAACTTTTACAAAACATGATCATCTCATCAAATAACTTATATCACATCATGTCTTGACCATATCACATCACAAGATGCCCTGCAAAAACAAGTTAGACGTCCTCTACTTTGTTGTTGCATGTTTTACGTGGCTGCTACGGGCTTCTAGCAAGAACCGTTCTTACCTATGCATCAAAACGACAATGATTTTTCGTCAAATGTGTTGTTTTAACCTTCAACAAGGACCGGCCGTAGTCAAATTCGATTCAACTAAAGTTGGAGAAACAGACACCCACCAGCCACCTTTATGTAAAACAAGTTGCATGTATGTCGGTGGAACCGGTCTCATGAACGTGGGCATGTAAGGTAGGTCTGGGCCGCTTCATCCAACAATACCGCTGAATCAAAATAAGACGTTGGTGGTAAGCAGTATGACTATTATCGCCCACAACTCTTTATGTTCTACTCGTGCATATCATCTATGCATAGACCTGGCTTGGATGTCACTGTTGGGGAACGTAGCATGTAATTTTAAAAAAATCCTACGATCACGCAAGATCTATCTAGGAGATGCATAGCAATGAGCGGGGGAAAGTGTGTCCACATACCCTCATAGACCGAAAGCGGAAGCGTTAGGTTAACACGGTTGATCACTACAAAAAAAGAGACACATTCGTGACATTTTGGGCCGAACGAAATTTTTTTCTGTCATACATATGACACTTCTATGATGATAATTGTGACAAAACCCGGTATCATCATAGATGTGGTGGGCTCCTACTTCTATGACAAAAAATCATGACAGAAAATGGGCTTTTCGTCCTGGGTGGGCAAGAGAGTCAGCTGCATGACATTCTTTGGGCCGTCAATGACGGAAAAAACCGTGGTAGAAGCGAGGGCGAGGAAAATTTTGGGGAGTTCCCGGTTACGGTGGGAGGTCGGGGGCCGAGCGATGCGCGTTTCTCTCGTACACATATGCGCGTGTGTGCGAGGTGTTGGCTCTAACTGAACCCGGGCGAGGCATTGGGCTCTAACTGCACCCGAGCGATTACACTGCAGGCTACGCGTTACTGAACCCGAGCGATCGATCGATGGCTGTTAACTGAACTCGATCAAGCGATTCCTTCGCTACTCCTGCTAACTGAAGCTGATCGATGCTGCCTCTGGGATGAACAATAAGCGTTGCGGGGGGTGGGGTGGGGTTGGATGAACAGTGAGCGGTGGCGTTGCCTCTGGATGAACAGGACCCCATGGTGTGGTGGAGGGCTGGATGAACAGTAGACGGTGGAGGGGTGCCCGTGGAGGGGTGGTTGAACAGGACCCCGTGGTGTTGAGGGTGGATGAACAGTAGACGGTGCAGGGGTGGTTGAACAGTAGCCGGTGGAGTAGCGCGCGGTGGAGGCTGGATGAACAGGAGCCCGTGGAGGCTGGAGGAGGTCGACGGTAGCCCGTGGAGGCTGGAAGAGGTCGACGGTGGAGACGAACAGTATCCCGTGGAGTCCCGTTTTGCGGTATGCCACACCCCTCCCGATGAACAGGACCCCCGTTTCGACCATAGGAGGTCCGTTTCGTCCGTTTTGCGGTACGCCACACCCCTCCCGATCAACAGGACCCCCGTTTCGACAGTAGAAGGTCTGTTTCCTCCATTTTGCGGTACGCCACACCCTCCCGATCAACATGACCCCCGTTTCGACTATAGGAGGTCCGTTTCCTCCGTTCTGCGGTACGCTAGGCCTCGTTTCCATCGCCTGTTCCATCCAAGCCCTCCTGATGAACACGACCACACATTCCGTTTCGACCCAGCCGGTTGGCACCCACGTGTTCCGTTGCCTCCCGATAAACATGACGCATTTCGTTGCCTCCCCATGAACACGACGCATTCCGTTGCCTCCCCATGAACACGACAACGACGTTGTTTCTCCGTTCTGACCCAGCCATGTACATGAGCCCTCGCCGTACGTATGCGCGAGTAGGTGTTCGAGACCCCGTCCGTATGTATACATACGTGGCCATATTTTCTTTCTTGCACCCTGGCCATTGTACCTACGTGTACATGCTACGTGCGCGCCTCTACTACGACACATGCGCGCCTCTACATCCACCAGTATATATGTACGTACACGTCCGCGACCAGAATGACAATGCTACATACGCTTCGACCAGGTGGGTCCCGACTGTCAGGCACTTCCTTGCGTGCGAAGATGTAGCTGGTGGGTCCCAGCAGTCAGGGGGGCAAATCGGTTTTTTTTGCCCGGACGCACTTTCTTGCGTGCAAAGATGTGGTTGGTGGGTCCCAGCAGTCAGGGGGAAATGTTTTTTTCGCTAAATACAGTGGTCCATCTGGTGGGTCCCCGCTGTCAGGTGGAGGAATCATTATTTTGCGCGTAATAAGGAGGCACTTCCTTGCTGCGGCAGTGGACCCAGCTGTCAGCCTCTCCACGTACAGTCCACGTCCGATGGAAGTCGTTCGTTGACCACGTTGACCACGCCGCGCCGAGAGCACCACGGCAGTGGACGACGGCGAGGACTAGGAAGGGGACGAATTAGAGCCGGGGAAGACGCATCAGTGGATGCCCACGCGAAGAGGAGTACGAGGGTTCACTGCTTCGGCTGTGGTGTGAGGCTGCTGTCACCGCAGAATAAAAGGGGGTGTGGGTGAGTAGAGGGATGGCCTGGCCAGCGGTGGGAGTAGTAGCGGGCGGTGAGGCCTCCACGGCATCACAGCCGGCCATGGGAGGCAGGAGCACGCGGCACGACCGGCGCTGGTTTGGGCGGCTGGAGCAAGAAGACCAGAGGTTAAAGAAGCACTACGATCGTTGGATGAACATCGTACGGTAACAGGAGCTAGAATTGTTCATATTGACTAAGTTGACAAAGCCCTCCATCCCCGTCAACTTGGTAGGCCCACAAGTCAGCCTCCCACTATGCTGGGTTCTAGCTGGCAGGGGGAATATTCATTTTTTGTTCGTAATAAGGAGGCACTTCCTTGCGTGTAAAGATAGTTGGTGGGTCCGACATGTCAGCGGGGGGCACATTATTTTCACGAAATACAGAGGCCCTTCCGGTGGGTCCTAGATGTCAGGTGGAGGAATCATTATTTTGCGCGTAATAGGGAGGCATTTCCTTGTGTGCGGCCGTGGACCCAGCTGTCAGCCTCTCCACGCACAGTCTACTTCCTATGGTGTCGTTTGTTGACCATGTTGACCACGCCGTGCCGAGCGCATCCAAGGTGGTGGATGACGGCGAGGCCTCGGACAGCAACGAGCCGGAGATGGGAAGACGCGGGAGTATAGTCGCAGACGGAGAGGTGTACGAGGGTTAACTGGTTCTAGTGCGGTGTGGTTCGGCAGTCAGTGGAGAAGAAAAGGAGGTGTGGAGGGGTGGAGGGATGGCCTGGCCAACGGTCGAGTAGTGCTTCATAGCGAAGCGTGCTAAGTAGAGCTGCTAGCAGCAGGAGGCGGGAGGTGGTCCCGGCGGCGCTGGAGGAAGAAGACGAGAGATTGAAGATGGATGCCGGTCGTTGGATGTAAATCCAATGGCTAACATGTCAGAATCATTTGTTGACTAAATTGACAACGACTTGTGTTGGCTTCGACCTATTGGCCCACATTTCAGCCTCCAAAAATGTGGCACGTATTCAACCCATTTTTTCAGAATTTACAGTCTTTTTTTTGTGCGGTAGAATTTATAGTCAATTTGATCTCTTCTTTTTGAATTACAGCCATTAGCTGGGCTGGGTGAACAACTAATGTAGCATCCATGCGGCCCATTTATTCTATTTCCTAAAAAATTATAGGCCATTTGCGCTTTCTCGAAATACACGATTTTGCTGGGCTGATTCTATTTATAACGTTGGGTTGGGCCAGCAATGTTATCAAAAAATAAAAAGGGGCTGAGCATTTTGTTATAAATATATTTAAATAATAAGTGATATTATTACATTCATCCTTAAATCTTACCAAGCTTTTGTACACAATCACTAGGATTTTCGTGCCAAAACAATCCAGGATTTTATTTGTTAAGAAATTACTTTTATAAGTTAATAAGATGTGGGATATTGTTTTCTTACATTTGTAAGTATCTGTTAAATATATGATGACAATAAAAATAATATATAATAACATATAAAATAATTTAAATATATATAATATAGTTAGAAGGGAAACATAAGTTGGACATGGCGTTCCTATTCTTATATAGAAAAATAGAACAGACCTCTGCGTTTTCTTCAAAAAAATACATAAATTAGGCTGCCAAAAATAAAACCTCGGATGGGAGGTCCATAGGCCGGTCGATACATGACGGCCCTAAGAAAATACAAACAGGCATATGGACCTCCCATCCGAGGTCGTGGGTTGCGCATGTTAAAAATGAAAGCCTGGACGGGGCAGCCCAAAACCACGTCCAACACTTAGCAAAACTTCGTCCCTCGTTTTCTCTGTGTTTCGCACACTCGACATTGTGTGGGCATTTTGACTATGCATCATATGAAGATGTGCTATGCATGAATGTTGATCAGCATGATCTTAACTGGCTAGTAGTTCCATTTTCGACCATGAATAAAACTTCCAACATGATGTTAACCCTGTTTGAAAAAGCCGTGCTAATATAAATGCTCTGCCTCTGAAAGTTGCAGTTTCTTATTTGAAACGGAACTTGCAGTTTCTTATCTGAAACTAAAACTTGTAGTTTCTTCTCTAAGAATCACATTGTCTGCACTTTTATACTCCTATGAAACTACATTTTTTAATTGCTAAAAATAGATCTCTAGAATTCATAAAATACTTCATATGCTCAATACTGCAAATCTGAAATTCAAAAGACATTCATATCTGAAAATACTCTCAAAATACACAACACAAAACACAATTCACAACCTGCAAATACTGACAACCCTAATCTCCTCCTGACAATTCACAACCTGCCCAACTATTGGGCTAGGGGTGGGGGGGGCAGCCCCCTCCTATTCCTCGGCGGCAGACAGCTGCCCCGTGAGATGATGTGAACGGCGAGGGAGACGATGGCGGGGAAGCGTCGTCGTGCCAACTATTTTTCTCCTCTTGTAGTTGGGTTCGGTCGACGAAGACTCCACCGGCTCGCTCTGGCAGGACACCCTCACAAACGGCACCCTGTAGATGCTCGATCCTTCAATCTCTGGTGGATGCTCCATCTAGGATCGATACTCCCACCACCGCTCCCTCACGATCGGATTCGGTGAATCTGTTTGCTCCATGGCCCAGAGGAGCAGCTCTATGTACTCCGGCGCGACTCCCTACGGGAGTATCACTGCCTTTTCGCTCTGTTGCAGATATTTTGCCATGGATGTGTAGCGACCTGACCCAAAATGGATCGAAGTCTCTGTGCTTAAGTGCCATCCCTGGATCGGTATGCTGACACACACAGTACTCGAGGAATTATAACAGGGTTCAGTCACACATTTTATTACATCGAGATCCTCAAAAGAGTATTTATTACAATAATATGGCCAAAGGCCATCTCAATAAAAATAAATGTGGAAGCATTGAAGGTAAATGAGTCCATCCAACTCCACGGCAAACTGAGTGTAGAACAATGACCTATCGCACCTTTAATCTTCGTCGGAAAAGTCTGCAACATGAGACGTTGCAACCGTGTAGGTCAGCACATGGAATATGCTGGCAATTTCACACTGTAGAATAATAATGGAAAAAACTATCTCTATATGCAAATTTAGCTGGTGGAGGCTCTAAGTTTAATTTTTGTATAAAGCAAATTTTACCCTACAACAAAGGAATAATTTTTTTATTACTACTAAGTTAAAATGCCATTACTAAGAAGGTTCCTCCAACTCAATCCCAAAATTCCCAAGTTATTAGTAACCCAATAATTTCATTTAATAGAGTGATGAGATCAACCAATACTTCACTTCTAGATACTCAAGATGTTCGTAACCGGGGACATGGCTAATCATGATTAGTTTGTACACTCTGTAGAGGTTTGCGTACTTTTCCCCACAAGACTCGACCACCTCCATGATCGGAAGACCGAGATAGCCTTTCTAAAGTATTTCCTCCAAACCCTAGGTAGACCATTACACCTACTTTCCCCTACATCAGCTAGTCTACCACGGAAAGAGGTCACACAACTTACTCAACTATGCCAGAGCCCATAATGGCTTGTGGCTGCACATGGAAGTTTCTAGGCATGAAATATCTTATGATTCCTTTGAGCCTGGGTGGCGGACCTAGGGTAATCACACGGGTACTCCGGGATTCCCCTTGGGCAAGCACTGGTTTCTCTCGGTTCCCCAAACAATCCACCCAGATGTGTGTTAAAGTTGCCACCTTAGGTTATCCCAAATTTATTAACTCTCGCAACTTGCATGGATCACACATACCAATCCCCGTCTATGAGCATGGCTAAGCAATATATGATATAACGAGTATTCCCGAGGTGATCAAAGGTCATAGGTTCCTACCACATGAACTACATAGCATAACCACATGTTCCCAATCCTACTCATGCAATCTTTGAGGGTGAAACTAATGCATAGTAAAAATTGGGTATTGAAAAATATGATCAAAGTCTGAACTTGCCTTGCTGACGAATGTTGAACTCTAAAGATTCGTAGTAGCAAGCCTCGCACTCCGGATGATCTAGCGTAAGCAAGCAATAACATACATAAGCATACAAGCAAAGATCCAAAAACAAAACAAATGAAAGACTTCGGAAAAACTCCCAAAACAACCAAAAAAAGTTTCTGTACATAACATAATTTTACAGTAGCAAAAATATGTGTGTTTGGGTCTAACAGAAAGTACACGTTACGAGCTTCGATTTGCAAAAAGAATCACCTAAAACGGAGTTACGAAACTCGAGTTACGGCCTAACGAAGTTTGAATTCAGATCTGTTTGAATTCAAATTTTAAAATTTTCAAAAATATTTTTCGTTTGATTCTCTGGATATATGGGATTTCTATGAACTAGTAGGAAAAAGAATCAACAAAAACGGATCTATAGATTAAAAGATATGAATCTATGAAGATTGGGCATTTTTCTAAAAATCAATTACGGGATTCAATATAAGCTGCCACGTGGCGTGCTGTGATTGGCTGCGCATGTTTGCTGCCAGCGGACGGCCGATCCATAGATAAACTGATCGTGGTGGCTAAAAAAACAGTAGCCGGTTTGTTCTAAGCCGTAGAAAACCAATCTAACCGATCTAATTTAGAAAAACCAAAACGTTTTTTTTCTAACTGAAGCGAACGGATGCTCATTCAACTTACAGAGATGAACCAGAGGTTTGGGGGAGGCTCTCGCATGGTGATGGCGGTGGCTACGGTGATCGTGGGCGGCGGCGGAGGTGTCTACGAGATGCAGCGGAGAGTGGCTCGTCCGGTGGTGGAGTTTGTGATGATCAGAGGAGATGAACGGCGACGGAACGAAGCGGCAAAACTCGGTGCTTCGGGTGCTCTGGTGAAGACAACATGGTCGAGGGTGGCCTCTGTAGAAGTAAAGGGATCACAAGACCTTGTCAAAAAGATTGTGGAGATCGAGAGAAGTCGGAACCCAAAAGGATAAGGCTCGGGACGGCTCAACGGCGTCGGAAACATGCGATGAACTGCAGCTTCTGAGGCGAGATTGGAACGTCGAGTGCGTCGTCTGGAGGTAGTTTTGGCGAGATATTTTTGACTGAATCGGTCGAGGAGAGTCGTGACTATTTATAGGACATCTCCCTTGGTCGTGAGGTTGGCTGGAGTTAGGATTTCCAAGAATTTGAAACGAAAAGGCGTCGGGAGTAATGTACGCGTACATTTCTGTTGTCCGTTCGTGGGAGGAAGAAGAAGAGGTGGGGTGCCCAAGCGCTAGAGAAAAAAACAAGAGAGGAAGGAAGAGAGAACGAGCGATGGAAACGTGCGTGGGGAGCTCGGGCGCACGTGAGGTGAGCGAGAGGTGGAGCGATCGACCTTTTTTTTAACTGCTGCTAGCGCTAGCCTGGCTGGGCTGACTGTGGCCTCGCTACTGGGCTGGGTCAGTTGGCCTGGCCTGGCGGCTCTTTTTTTTAAACGTTTTTTATAGAAGCAATGAAAAACTAAAAATACAAATAAAAGTTAGCCTAAAAATCTTAGAAAATTCACATAGTTATATGGTCTTATATATGACCTAGTGAACTTTTATCTGTCCTAAAATGCAAGTTTAAAAAAATAAACATTTTTGCTAAACTAATAAAATAAAGTGCAAATAAAACCCAACAAATAAATTTTGATTCCAAATTCAATTTCCAATATTTCTTTTCTATTTTTGAAGAAGTCCTTTTATCTTCTCTCTTTATTTATTTTTGAAATAATGAATATGAATTTTGGTAAGACCAAATTTGATCCAAACTCCTAACTTCGATTTTTTTTCAAAATTGGCTTTTAGGGAAACTTCCAACTCTCTCTTTTGGTCCTTGAGTTGCTCAAAGTTCCTTGGATCAAAAATCAAATAGAACAAATGGGGCAAAAATGCATAAATCATGGATGCATATGAATGATCTATTGTAAACATCGAAATTGAAAATTAGGATGTTACAAACCTACCCCCCTTAAGATGAATCTCGCCCTCGAGATTCGGGTTGGCTAGCAAAAAGGTGTGGGTGGTCCTGTCGGAGGTCTTCTTCTCGTTCCCAGGTGGCTTTTTCCTCAGTATGATGACTCCACTGAACCTTGCAAAACTTGATGACCTTGCTGCGGGTAACCCTGCTTGCAGTCTCAAGAATCTTGATGGGCTTCTCCTCATATGTCAGATCACTATTCTACTGTATGGCATCCAGTGGCACTGTATCTCTCAAAGGAATATCGGCCATCTCCGCATGGCACTTCTTCAACTGGGAAATGTGAAACACATCATGAACTCCTGACAAGGCTTCTGGTAATTCCAACTTGTAGGCAACTTGACCCATGCGTTCTAAAACTCTGTACGGCCCCACAAACTGTGGTGCTAACTTTCCTTTGACTCCAAATCGTTTAACTCCTCGAAGTGGCGACACACACAGGTATGCTCTATCTCCGACTTCATAGGTTACCTCCTTGCGTTTAGTATCGGCATAACTCTTCTGTCTGGATTGGGCTACCTTGAGTCCGTCGCGGATCAGCTTAACTTTCTCCTCTGAATCTCTAATTAAATTTGGTCCGAATAATTTACGGTCTCCAACTTCATCCCACATCAATGGTGTCCTGCACCTCCTTCCGTACAAAGCTTCAAAAGGGGCCATTTTCGAACTAGCTTGATAGCTGTTGTTATATGAGAATTTTGCGTAAGGCAAATTATCATCCCAACTAGATCCATAATCTAGCGCACAAGCTCTCAACATGTCCTCCAGAATCTGATTGACTCTCTCGGTCTACCCATTTGTCTGAGGATGAAAAGTTGTACTGAACACCAGCCTAGTACCCAAAGTTTCATGTAACTGATGCCAAAACTTTGAGGTAAATTGTGTTCCTCTATATGATACGATGGTCCTCGGAACTCCATGCAGACATACGATCCTGGTCATGTATATCTTGGCTAACCTAGCACTTGTATATGTGGTTTTCACAGGGATGAAGTGATCTACCTTAGTCAAGCGATTAACCACTACCCAAATAGAATCATAGCCTGATCGGGTCCTGGGTAATCCTATAATGAAGTCCATGCCAAGCTTGTCCCACTTCCAATCTGGTATCGGCAAAGGCTGAAGTAATCCTGCTAGTTTCTGGTGCTCTGCCTTAACCCTCTAACATACGTCAGATACTGCGACATACTTGGCAATATCCTTCTTCATACCTGTCCACCAGAAACTTTCCTTCAAGTCCAAATACATCTTGGTGTTGCCCGGATGTATTGCATAAGGCGAATCATGAGCCTCCTGAAGAATCAATTTCCTGATCTCTGGGTCATTTGGCATGTAAATACGCTGTTCAAACCATAAGGTTCCATGTTCATCCTCACGAAATCCTTCTGCCTTTCCTTGGTTTATCCTTCCCTTTATCTCCGCAATACCTTTGTCTAACTTCTGGGCTTCTCGGATCTTTCCCAACAAAGTGGATTGAATTTCCATTGCGGCAACAAAACCTCGTGGTACTATCTCCAATCGAAGATCTTTGAGATCATCAATTAACTCCTGAGGTAATCCTCCTGTTGTGAGGGTATTAACATAGCTCTTGTGGCTCAATGCATCTGCCACAACATTGGCCTTTCCTGGGTGATAGTGCAATTTCATGTCATAATCCTTTATGAGCTCCAACCATCTTCTCTGCCTGAGGTTCAACTCCTTCTGCGTGAAGATGTCTTTCAAACTCTTATGATCCGTGTAAACATCACAATGATTTCCGATAAGAAAATGTCTCCAGGTCTTGAGTGCGTGCACTACGGCTGCTAACTCCAAATCATGTGTGGCATAATTCTTCTCATGAGGTCGAAGCTGACGTGAGGCATATGAAACAACTCTTCTTTCTTGCATAAGAACACCTCCAAGTCCCTGACGAGAAGCGTCGGAATATACTTGGAAATCCTTGTGTATATTCGGAAGAATTAGCACTGGGGTTGTGACCAAACGTTTCTTTAACTCCTGGAAACTGGCCTCACATTCGTCGGTCCAAACAAACTTAGTGTCTTTCTTTAATAACTCTGTCATGGGCTTCGCGATCTTGGAGAAATTCTTAGTAAACCTCTGATAATATCCTTCGAGTCCAAGAAAACTACGAATCTCTCCGACTGAGGTGGCTGCCTTCCATTCGGTGACGGCTTCAACCTTGGAGGGGTCTACTGCTATTCCTTCTCCTGATATAACATGTCCAAGAAATCCGACTTCCTTCAACCAGAATTCGCATTTGCTAAACTTTGTGTATAATTGATGTTCCCTAAGCTTCTCAAGAACCAAGCGCAAATGTTCCTTGTGTTCTTCTTCATTCTTCGAGTAAATCAATATGTCATCAATGAATACCACAACAAACTTATCCAAGAACTCCATGAATACCTTATTCATCATACTCATAAAATAGGAAGGGGCATTTGTCAAACCAAAAGACATGACCGTGTACTCATAAAGCCCATATCTCGTGGTAAAGGCTGTCTTGGGTATATCCTGTTCTCGAATCTTCAGCTGATGATATCCTGATCGAAGATCGATCTTAGAGAAAACTTTTGCTCCTTGTAGCTGGTCAAACAAATCATTGATCATTGGCAGAGGGTACTTGTTCTTGATCGTCACCTCGTTCAGCGCATGATAATCTACAACCATTCTCAAGGATCCATGCTTCTTCTCAACTAGAAGCACTGGGGCTCCCCAAGGTGATGAACTCGGTCGAATATAACCTTTCTCCAATAATTCCTTAATCTGCTTCTTAATTTCCTCCAGATCATTTGCAGGCATCCGGTACGGTCTCTTGGATATCGGTCCTGTGTCTGGCAATAGCTCAATCAAAAACTCAATGTCTCGATCCGGTGGCATGCCGGGCAATTCCTCTGGGAAAACATTAGGATAATCCTTCACAACGGGTACTTCCTCCTGAACAACTCCCGAAAGAGAATTCACTTGAGTCCTCCTTGGCGTATGCCTCGACACATACTTGATCCGTTTCCCCTCTGGGGTGGTGAGAAGAATCGACTTACGGGCACAATCAATATTCCCTTCATACTTGGATAGCCAGTCCATGCCTAGAATTACGTCCAATCCTTGTGATTCTAGGATGATGAGGTCTGTGGGGAAAACATGTCTGCCTATGGTCGATGGCAACTGAAAACATCCCCGACTAGCCATAGACTCTACTCCTGGGGGACTCACTAACATTGGTGTTTTAAGGGCTAAGGTCGGCAACTTAAACTTATCCACAAATCCCCTTGATATGAATGAATGTGATGCACCAGTGTCAAAAAAACAAGGGTTGTAAATGAATTAACCAAGAACTTACCAATAACGATGTCAGGCTGGTCATAAACTTCCTCCACATTGACATGGTTCACCTGACCTCTGGTGAAGGGATTGGGCTTCTTACCTCCAGAGCTTCCATTTCCGTTCCCGTTCTTGGCCTCCGGGCAATCGGTGGCATAGTGTCCAGTTTTCCCGCACTTGAAACAGGTAATGTGGCTCAGATCCTTCTTTGTCGGTGTAGCAGGGTTGGACTGATGCTGATTGTTGTTTCCTCCATTCCCATTGCCATTCCTATGGCCATTATGGTTATGTCCATTTCGTCCATGTTTATGGTGAGTGTGTCCACTATACTTGCCAGATCCTGGTCCATTATTCCCCGAGTACGGGGTATAGGGGGGCTTCTGCTGAACACCAGAGTTGTACTTTCTCTGTCTGTACTTCCTCTTGCTATTATCCTCCTGCTGCTGCTTGCCTTCCAGAATGAGAGTCTTGTCGACCAACTCTTGATAATTGTTAAAGGTAGCCACAGTCAACTGAAGTCCCAGATCATCGTTTAGCCCCTCCAGAAATTTCTCCTGCTTAGCGGCATCATCAGCCACGTCTCCGGGAGCATACCTGGATAACTTGCTGAATTCCTTCACATAATCACCAATAGAACGATTTCCCTGGCGTAAGTTGCGGAACTCACGCTTCTTCAAACTCATAGCTCCGGCTGAAACATGTGTGGTATGGAACTCCTGCTGGAACTGATCCCAAGTCACATTGGCTATGGGGAATGTAGTGGTGTAATTCTCCCACCATGATGCTGCTGGTCCATCCAGTTGATGTGCGGCAAAGCGCACCTTCTCACCTTCAGTGCATCCTGCGGTGGCCAGCTCCCTTCCGATCTTGCGAAGCCAGTCATCTGCAACGATCGGCTTTGTGCTACTAGAGAACAATGGTGGTTTCAACCTCAAGAAATGGGTAAGGTTGTCGACCGAGGGTGGTGGCGGTGGATTGTTGTTGTTCTGGTTCTGATTCTGGTTGAGTAGCTGCATGAGGGCATTCTGGTTCTGGATCAACTGGGTAAGTTCTGGTGGGAATTCTGGGTCACATCTTGGAGGCATCTGTTATGTTTAGAGTGGATGAGAAATTAGAATAGAATAAGGGCCTAATGAGACAAATCACTACCCATATGCTTATGATAGCAAGAAAATTTCAAATCAAGAAATTCACACAGATCACACCACACAAGCAAAAACCTACAGGTAAGGTCATATCCACAAGAGATATGATCTCTTCATACTACCGCAACCATTCGTTGGACTCAACTTGGTAGTGGTGGTCTGAACTAAATCTCCTCAAATCAATGTCAACTCTAGCTTCTTCTTCTTCGTCAATGATGCCTTCATAGGTCATGGTCTCATCGGGCTGAGCAACTTGGTGATGGGGTTCAACAAATATTTTATTGAAGTGGAGAAGAGATAGAAATGAATAGAGAAGAGTATAGATCAACGGATATTTAAGGAAGTCGTAAAATAAAGTTTTCTTCCTATGTCTTTCCATTTCCTAGTGGTCGCGTCCTACAGTCAGCGTGTGCTCTGATACCATCTTGTAGCGACCCGACCCAAAATGGATCGAAGTCTCTGTGCTTAAGTGCCATCCCTGGATTGGTATGCTGACACACACAGTACTCGAGGAATCCTATATATTTAAGAAGTTCACCCCCACTACTTGATTTATCTCAACATGCAACATAGACACGTCAGCATCCATCCACATCTAGCAACATCACACCTCATGCAGTCCCCACTCAGGCCCACCTCCTCAGGTTTGACCTAATATTTTCATCTTTTTTTGGTTGGACTTGCGGAGTTTGCATGGACTGGGCTGGACGTTGGCAGCCCGTATCCATCAGGGTTCCCGCATCTTATCGCTTTCCTTCTGCAGTGCCTCCTCTGTGTCATTTCTTCTACACGGCTGCTCCTCTTCCTCTTCCTCTTCACCTTCTCTAATGTCTATTAATGGAGAGGATGCATCGAAACTTTAATTTGGCTCCTCCTCTCCCTAGTGTGCGTGATATACCATGTCTTCTCACCTTAATACCCTTCCCAACCTCCCACCCCAGCCCTTGCACACCCACCGCTTCGCTTACCCGTGCCACCAGATCCGTCCTCTTCTTCTCCTTTGCTATAGAATTCCGCGTCCTTCTCTCCCACGTGCTACCATCTCCATCCACTAAGTCGACCACCACACCCTGCAGCCAGCAGTAGCAGCAAACCGGCGGAAGCCTTGGCCTGGTCGGGAGGAGGAAAGCTATTGTGTAAAGGTTTTCTGAGACAACTTCACCATGATATGCCGACAAGAAGATATACTGCCAGTCAAGAGTATATCAAGGTACACCCAAGATCCAAAAATGATAACTTCCAAGTTGCAGATTTCCTATTTACTGTTTTGATTTTCTCTAGCAGATTGTGACAATCATGTTACTATATCCCTCTAAAGAAGATGATCAATGCTACTATCCACTGAAGGTAACTCCTGTACCTCTCCTGTACCTCCATTTCGTTAGCAGGATTGCATTAGTTTTGCAGAGATTGTATTGTTTGTGCATTGCTAAAGAAGACATCTAGAGAAACTACCTTGCACAGATCTTCTTTGATGGTATGACTTCCATAATCTTCTTTTTCATTCAACACATATTCTATTTGGAAATATAGTTGTATGCTGAATGTATATATCTCCGTAAAATTGAACTAGCTTCCATGTCTATGCATCTCCTTCTGTATTGTTCAACAATTATAGTCGGACATTGTTTTAGTTTTGCCCATGATTGATACTATGTGATGGTTGAATATGATAGAGAATGGTGGCTGGGTCAGCCATATATATATGGGTGTCGTTGTTTCCGAGGTCGAGAGGTCAGATCAAAGTCTACGTAATTCAATATGCTTCCTTTGGCTATTTAATCCATTGGTGTATGTTTTTCCAGTCTGTATAGATAGTTATGGTTCTGGTGAGACAAATTCAAGCTTAAGTTGCTGAACCAAATCAGTTTGGTGTGTAATCCATCTTGATATCATGTAATGTAACTAAACTTAGGAAAATGTGTTGCCCTAAAATGAATTTTTATTATCGAAAACATTTTACCAACATAAGCATGAAATTATCTACTCCCAAGGACATAAGTTATGTCGCCATTATGGGAACATACCATATGATTCATGTGCCTACGTTGATATGTTGGAAGATGTCACATCATTTTCTAAACTCTACTCCATAGTTGTACATCTATATTTTTTAGTTATCTACATTCTTTTCTTATCTTCTTCCTTGGCAAGCATAGTAATCTATATTTGTGTACTTGGATGAGACAAAAAGTTATGACCTTCTCCTAGCATGCCGAGATGCATTTTGGTCGTCTTGATATGTTCCAAGAGGTACCATGTCTTGATCAAATTATATATTTGATATGCTATCTATTTACGGTTACTTTGAAAGGCATATAAACAAATGATGTCATCTTCCTATCCATGTCATCATACTCACATGATAATAAGATTCTTCATTTGGTTGAGTTTTTTTGTCATAACCTTTGCTGATTCGAGTAATTTATTCCATGGTGTGATTCTCAGGTGGTTCTCAGTACAATGCATGAGTGTGCAGGTTAGTTGGTCAGCGAAGTGAAGGATCCAGAACGACCATTGGTCTATTCTTCCTCGGTTTAAAGATCAGAACAAGGACGGCTCCTTACTAAGCAATTACATTATCTGCTTTGCATTTTGTGTTTTCTAATGTACATTTTTAGAAGGAAAAGGGATAGTATTTCTATTTTTCTAGCCAGTCGTGCATTGTTCAATTCACTCTAATCAAATTGTTTTACTTTAGCCAAGTGACCACATGGTTAACAAGTATATCAAATTATTTATAATCCATTTGTCTAATCTATCAAATTTTCCTTACTACAATTCTCACATCAACGCGTGGGGTATCATCTAGTTATAACAGAGTTCAATCACACATTTTATTACATTGGGATCCTCAAAAGAGTATTTATTACAATAATATGTCCAAAGGCCATCTCAATAAAAATAACTACGGAAGCATTGAAGGTAAATGAGTCCATCCAACTCCACGGCAAACTGAGTGTAGAACAACGACCTATCGCACCTTTAATCTTTGTCAGAAAAGTCTGCAACATGAGACGTTGCAACCATGTAGGTCACCACATGAAATAGGCTAGCAATTTCACACTTTAGAATAATAATGGAATAAAAACTATCTCTATATGCAAATTTAGCTGGTGGAGGCTCTAAGTTTAATTTTTGCATAAAGCAAATTTTACCCTACAACAAAGGAATAATTTTTTATTACTACTAAGTTAAAATGCCATTACTAAGAAGGTTCCTCCAACTCAATCCCAAAATTCCCAAGTTATTAGTAACCCAATAATTTCATTAAATAGAGTGATGAGATCAACCAATAATTCACTTGTAGACACTCAAGATGTCCGTAACCGGGGACACGGCTAATCATGATTAGTTTGTACACTCTGCAGAGGTTTGCGCACTTTTCCCCACAAGACTCGACCACCTCCATGATCGGAAGATCGAGACATAGCCTTTCTGAAGTATTTCCTTCAAACCCTGGGTAGACCGGTACACCTACTTTCCCCTACATCAGCTAGTCTACCACGGAAAGAGGTCACACAACTTACTCAACTATGCCAGAGCCCATAATGGCTTGTGGCTGCACATGGAAGTTTCTAGGCATGAAATATCTTATGATTCCTTTGAGCCTAGGTGGCGGACCTAGGGTAATCACACGGGTACTCCGGGATTCCCCTTGGGCAAGCACTGGCTTCTCCAGGTGCCCCAAACAATCCACCCAGATGTGTATTAAAGTTGCCACCTTAGGTTATCCCAAATTTATTAACTCTCGCAACTTGCATGGATCACACATACCAATCCCCGTCTACGAGCATGGCTAAGCAATATATGATATAACGAATATTCCCGGGGTGATCAAAGGTCATAGGTTCCTACCACATGAACTACATAGCATAACCATATGTTCCCAATCCTACTCATGCAATCTTTGAGGGTGAAACTAATGCATAGTAAAAACTGGGTATTGAAAAATATGATCAAAGTGTGAACTTGCCTTGCTAACGAATGTTGAACTCTAAAGATTCGTAGTAGCAAGCCTTGCACTCCGGATGATCGAGCGTAACCAAGCAATAACATACATAAGCATACAAGCAAAGATCCAAAAAGAAAACAAATGAAATACTTCGAAAAAACTCCAAAAACAACCAAAAAAAAGTTTCTGTACATAACATAATTTTTACAGTACCAAAAATATGTATGTTTGGGTCTAACAGAAAGTACACGTTACGAGCTTCGATTTGCAAAAATAATCACCTAAAACGGAGTTACGAAACTCGAGTTACGGCCTAACGAAGTTTGAATTCAAATTTTAAAATTTTCAAAAATGTTTTTCGTTTGGTTCTCTGGATAGATGAGATTTCCATGAACTATTAGGAAAAAGAATCAACTAAAACGGATCTATAGATTAAAAGATATGAATTTCTGAAGATTGGGCATTTTTCTAAAAATCAATTACAGGATTCCATATGAGCTACCACGTGGCGTGCTGTGATTGGCTGCGCATGTTTGCTGCCAGCGGACGGCCGATCCATAGATAAACTGATCGTGGTGGCTAAAAAAATACTAGCCGGTTTGATCTAAGCCGCAGAAAACCGATCTAACCGATCTAATTTAGAAAAACTGAAACGTTTTTTTTTCTACCTAAGCGAACGGATGCTCGTTCAACTTACAGAGAAGAACCAGAGGTTTGGGGGAGGCTCTCGCGTGGTGATGGAGGTGGATCCGGTGATCGTGGGCGGCGGCAGAGGTGTCTATGAGATGCAGCGAAGAGTGGCTCGTCCGGTGGTGGAGTCTGTGATGATCAGAGGGGATAAACGGCGACGGAACGAAGCGGAAAAACTCGGTGCTCCGGGTGCTCCGGGTGCTCTGGGTGCTCTCGAGGGTGGCCTCTGTATAAGTAAAGGGATCACAAGACCTTGTCAAAAAGATTGTGGAGATCGAGAGAAGTCGGAACCCAAAAGGATAAGGCTCAGGACGGCTCACCAGCGTCGGAAACATGCGATGAACTGCAGCTTCTGAGGCGAGATTGGAACATCGAGTGCGTCGTCTAGAGGTAGTTTTGGTGAGAGATTTTCGACTGAATCGGTCGAGGAGAGTCGTAGTTATTTATAGGACATCTTCCTTGGTCGTGAGGTTGTCTGGAGTTAGGATTTCCAAGAATTTGAAATGAAGAGGCGTCGGGAGTAATGTACGCATATGTTTCTGTTGTCCGTTCATGGGAGGAAGAAGAAGAGGTGGGGTGCCCAAGCGCCAGAGAAAAAAAACAAGAGAGGAAGGAAGAGTGAACGAGCGATGGAAACGTGCGTGGGGAGCTTGGGCGCACGTGAGGTGAGCAAGAGGTGGAGCGATCGACCTTTTTTTAACTGCTGCTAGCGCTAGCCTGGCTGGGCTGGTTGTGGCCTCGCTGCTGGGCTGGGTCAGTTGGCCTAGCCTGGCGGCTCTTTTTTTTTAAACGTTTTTTTACAGAAGCAATGAAAAACTAAAAATACAAATAAAAGTTAGCATAAAAATCTCAGAAAATTCACATAGTTATATGGTCTTATATATGACCTAGTGAACTTTTATCTGTCCTAAAATGCAAGTTTTAAAAAATAAACATTTTTGCTAAACTAATAAAATAAAGTGCAAATAAAACCCAACAAATAAATTTTGATTCCAAATTCAATTTCCAATATTTCTTTTCTGTTTTTGAAGAAGTCCTTTTATCTTCTCTCTTTATTTATTTTTGAAATAGTGGAAATGAATTTTGGTGAAACCAAATTTGATCCAAACTCCCAACTTCGATTTTTTTTCAAGATTGGCTTTTAGGGAAACTTCCAACTCTCTCTTTTGGTCCTTGAGTTGCTCAAACTTCCTTGGATCAAAAATCAAATAAAACAAATGGGGCAAAAATGCATAAATCATGGATGCATATGAATGATCTATTGTAAACATCCAAATTGAAAATTGGGATGTTACTGGATGTCGTCGTCGCCGCTAGTTGGTCCTTGTTGTCAAACCAAGACTGTATCTCCAACATCCTACCTAGCTTCACAGGGTCGCCGTCTGCGATCCTCACGTATCGGTTGTACTCCTCCATCGATCAACTTCTCCACAACACCTTCACTCGCCGGCATTGGTTTTTGAATGGAAGAGGAGAGGAGCAGCGCTGGTTTTGGATTAGAACGGGAGAGGAGCGACGCTGGTTTTGGACTGGAACATGGGAGGAGGGGAGGTGGTTTTGAAATGGAAGAGGAGAGGAGCGACGCTGCATTTAGATTGGAACAGGAGAGGAGCGGCGGTGGTTTAAGAGGAGAAGAGCGGAAGAGCGGCGCAGGTCTTGGAAGTATTTTTTGTTGTTTTGCGTATTTTGGGTCAAAGTTTGACCACGTACTGTATTTGACAAGCAAAATGTGAATGCATGTCACCAAAAATTGTGTCGTTTGGTTCGTATCTGAATGTACTTTCAAATTATATTATTTTTGCAACGTATAACATATATTTTATATGCGAAAATCATGGTCAATTATGACCCAGAATAAAAAAGGGAGACTAGTTAATGTGGGGTCGCTTTCTTAATTGTAAAGGTAAATATATTTTGATTTTGATCCAGTCACAGCGTGCCGGCCCTCTCGTCCAATCCTAAATCGCTGCCGCACGCTCCTCTCCCTCTTCTCCATTGCAAAACCACCTCCTCTCCTCTACATCATCTCCATTCCAAAACCACCGTCTCGCCTCTCCCTCTTCTGATCTTCTCCATTGCAAAACCACCTCGCGCTCTGCATATATGCTGGTTCCATACGTACATTTGTGCAGTTCCAGCAAAATGCAGCTGAATAACCCTGTTTGCACAGATAATGAAAAGGCGTGATTACATTATAGTGGCACTAGTTGATGAAACAGACAAAATAAATAGAAGAAAATATTGTGATAGTATCATAGTATGCCATGCTGTGAGGGCGAGATTGGCCCTGCGACGCCTCATACGGTACGCCTCATACTGGACATCGTCCCAAGTCTCCCAAATACACCTTCTGCCAGTGATGAACATCAGTGTACAGCGGTAGTACAAGGAGGCGCCTTGAGACATTCAAATCTCTATTTTTGTACATATCAACTAAAATTAAGCACCCCAGTTTGTAGAAACGCTTAAACATTAACAATGGGACTAGTTGATGAAACATACATTAACAAAGAGAATCACTTTCTTTATCTACACTGGAAATGAAATGATAGAGATGACACTCCCTCTATTTTAACTGTATTATTACTTCATTTTATCAGTGACACTAGGGTCGAGCAGGTGGCAAACGAGGTGTACCATACGTCGCAAGGATGGAGACCGGGGCTGCTTAGACTGGGATGCTGAAGCTAGCTCTTTCAGTCACCAACATGGATGATTCAATTCATGGGACCTTTTGGTGCAGTTCACCTAAAATGAAGCAATGTCCTGTGAGCTAGCAGCTTCTTCTTCAATTTTTTTTAAGAAAAGGGCTCTAGCCCCGGTTCCATTTCCATTAGAAAATGAAACCCACGGAGCTTCTTCTTCATTAGTTGCAATAAAATTGAGCAACATCAAGGTTGGTTGTGAAGCTCCTGGAATGCTCAACTATAATTTGGATATCCTTTGTGTAGTTCAACTAAGATCGAGCGTGAAATGTATATCTCTGTTTGCACAAAAAAGGTGGAAAGGAGGGTGACTAACAAGTGATGAAACATGCATCAAATGAAAAGAAGCATGTTCCTTATCTGAATGGCAATCCTACAAGGACAGCAGCAATTTCTAAAGCACTGGCATTGCTAGATATTAGTGTGGGCATTATGATTAACTATGACAACCATTAAATACAACATTACTTTGGGCACGGGAGAGTAGGCGGACCAGGACAGTTGCATTTCTAACGAAAAGAACCAACTTATCTTAATGGGAAATTTTAGCAGGACATGTAAAGAAGTGCCATTGATTCATATTACTGGAGGCATTACATTGAAAACAACATTGGTTTAACGTGTCCTTACTTTTAACAGTGCGACTGCTACATTTTACCAGTGGCATTACATAAGAGTGGCTCGGGGCAACAAACATCAGAACAGGATATCTGGGTTGGTCCCATTTTTGTTCGGTATAGCCACCTTATACTGTGTGAGGCTAGCAAATCTAGTGCTGGACTTACTCTGTTGACTTGTCCCCCAGTCCCCACTTTCTTTCCTTTTTCAACCAATAGATTGGGTTTATATTGAGTTTGTACTGCGTTTCCCTTTATTTCCCTATTAGACCTAGAGACCAGTTGGATAGCCAGTCTCTGCTACTTTTCGCCCCCATTATTTCCTCTTTCGACCAAGTCCTAGATTCAGGTAACAAATCCTCCCCCACCCCCACCCCCTTTCTTCCTTGTTTGAACCAAGTAGTACTAGATTCGAGTGTATGAACTAGTTTTACCTCTTAAACGTAAAAGAATTAGGTGGTTTTCGAACAACCAATCGATCCTATCTATGAGGGGGCCTGAGACATAGTAAAAGATACAAATGCAGCGACGTCGGGAGCTCAGGAATTAGAGCAAGGCCGGTTTCGAAGGAAATTATACTTGATGGTCGCCGGGATGTCTCTAGGTGGGCGGCGGGAGGTCGGATCTGCCCACACTACGGCAGCGAGGAAGAAGGGGTCGAAGGCCCTCCCTCGCCAGCGGTGCTTGGGAGAGAACGGCAAAGCAGGCTGATTGGGACGCGCCCGGCAGTGGATAAGAGCCGTCGCCGAGGACGACTGCGTGAATGTTGCACCTTCTCACCTTCCCTGGCGGAGAGGATCCGGCTGGATCTGTGACCAGCGGTGAGCAGAGAGAGAGAGAGTGTGTGTGGCCACCGCTATCGTGTTTAGATCTGGAGAGACCGAGACAGTGTGAAGAGAGCAACACTAGCAAGCAAGCATGGAGGCTCTTGCCTATATGACGCGCGTTCCATTCGGAGAGCAGCGTGCCAGACCGACCGACCGTCTGGGGTGCGATGCGAACGCGACGGGCGTGCTGTATACTCCGTACATGTGTACCGCCATTTTCTAGACGCTTTGCTCCATGGCGCAGGCGCAATCCATGGATACAAAATTAGTATACTGTATACTATTTAAAAGTCGAGGGCGGGGCTTTTCCTGCACGGTAGGTGGCGGGGCAGTTCCACCTAGTCGGTTCGACAGAGACGCGAGAAGACAAGGGAGTAGGCTGCTGCACACGTAGGGCTGTGTGATTTGACAACGAGTTACTGCTGGACAGGTGGGGGCCGTGATTTGACTTGCCATTATCATTTTACCTGCGGCGCTACGACCGGCATGAGTCTCCCGATTCCTGACCACCTCCATTACGAAGAAAGAGATAGAGAGGAGTACGAAAATACACTTATAGCCAACCTTATAGCCAACCTTGTTGTAGTATGAGTGACTAAGTGATAACTATGTATGACATGCCAACATCAGATAGCCTAATGCACCATGTTAAATCTCCAAGGGCGCGACCGCGCGAGCGACACGGCGGTCGTGGTAGGTGCGACCATGATACGGGCTACTGGCAGCCCTTGGATCTAAGATCAAACGGTCACATGCTAAGTTGCTGAAAATTTGCAGAATAACCCTCTAGGATAGGATATTCACCCATAGGTCTAGAATCACGACATGCAACCGTTCGATCTCAGATCCAAGGGCTCTCGGAAGCCCGTATCATGGGAGAACGGAAAGCCACTACCCTACCGTTCGCACGCTGGCAGTTCGCTCCTACTCGTCCTCGCATGTCCTTCAATACTACGGCGGTTCGCTCCTAGTCGTCCCGTCCATTCACATTACGGCAGTTCCACTAATCCTAACCCTCCTCCCAAATCCATGGCATCCCAAATCTCCACGATCGACGGTGAATACAAGGTTAGAACCATCACCGACGATGAGTTCGACGTCATCTACACCCGTTCTTCCTCGACGGTGAAAGGATGCCTTTCTCACTTTAGATGCATGTTCAAAAACTCAGATGATGAGTGGGTCGCTGGGCTAGATGTTGAGTACACCACAGTCTTGGGACCAGAGAAGGATCTAAAGGACGAAGAGAGGAAGAAGCCCGCCGTGATCCAGGTTTGCGTACATAAGGTTTGCTTGGTCTAGCACATATGCCATGCCGACGTTGAGTGTCAGGATTTTAAGAACTTCCTCAAGGACAAAACAGTGAAATTCGTTACGGTAGACTTCAAGAACGACAGGGATGTCCTGCGTCGGATAGGTCTTGTTGTAAGCAACCCCTTCGACCTCCAGAAGAATCGGCTGGTGTCCTCTCGTCAGCCTTCAATGCTGACCCTGGCAGGAGCCATGGTTCATCCTTCGTACGGTAAACTGGAGAAACGTCCATACACATTTCATTGTCATGCATGGCTGCAGAATGTACTAGATATAGACCACATCCACTACGCTGCAATGGATGGCTACCTTTGCTTCAATATCTACAAGGGTTGGATGAAGAGCAACAGCCAAGTGTGTGGTTCAAGCAAAGAATTATCGACCAAGAGGAAGAGGGACAAGGACGAAGTCGAGGACATGGACGAGGACTCTGAGTAGGTGGCAGTGTAGTTGCTCATGGTGGTTCTAATGCAGTGTCTACCGGAATAGTTGCAAAGTTTAATTTCAGGTGTGCTTAATTTAATTTGAGGGGTGTGTTGTGCTGAGCCCCCAGCAGAACTATGTTATGTTTCTTGTCGTTACTTTAACTCTTCAGTACATACATACTAGTATTTCTTACATTTCATCTTTTAGTTGGTATAGTACTACCACTCGTTTGTTCACATTATATATGTCCAATATATATGGCCAACATCATATAGCCAGTAGTTTAGTTGTCAAAGAATTTTAGGTGCTTAGTTTTGTCAAAGAATTCCAGGATGCTTAGAGGGTGCTTGGATCCAAGGGACTTATTTTAGTGTGACTAAAAATAGTCTCTTTAAGAGGCTAAAGTTCCAAGCACCACTGACTAAAGAGGGGCTAAAACTAGTCTTGAGACTAAAAAAATTTAGTCAGGGGTACCCCTACTAAAATGTGGATTAGTCCTCTCTCTACTCATTTAACTCCTCTCCTTTAACACAGGCGAATTCTGGATTGGAGGGTTTGGAGGATAATAAATGCTCATTAACTTGATTTTAGCCTTTTTAGTATTTGGACACAAGCATGGGTGAGGCTAGCATGTTTTAGTCCCACTACTTTTAGTCATGGGACTAAAACGTATCCAAGCACCCTCTTAGTTTTATTTGAGGGGTGGGTTGTGCTGGACACCATTATTGTGACTAGCCTTTTTAATAGTACTATATGCATAATTTGGCGACGAGCGCTCTCTATATGTACCACTTTTTTTTTAATTTCAAGTTTTGCTCCATGGCGCAATCCATCGATACTACTGCTTACAAAAGTATCCATTTTCTAAAAGGCTAGAGGGCGGGGCAGTCTAGCTTGGTCGGTTTCACGAGAGGCGAGGGCCTCTGTGATTTGACGGCTCATTACTGCTGGAAGGCGGGGCCTTGTGATTTGATTGCTCGTATAAATGCGCCGACGACCTAATCGAGGAGGAGCAAAGAACCGTGTGGTATACTCAAGTTTTCCACTGGAGTAGTACTGCGACGGAGGAGCACGAAACACGGCAGCCCAGTGCCATATGGCGATAAAAAATGATCTAATTTGGTAGTTATCTCATCGTTAGCATTGTTCTATTCATTCCCTAAAAAAACCATTGTTCTATTCATGCCTCCCAGAGAATGTGACACGTGCGGCGAAACACCCGAAGCAAAAGATGAAACACAGGAACAAAAGAAGAAGGAAGATTATCACCCCAAATGATCTAATTCGCCGTGGAGTCGTAACTGCTTCTTCATCGCCTCCACAACCTCCATCTCCTTGCGCGTCTCCTCCGCCATCTTCTTCATTCTGTCCATGACGCGGGATTTCTCGACGCGGGCCTTCATCATCTGTTCCACGGCCGCATTATGTACCTTGACAGCAGCCGGGTGCTCGATGCGGAGCTTCACCAACTCCTCCTTCTGTTCCATGACGAGGGCCTGCAGCATCTTCATCGAGGAACTACTATTCTCATGCTTCTTCTTCCAGCCAGCGTTCTTCTCCTTCAAAAGGTCGATCTCGTGGTAGAGCTTCGCCTTGTCCTCCTGAAGTCGCAGGATTTTGCTGGTCGCCTTCTTCTCCGAGGCAATGCTCTTCTTCAGCAGCATCACCAAGCCGGCGGTCAACTCCCCCTGCTGATTGAGCTCAGCGGGCATGTCGTCGAGGCTCTCCTTCAGCAACTCCATCAAGTCTTGGATGAACACCTTCTGCTTATTGAGGTGCTTATTGAGCTGATCGGGCATGCCGTCAAGGGATAACGACTCTAGCTCCGCCGGCTCGGCATGTTCGCCTCCACGGCTAGGGCGCTCCTGGGAGCCATCGCCTGCCCGTGAGAGATCTTTCGAGGTCTCTGTGTGGCGGCGAGCCCTCTTTTTTTCCGCAGCCTTGGTTGTCGCTCCCTTGTAACGAGTAGTTCTCGGCCTAGAGCTCTGCTCACCAGCCATGGCAACGACGGACGAAGAAGAAGCACTTATGAGGAGGAAAGGTGGAGTAATTTTTGGTTAGGTAGTTCCCCTTTTTATAACCTAAGTACTAGCACTAGTACTAATACCTGCATAGTGGGAACACGTTCAGGTTTGGTACGTACTAGTAGGTGTGAGCAGGCTTTCGAATGTGATGGGAACAAGGTAAAGATTAATTGATGGTTTTGGTTTTGAGGCCTGAAACGGCTCCCGATGAGTTTAGCGGAACATAAATTTCAAGTACTACACTGCTCAAATGCGTAAATATTATGTTACTGTCAAAAATTGGCACAAAATACGAAGTAGACCAATGGAAGTACTACTAGCAACCCACGATTTAACTACTCGCATGCGCGCAGTGGAGTAATAATGTCTTTCTTCCTCCCTCACGTCCACTCAATTTGCATGCGCTGTATTAATTGACCATCAATAAAGTGAACAACTTTACACGCGTCAAATTATCACATGGGGTGGATCTTGGTACAAAATTGCGTCCGCTCGTGTACCCGCATGTGCGTGCGAGGGAATGAATGCGTGCGTGGCGTGCGTGCACATCTTCGCTTCGTGCATGTACCGCCAGTATGGCTCAGGGAGGACGAGTACATTCTTCTGGAACCAGCAGCATGTCACTGTGATCAATCCATGCAAGGAGGTCGCGACAACGCCTCCACATGTGCCACGTGGCTTCATGAACTGTAAGAGAGACACTGTGTAGCATGCCATTGGTATTCTAATTTACGTGTTTTGCACATAGTCGAAGTACTAGTAAGGTACACGTGCATTGCATGCATTAGATTTTGCAACCAAATAATGCATAAATACCACACTATATCATGTAAGCTCTGAGTCATATATGCCTGATGTAGCCCTTCGTTTAATTCTTATAGTTCATCTCATTCAAAATCAATTAGTTTTTATAAAAAAGCTAAGAACGCGGGAATAGGAAAAACATGGGATTATAGTGGAATGTCGTCTTGAATCCTACAGGATTGTACGAGTGTTTGATTGTGCATATCGCAGAATTCTTTCAAAGAGGTTTGAGTGGATGGGATGTTTCCTATGAAATCTAGTGCAAATGAATCATATGGAAAAATTCCTATGGTTTGCAATCCTACGAATCAAACAACCAAGATAGGAAAAATTCCTAATGATTAGAATCCTCCAAAATTCCTTTGAGAATCCTTTGAATCAAAGAAGCCCTTAACCTATTTTATGATTCATGGAATTGTGTGTTGTAAAGCATAAAGTAAAAAAAATGGCAATTCAACTAGAAAAAAAGTTTGGGCAGTTATGATACGGAAGATTCTAGAACAAAAGAGAACCACTGTTGTTTTGAGGTTTGTGCATTATGCTTAAGTTCAACCATGGAGTCTGCTAGATTGTACATGTGGCAAAATCCGGTGGGGACTAGAAGATGGTGCGAGGGGCCGAGTGGAGGGAGACTATGAAGGAATGCACAAGTGCGAGATCGATATTTAGAGAGAGGGGGTGAACACGTGCGCTGTTGCGGGCAGTGGCGGAGCCATGAAAAATAAATGAGCTAGGGGGCCAAGCATTGCTAATCCTTTATGAGGAGGGTCAATTCATGAACTTAAACCATTTTTAGCAGCAATTGTCTAATGATCACATTCATATTAGCCTCGATATATAGTGATGTTAGGGGGGGAGGGGGCAGGGCCCTTACTGCCCCCTGTCTTCGCCATTGTGCACGCGTCTAAGAGATGAAGTGGAAGGCATGGATGATGAGAGGGGGACGTTGGATATATAATTAATGTGGGTGTATTAGCTATATATGTTAATCCTATATAGAGAGGTACAGATTGATCGATGTGGACGTGGGAAAGAGGGTGAGACCTCAGTGGATATATCGATTGATCGGTTTGTGTGGAAAACTATGAGAGACCTAGCTATATACACACATACATAGAGGAACATCGATCGTTGCGCATGCACGCGTGAGAGATAAAGAATGCCCGATATGGAGAGGGGGATGTGTGTGGGTGTGTGCCTTCATGGGAGACCGACCTGAAGAAAAAGATTGCATGTGTGCGATGGATAATGCTGACTAGTAGTGTGTGTGCATGCATGCACAAGAGAAAGTTAGTGGTACAATTATAAAGAGAAGACTACTGTGTGGGTGTAAAAGAATAGGTGAGGTCATAATCAATGTAAAGTTCAATTCAAATATTTGAATAAGATATGCTGATGTTTGAAACCCATGCATGCATGAATATAACGGAGATCTGCGCGGTGTGGTTTGGAAACGAGCATGTTGTAATGTATACACATTGAACAAGGTCAGACTGATTTTAATTTGAGATACCAATGGCAGACATCATTTGGCCACGTCGCATCCGTGCATGGACACACTATTCTAATTGGAGATGATGGTCGGCTTTCGCATCACATATCTATATCTATACCCCTATATATATTTTATTTTATTTTTTTATTATTGTGTGCGGGTAACTTTAACTTTGAAGATGGTCGTTGGATGAGGCAAATTCGATTGTCCAAAGATGGCAAATTTGAGCACTATTGGCCGTTAGATATCATCTAGATTTCACTAGATTTCGCCACATGTATAATCTAGAAGACTCCATGGTTGAACTTAAGCATAATGCACAAACATCAAAACACAAGCACTTCTTATTTTTTCTAGAATCTTCCGTATCAGAATTGCCCAAATGTTTTTCTACATAATTTTCCATTATTTGTTTTTACTTTATGTCTTACGACGCACAATTCCATGAATCTTAAAATAGATTAGCTTTCTTATAAAAACTAGATGATTTTGAATGAAATGAACTATAAGAATTAAACGAAAATCTACATCATGCATATATGACTCAAAGCTTGCATACTATAATGTGGTATTTATTCATAATTTGATTGCCAAATCTCATGCGTGCAACGCATGTGTACCTTACTCTAGTCTAAATGGTGTTTGTGTGTGTGTTGTGCGTGTTGAGGTGCAAATTGTCTTTTTTTGGGGTACACGTTAAGCTTGTTCTTCCGAAATTTCAAGCCGCACCTTGTTATGCCGAAAATTCAAGCTAGCGTCTCTGTCTATCGTGCTGCGAAACTCCTGCCTCTTCAACTCGCGCCTTGTTAGCCCGAAATATTTAAGATATATCTTTGTCTCGTTGTGCTCTGACAACTCCCTCCATCTCAACCCGCGCCTTGCTATTCCGAAATTACAACGCGCGCGAAAACTCCCACCTCCTGTGAAATCCCGACACGTGAAATGCCCGTGGTACTCCTGAACCGAAAGAACCGCCTCAAATCGGTGGGGGTACTTTCGTAACTTACCCCACATTTCGGACAAGCGCGTCTCTAAGCCATGGTTCCCCACTGCTATCCCATCCGCCCACCCATTCGTACACCGAGGCCGTGAAAACCCGCAACGAAACCCCACACCCTACTCCTTCCGCCACCCAGCCGGAGCCTCTTCCCCGACAACGTCGTCCACAGCAACACCTCGACGTCCCTCATCCACCGTACCGGATGAGGATCCGTCATTGATCTCATCATCCCGCAGGTTCAGCCACCCCACCCCGACGTTCCCCTCGTCTTTCGCGCCACCTCCATTCCCACACTGTCGTCTTCACCTGCACCACTGGAAGAGCATCATCATCACTGTTTCCTCAGATGAAGTTGCAGCCTAATTGGCGCCACCAAAGAGGTTGTACACTAATCGCCGCATTTTCTTCTTGATTCGATCTCATGGTGCTGCCGGCGCTCGGTCCCGAGCCGACACGGTGCGGCTCCGTCCACGGCGGCATCGCCGACCACTTCCTCCACGGCGTCGCTCCCTCGGCGGCGACGTCCACATCAGTAGGAGCTGGTGCTGCTTTAGCTCTCGCTCGCGCTGCTGCTCTGCTCTTGCTCTTAGTCCCCTGCCTAGTCTGCTCTTGCTATTGCTCTTGCTCGCGTTGCTGCTCTTGCTCTTGCTCTTTCTTGCGATGCTGCTCCGATTTAGCTACACTTCAGTTGACTGAATCAACTTTTGGGTCAGTCGATTTTCAGGGGGTGGGGGGGCTCGCCGGGGTGAAGGAAGAACCAGCCGCAGCAGGGAGGGG
>NC_041388.1:355669289-355783384 GCF_002162155.2 Triticum dicoccoides | reverse complement strand
GGGGAGTGTTTTCGGGGCGGGCGGGGTGGCGCACCGCCGGCCACGGGCAGCGGGGGCTGCAGTTTGGCCAGTGGTGGCTGGCCGCTCAGGGGGGTGGAGGTTGAAGATGAACCGCAGGCCCTTGATTTCGTATCCAACGGCTGCAAAATCGACTGAACAGAGATGAAAAAGTCAGTCGACCGACGTGTAGCCTCACCTTGCTAGTGCGTTCAGTTTCGACAGTTAAGTTCAGTTTCGACAGTTAAATTCAGTTTCGACAGTTAAGTTCAAAGATGAGCGGCTGATGTATATTACATCTAGCACTTTGTGGTTATGTATTTTACGTCATGTATTGGAGATGCTATTAGAATTCCACTCAGGTTAACGTTGTTTGTTGTCTCTCTTGTCCTGCTTCAGCCTCGGCGTCGTACAACTCACCGGAGCTGCTCCAACGATGAAACCCTCCATCACAGCGGAGCAGTACCTGGGGCTCCATCTCCAGGCGCCTAAGATCTTCTTTCCCTCCTCCGACAACGAAGTTAGCCGGAGCATCCTCACCGGACAACCCAATCATGCTGAGATCGACATGGCTTCGCCAAAGAGGTTGTACACTTGTTGCATCTCTTTTTTACTCTACATGTTATATATGTTGTCCACTGAGCACTCGTAGTAACGAGAAATACGATTATTTTATCCTACTATATGACAAGCAGTGAGGTACCAGGCAACTTAGCTATTCGTGATGGACTCTCTTGAACGCCATCATTATTTATCTCTGCGCGTTTGAGCTGTGCATTTGTCGATGGGCCAGGGAGTTGAGCTAGTATGGCAGTGGCCTGGTTCCAAAGTAATAGAAGTAGCACAAAACCATTTTTTAGTGTAGGATTTTCTTTGCTCAAGCCTGCCTACTAGAATCGCCAGTGCTTGAAAGGAAAAGTGAATGAAAAACATCGGAATTGGAAAGTTTCCTATGGTACTACTTTTCATGAATTTGGTGCAAAGGAATGGAGCAAAGGAAAATTGTAGGATTTGTTCCTTTAGTGTCTCCTTGAAAGAAAAACCGTAGGAATTCTAATTTCCACTTCTCCTCCTTTTCATATTCCTATTCATCAAGCACAAGACTAAGAGATAGTAGCATAATAGCATTATAACCGTACATTTTCTTGTGGTTTGACTTAATCTCACCATGCTTTTTTGCATCCTGTGATCTTCCAATTGTTGTGAATCAAACACCCAGATTGGCAGAAATCATGTGTTTTTAAATTCTCTGTTTTGCACGTGCATTCCTATCATATTCCTGTCTATTTCCTATCCCTGCATTGTTAGAATCCTCAAATTCAAACAAGCCCTTACTCAATTACTTCTGTTACAGATATGTGTCAAAGAAAACCTTGTGTGGTCTGTCCTGCTCCTGCGGCGCTGTGTTCCACCCCAGCTCAGCTGCTCCAACGACGGAAGGGTTCACCACAGCAGGGATCCACTCTCCAGACTGTCTTTCACCGCCTCAGATCTTCTTCCCCGCCGCCGGCAGCCACGGCAACTGCATTACCATCATCAACTGAGCAGATGACCTTGAGGACTACACGGGTCCGCAAGAGAGGTCGCACTCTTCCGTGTCTTCTTACGTTATGCGTCGCTTAATATGATAAAATGCTACATTATCATCGTGTTCACCTATTAGACTCTGAGTCAGGTCCAAACTAATGCTGAAACTTGAGTTTTTAAATGGTCATGGGGTACATATTGGGGCAGCAATCAGTACTATCTGTCTACTATCTGGTTAATCTCCGGTGTCTTCTATGAGTTTCATGTTGGGTGAAAACAAACATTAAAGGAGCCATTATCTGTATTTTTTAACTAAAACTATTATCTGCCTACTATCATTGGTTTTGGGTCTATCCACAATTTGCTACCATCACTCTGGATTTGTGCATGCACTCCTTACATAATCTCACTATGTTTTATTCCTATGCATGCCAGTTATTGTACACAATGGAACTGATCATGTAGAGCAAAAGATACGAGCCTTGTGTGGCAATAAAATTTCATGTAGATGTCGTTCCATGGTGGGTGCAAAGGCAACCCCCCCCCTCCACCCATTTTGGATCGTAATCAAGAGGAAGAGAACTATTCTGAGGGGGATTCAGAAGGAGAAGACCACTCCTATTTACCCCATGAGGTCTTCGCTCTAACTTGGCATGCTGATGTTGGTAATATCATGCATATGGTGCCTTGCATTGCTTACTGTATACATTAAAGATGTCATCTACTTAGTTTAGACATGCTTTGTGTCAATGCCATTTGTTTAGTTTCTTTATTGTATATGTGAATCATGCAATGCCATCTTGTCTAGCCAGGCATCATATATGTGAATTTTGCAATGCCACCCTGGTTAGCAAGTCAACTTATATGTGAATTATATCATGCCATCATTTTTTTATTACGTGTTAAATTTGTCAACAATCTTAGTACATTCAATTACTCTTCCTATGCATCAGCCATTCGGCACGGTCATGGAAAAATCTGGAGTGGAAACAAGGTCTTCAGAGCAGACAATGCTATCTGATGAAGCGCATGTCTTGCTGGTTACCGATAGCTCCTCAGAGGAGGATTCAGAGACAGATGACCAGTCATATCCCCCCCCCCCCGAGGTGCATGCCCTAACTTGGCAGGGTTATGTTGCTCATATCGTGCATATGGTATCTTGCATTGCTATGTCATTTGCTTAGTTTAGACATGCTTCATGTGAATGCCACTTGTTTAGTGTCTAATTACCATATATGTGAATTATGCAATGCCATCTTGTTGCAAGACATTATATATGTGAATTATGCAATGTTATCTTGTTGCAAGGCATTATGTATGTGAATTATGCAATGCCATGCTGTTTAGGCAAGCGTCATATATGTGAATTATATCATGCCGTCCTTTTTTTATATTTCTCATTGCTTTTGTCGACAATGTTTGTATATTCAACTGCTCTTCCTGTGCATCAGCCATTTGAATTGGTGATGGAGAAATCTGGAGTGAAAACAAGGTCTTCATAGCAGACAATGCTACCCGCTGAAGCAGATATCTTGCTGGTTACAGATAGCTCTTCAGAGGAGGATTCAGAGGCAGATGACCAGTCTTATTATCCCCCTGAGGTGTATGCTCAAACTTGGCAGGGTTATATTACTCATATGCATATGTTGTATTGCAATGCTTAGTTTTTACATCATATACACAATATTGAATTCCATCACCTTAGTTGACACATCATATATGCGATTGCCCTCTGCTCACTTCTTAAGTATATAAATCATATATTTGAATTATGCCATGCCATTATGTTTACATAGACAGCATGTGTCTGAATTATGGCATGCCAACCCATTTTCTAAAGACATAATATAGTTATATCATCTCATCTTGTTTACATAGTCATCATATTTTAAATTATGTCATTCTATCCGTGAATTATATCATGCCATCATGTTTCCATCGACGGCATGTTTGTGATTTATGGCATGCCAGCCACTTTAATAGACACATTGTATAGTTATATCATGTCATCCTGTTTACATAGTCATCATATTTTGAAGTATGTCATTCTATCATGTTTAGTTACCCATCATACATGTGAAATTGTGTCATGTTATCCTGTTTAATTAGCCATCATACATGTGAAATTATGTCCTGCTATTCTGTTTGCTTAGACAACATAAATGTGAATTATTTCATGCCCTGTTTTCTTCCCTACTATCCATTTCACATGTCTATCTTACAATGTCTGTACATTCAATTACTTTTCTTGTTTATCAGCCATTTCAATTGGAGGGAGTGATGGCAGTATCTGTGGGAGTAAAAACACGGTCTTCAAAAAAGATCATGCTACTTGTCGATGCAGATAGAACCACGGTTGTACTTGCCCAAGAACCAGCCCCACCACACATGACCCACACTCATGCAGATTGTACCCCTACCCAGTTGGACAGAGAACCAGCTACACCCCTTCTAACCCCAACCCTAGCAGATAGACACCCAGTTCCCGTTGACACAGCACCGTCTCCACCACAGAGCACACAAACACGAGCAGTTAGTAAGGAAACTGCAGTGCCCAAATCACGAGGACCACCACTCTGAACCTGAAGTCAATGCTTAAAGAAGAAGAAGAATTGTTCTCAGGTCAGGTTCCGTAGTTATGGTTCATACTACTTTGCTCTTGCATCACTGTATTTACTGATACCAACTAATTTCAAATTTGAAGGATGCAATTGAAACTCCAATGGCGCAACAGGTATGTTTTAAACCTGTTTCTTCAACGTGTTTGGCTGTTTGCTATTGTAACTTGCTCTATGTTGATTTCAGTTTCAATTGAATAAACAATTATGTTCTTATGCCATGCACATTACAAGTGTTGTTATTGCTGTGTAGTTTCCCACACTTATATTCTGTCTATGCTGCTTTGTCTTAAATAGATATGATTCGAACTGTATCTATCTTGATTTGGCAACATAAACTAGAATGATATAGACCACACAGTGACCATACTACATAGATATATGTTTGTTTCATGTTGTTATGCTGTCCACCTTACTACTGAACTGGTTTACCAAAATGAGTTTCATATTCTACATTGTAAACCTGAGATGTGTTTGTTTGTTTCTCTTTTAGAACGCGGATAAAATATTGGAGAAGAGTACCCTGTTATGCAATGGTAAAGGAAGTAATGCAGATAAGGTTCAAGATAGTGAAACATCCATGTTGGTCTCCAAGAAAGCTGATAAAAACTATATTGAAGACACTGAGACAACCCCAAAGTCCTGTCTTGATGTAGTGTTCTTGTTACTGGCTACCACTACTGGCACCAGCTCTTCGAACTCCTTGCCTGAATCAGTTCGGCTTCTTGAGTCTCAACTTCAAGCTGAAAGACATCGATCAGATGTTATGCGACAGTAAGCCGAAGAACTGAGGAAGTCCCTGCATAATTCAGATGCATACTTTCTGGTGCAACAGCAAGCGCTGCAGGACTTAAGCACCAAACAAGAGAAAGTTAATAAGCTTGCTAAGCATCTTGCCAGCATTATGGGTACCCAGGATATTGTTTCTATTTTGAAGTGGTTTCAGTTCTGGACTTGTTTTGCTGCGGCGTTTATATGCTGTTGTGTTCCCTATATTTGCACTGGTGGCAAACTTTGATGTCGAGTGGATGTAATATGTGTAATAGCCATGATAGCCTAGTGTAAGTTGCTTGCTTATTTATTTCCTTGTTGTCTTGTTTATTTATTTGCTTGTAGTCAGTGCAATTCTTTTTCTGCGGTTTGCTAGTGGCTGCAATAACCTATTTTTTTTAAACTAGGACACAATAACCATGGGCTAATATACTATAGTGACACTGGGCCTCCTACGGGCCATAGAAATAGTGGGCCTTCTACGGGCCATATAAACAGTGGGCCTTCTATGGGCCGTAGAAACAGTGGGCCTTCTATGGGCCGTAGAAACAATGGGCCTTCTACGGGTCGTATCATCAATGGGCCTTATACGGGCCATATGATCGATTGGCCAAACATGGGCCAAACGGAACACATTCTGGCCGTAAACGGGCTAGAGTTGAAATCGTCCGTTCATGGGCCGACCATAATAGGCCATCGTTAATAGGCCGTATTTGATGACGCTATGAAAACGTCCCAACGTATTAATGAACCACAAACGGGCCAACTGTAACCACGGGCTGAATTTGGCCCACAAGCAGAAAATGACAGTAACGGGCCGTAAGTAAACGAATGCTGAAAAATAGCCCAAGAATAAATGGGCTTTGAGAAGGCCGGAAGATAACATGGGCTGGAAATGGCCCAACGGAATAACGGGCCGTTAATGGGTATAAAGTGATACATTGTTCTTTACGGGCCAGTTTCACCACGGGCCATTAATGGGTGTAAAGTGATACACTGTTCATTACGGGCCAGTTTCACCACGGGCCGTTAATAGGCCAAGAGTTACATAGGGACTCATATGGGCCGAAAGACGTCATGGGCCATACATGGGCCAGAAGTGAAAACAGGCTGGAATCATATTGGATGGACCATATGACGCTACTGGGCCTAATTCAAATAGGGCGTAATGGGCCTTGGGTTAGCGGGCTGTAAATGGGCTATATGCGAACAGGCTGTTAACAGGCTTTGCATGGGCCGGCCCGCCACCTTTTGACCAAGTCAAACGGGCCGGCCTTTTTACAGGAATGGGCCTCTGTTGGGCCGTGCCACGTGTCGACGTATCATAGGCGCCTTCTGTCCAATGAGTGGATGACATCTGTCCTAGCGATGATCCGACACGTGTTTCCTCCAGCCAATGATGATTTTACACGTGGAAAATTCCCATTGGTCGAGGCTGTTAACGAGTTATCGGATTCAAAACCTGACCCGGTAGCTTAATGGCGTTCCGTTATGGTGGATGCCACGTGTCGGTCACCCTTGACGAAAACACTTCTGTGACGCGCGATTTATCGTCATGGAAGTGGACAGTTGCGTGATGATAATTTTGGTAATGTCATGGAACACTTCTACGACAACACATGTATGACTATCTTGATTCTATCATAAAATCGTCATGGATGTACATGCATGACAAAAAACACGACCAACTATGACAAACATGTATCATCACGGAAGTGTATTTTTTTTGTAGTGGATCTAGTCGAACGTCTTCATGATCCAACCGATCTAGTACCTAACGTATGGCACCTCCGAGTTCGGCACACGGTTAGCTTGATGACGTCCCTCGAGCTCTTGATCCAGCAGAGGATCAAGCGAGATTTTCGTCAGGATGACGGCGTGGTGACGGTGATGGTGATGTGATCCGCGCAGGGTTTGCCTAACCACTACGACGCTATGACCAGAGGAGTAAACTGTGGAGGGGGTACTGCACACGGCTAAGAGAACAATTGATGTGCTATGGTGTGCCCCCTGCCCTCGTATATAAAGGCGGTCAGGAGGAGGCCGGCCACCAAGGGGGTGCGCCATGAGGGGGAGTCCTACTAGGACTCCACTCATTGTAGGACTCGCCCGCCCCTTTTTCCTTTCTCATCGGAGGGGAAAAGGAAGGAGAGGGAGAGGGAGAGGGAAAGGGGGACCGTGCCCCATCCTCCTTGTCCTATTCGGACTCCCTTGGAGGGGGCGCGCGCCACCCCTTGCAGGCTCCCTCTCTCTCCGCTAAGGCCCATGTAGGCCCAATACTTCCCCGGGGGGTTCCTGTAACCCCTCGGTACTCCGAAATATACCCGAACCTTTCCGAAACCATTCCGGTGTCCGAATATCATCGTCCAATGTATCAATCTTTACCTCTCGACCATTTCGAGACTCCTCGTCATGTCCGTGATCTCATCCGGAACTCCGAACAAACTTCGGTCACCAAAACACATAACTCACAATAAAAATTGTCATCGAACGTTAAGCGTGCGGACCCTACGGGTTCGAGAACTATTAAGACATGACCGAGACACATATCCGGTCAATAACCAATAGCGGAACTTGGACGCTCATATTGGTTCCTACATATTCTGCGAAGATCTTTATCGGTAAAATCGCAACAACAACAACATACGTTATTCCCTTTGTCATCGGTATGTTACTTGTCCGAGATTCGATCGTCGGTATCCTCATACCTAGTTCAGTCTCGTTACCAGCAAGTCTCTTTACTTGTTCCGTAATGCATAATGCTGCAACTAACTCATTAGTCAGATTGATTGCAAGTCTTATAGTGATGTGCATTACCGAGAGGGCCTAGAGATACCTCTCCGATACTCAGAGTGACAAATCCTATTCTTGATCTATGCCAACCCAACAAACACCTTCAGAGACACCTGTAGAGCATCTTTATAATCACCCAGTTATGTTGTGATGTTTGATAGCACACAAGTTGTTCCTCTGGTATTCGGGAGTTGCATAATCTCATTGTTAGAGGAATATGTATAAGTCATGAAGAAAGCAATAACAATAAAACTTAACGATCATTATGCTAAGCTAATGGTTGTGTCTTGTCCGTCACATCATTCTCCTAATGATGTGACCCCATTCATCAAATGACAACACATGTCTATGGACAGGAAACTTAACCATCTTTGATTAATGAGCTAGTCAAGTAGAGGCATACTAGGGACACTTTGTTTTGTCTATGTATCACTCATGTATCCAGTTTCCGGTTAATCCAGTTCCAGCATGAATAATAAACATTTATCATGATATAAGGAAATATAAATAACAACTTTATTATTGCCTATAGAGCATATTTCCTTCATTATATTTATGAACTGGAGCTAGTGTCGTATCGCCCTAGGTTATGACTGTTATATGATGAATATCATCCAAGGAATTCACCAATCCAATGTCTACGAATTTCTCCCATATTGTTCTTGCTATGTTACTACTATTATTGTTACTATTGAACCTACTACGAAATCATTGCTATCACTGTCACCGTTACTATTATTGTTGCTACTACTATCAAAACTATCATACTACTTTGCTACTGATCACTTTGCTGCAGATAATTAATCTCCAGGTGTGATTGAATTGACAACTCAGCTGCTAATACTTGCAAATATTCTTTGGCTCCCCTTATGTCGAATCAATAAATTCGGGTTGAATACTCTACCCTCGAAAACTGTTGCGATCCCCTATACTTGTGGGTTGTCAAGACCTTTTTATGGCGCCGTTGCCATGGAGCATAGCTATATTTGTTCAGTCACTTGGGATTATTATCAAATTATCATTATGAAGAATCTGAAGGATGCTAAGACTAAGATTTTTCCCTCTAAAACTAGGGGATGTAAGGAACTGCCATCTAGCTCTGCACTTGATTCACCTTCTGTTATAAGTAGACTTGCAACACCACCACATGCTAGTAAGCCTGATATGTCGCAAGTTATTGATGATGGTACTTCTGCTATGAATGATATTCATGATGATGCTAGTACCTATCTTGATGATAATGTGCCACTAGGTGAATTTCTTGATGAACAACTTGCTAGAACTAAGGCTTTTGAGATTGTTGAAACTGATGAAGAGCTTGAAACTGAAAATCTTAGAACACCTATTATACCTAGTTCTCCTAGATATGAATTTCCAAAGGTACCAAAAGGTTATGTTATGGACGAGGAGACAACTAGAGACTTTCTTGCTTGCAATGATAGGGATGATCTTAAGAAATTATTATGCGAACTAAAAAGAAAAATCTTTGAATGCTAGAATGAAAGGTGATCCTAAGTTTGCTACTTCACCTATCTGTGTTGATGATAAGGATTATGAATTCTATGTCAACCCAGAGTTAATTACTTTGGTTGAATCTGATCCTTTCCATGGTCATGAAACTGAAATTATTGTGGAAAATCTGACTAAGTTGAATGACATAGCCACGCTTTTGCTCATGATGAGAAGATTCACTATTATTATATTCTAAAATTTTCCGTTCTCACTAAAGAGTGATGCTAATACTTGGTATAAAACTCTTCCTCCTAGTTGTGAGCGTAGTCCCTAGGATATGATTTATTACTTCTCTGAAAAATATTTTTCTGCTCATAAGAAACAAGCTGCCTTACAGGAAATATTTAACTTTGCACAAATTGAAGAAGAGAGTTTCCCACAAGCTTGGGGGAGGCTTCTCTAGTTGCTTAATGCTTTGCCTGATCATCCTCTTAAGAAAAACGAAATACTTGATATCTTCTATAATGGACTAACGGATGCTTCTAGGGATTTCCTAGATCGTTGTGCTGGTTGTGTTTTCAGGGAACATACTATTGAACAAGCTGGAGAACTATTGAATAACATATTGAAAAATTAGGATGATTGAACTCTTCCCGAAACCACTGCTTAAACCTACTCCAAAGAAGAGGGGTATCTTATATCTCAGTCCCAAAGATATGCAAGAGGCAAAGAAATCTATGAAAGAAAAAGGTATTAAAGTTGAGGATGTCAAAAATTTACCTCCTATTGAAGAAATACACGGGCTTGATACACCACCACCACCTAAGGTGGTAGAGGTAAATTCCTTAAATAAATTCAATGACAATGACAATCCTTATAATATGCATCCTAGTCAATGCCTTTATGAGTTTGACAACTACATTAGAAAGCAAGATCACTTCAATGCAAATGTTATGAAACAATTGAAATACAATTCTGACATGATTGCTCGCTTGAGTGACTTGTTATTTAGAATTACCAATGATGTTAGAGGTGTAGGTAAACATGCCTCTATGGTTCAAACTCAACTAGAACAAGTTGCTAAATCTCAAAGAGAATTGCTTGATGAAGTGAACAATAATATAAATGACTTTGTTGTTAGATTAGCAACCAGAGGAGGTAAAATGAGTCAGGAACCACTTTATCCTGAGGGACACCCATAGAGAATTGAACAAGACTCACAAAGAATTAACACTAATGCAACTAGTCCTTTTAAAAAGAAAAGGAAGAAGAAGAAAATAGGACTTTGAATGCCTCTAGTGAATCTGAAGTAGAAAATCCTCCTGATGCTACTAATGATGTTTCTATTTTTGATGCTGAAACTCAATCTGGTAATGAAAACTCACCTTCTGATAATGAAAAAGTTAATGATGAGGTTCATGAAGATACTCAAACAAATAATAAAGAACCGCACAATGATGTTGAAATAGAACCAGTTCTTAATCTTGATAACCAACAACCCAAGAATAAAAGATATGATAAAAGTGACTTCGTTGCTAGAAAACATGGTAAGGAAAGAGAACCATGGGTTCAAAACCCTATGCCCTTTCCACCTAAGTCGACTAAGAAGAAAGATGATGAAGAATTTGAACGCTTTGCTGAAATTCTTAGGCCAGTCTTTTTGTGTGCCCACTTGACTGATATCTTAAAAATGCCTCCTTATGCAAAGTACATGAAAGACATCATCACCAACAAGAGAAAAATACTGGAAGCTGAAATATCCACCATTCTTGCTAATTATACCTTTAAGGACGGAGTACCTAAAAAATCTGGAGATCCAGGAATACCAACTACACCTTGCTCCATCAAAAGAAACTATGTGAAAACTGCTTTATGTGATTTAGGAGCTAGTGTTAGTGTCATGCCTTTCTCTTTATATATAAGACTTGATTTGAATAAACTCACACCTACTGAAATATTATTGCAAATGGCTGATAAATCAACTGCCATACCATCAGTATTTGTGAGGATGTGCCCGTTGTTGTTGCAAACGTTACTATCTTTACTGACTTTGTTATACTTGAGATGCCCGAGGACGCCAACATGTCGATTATCCTTGGTAGACCCTTTTTGAATACTGCAGGGGTTGTTATTGATTGCAATACAAGTAAGGTCACTTTTCATATCTATGACGCCACGAGTCCGATGCACTAGGTGTCTTCCAGTTATTAGTTGGTGTTGCCTTGTTATTCACTTGCGTGCTGCATCTTGCATGTCATCATCCACATTGCATCTGCATGTTTTAAAAACTTGCTTTTGTCTGGGTCTCCCAGTTCTCTCCCTTGTCCATTCTAAGCCCAGACACACTTGCACGCGCCCGCAACACGTCTGAAATATTATTTTATAAGTGGCTGGACAATGTTCTCAGAATGGGATGAAAGTTGGCGTGCAATGTTATTTTGTTGTCAGTAGGCCACCTGCCAAGTTTCATTGCATTTGGAGATCATTTGATAGCCCAATCGTTAAACTATAGCGGCTTTATAGTCCGTCAAACGTCGGACGTTTTCGGTCTCCAGAAATAGTCGTCGGGCTGCATTCCCCCTCTTTCCTCTTAGCCCAAGCCCTTCTTCACAGTCCACCTAGGCCCAGCCTACCCCCTCTTTGTGTAGAGCATAGACCCCTCTCGCGCGTCCGAAACTGTCCCGAACCCGACTCGGGCAGTCGTCACCGTTGGGCCCGGATCATCCCCAAACATCTCCAAAATATCACCGTTTTCTTATTTGGACTACCTAGCTATTTATTCGCGACCATCCGATTAAGATCGGAGGGACCAGGTGCACCTAACCAAAAATTCACCTGCTATATATTCATCCTACCTAACTGAGAGAGTCCTAGATTAGGGGGTCTCCGGACAGCCGGACTATATCCTGTGTCCGGACTGTTGGACTATGAAGATGCAAGATTGAAGACTTCGTCCCGTGTCCGGATGGGACTCTACTTGGCGTGGAAGGCAAGCTAGGCAATACGGATATGGATATCTCCTCCTTTGTAACCGACCTTGTGTAATCCTAGCCCCCTTCGGTGTCTATATAAACCGGAGGGTCTTAGTCCGTAGGACAACATAAAATCATACCATGGGCTAGCTTCTAGGGTTTAGCCTCTCTGATCTCGTGGTAGATCAACTCTTGTACTACTCATATTATCAAGAATAATCAAGCAGGACGTAGGGTTTTACCTCCATCAAGAGGGCCCGAACCTGGGTAAAACATCGTGTCCCCAGCCTCCTGTTACCATCCGCCTTAGATGCATAGTTCGGGACCCCCTACCCGAGATCCGCCGGTTTTGACACCGACATTGGTGCTTTCATTGAGAGTTCCTCTGTGTCATCGCCATTAGGCTTGATGGCCCCTTCAATCATCGGTAGCGATGCCGTCCAGGGTGAGACTTTTCTCCCCGGACATATTTTTGTATTCGGCGGCTTCGCACTGCGGGCCAACTCGCTTGGCCATCTGGAGCAGATCGAAAGTTACGCCCCTGGCCATCAAGTCAGGTTTGGAAGCTTAAACTACACGGTCGATATCCGCGGAGACTTGATCTTCGACGGATTCGAGCCCTGGCCGAGTGCGCTACACGGTCTTGATGAGCATGATTTAGCTCTACGGTCAGACAGTGTTCAGGAGATCGCACCAGCGACTGCTCCGACCTTCAATTCGGAGCCAATCGCGCCATCCATGGACGGGTGGATAGACCCTGCCATGCAGGCCGTATTATCAGCGGTGATCGAGCCGAGGATTGACCTTACCCTTCACAGGAGCCGTGACGCCGAACTACTAGATCCTTCTCCTGCCACGGACTCCGAACCGCCTGCGCCCGTGCCTATCGAATCCGACTGGGCACCGATCATGGAGTTTACCTCCGTGGATATCTTTCAGCACTCGCCCTTCAGCGACATACTGAACTCATTAAGGTCTCTCTCCTTGCCAGGAGAGTCCTGGCCGAACTATGTCCGGCAGGATTGGGACGCGGATGACGAAGAAATTCGTCGCCCACCCACCACCCATTTAGTAGCCACTGTCGATGACTTAACCGACATGCTCAACTTCGACTCCGAAGACATCGACGGTATGGACAACGATGTAGGAGGCGAAGAGGAACCACTGCCCATAGGGCACTGGACAGCCACCTCATCATATGATATATGCATGGTGGACACACCCAAAGAAGGCAATGGCGACGAGACAGCGGAGGATGACCCCTCCAAGAAGCAACCCAAGCGCCGACATCAGCGACGCCGCTCTAAGTCTCGCCAAAGCAAAAGCGATGATCCCGGCACAGGAGATAATAGCACTCCGGATAGTGCCGAAGACAACAACAATCCCCTCCAACAAGATTTAGAGCAGGAGGATGGAGAAGCCAGCCCTCCAGAGAGAGCGGTAGATGGAGAGGCGGAGGATGATAATTACATGCCTCCCTCCAAAGACGAGGCAAGCCTCAGCGATGACGAATTCGTCGTGCCTGAGGATCCCGTCGAACAAGAGCGCTTCAAGCGCCGGCTTATAGCCACAGCAAACAGCCTTAAGAAAAAGCAGCAGCAGCTTCAAGCTGTATAAGATTTGCTAGCTAACAGATGGACTAAAGTCCTTACGGCCGAGGAATATAAACTCGAACGCCCCTCAAAGAGTTACCCAAAATGCAGGTTGCTACCCCGATTGGAGGAGGAAGCACCAAAACCTACATCTCCAGCGTATGACGCGGCTGATCGGCCACCTCGTGGCCACGACAGAGAGGCATTCCAGCCAAAAGCGCAGGCCGCACCCCGACGCCATTCAAATAAAAATATCAAGACATGGGGAAATACGCCAGACCTGCGAGACGTATTGGAGGACAAAGCAAAACATGCGAGATCGATCTAAGTATCAAGGGCGCGCGCCACTATACGAGACGATAACCGTCACGCCAGATACAGTAAAAGTAAGTCCGGCCGGGCCGAACACAGCAGGCAAGACTCATTTGAGCTGCGTCGTGATATAGCCCAGTATAGAGGCGCCGCACACCCCCTATGCTTCACAGACGAAGTAATGGATCATCAAATTCCAGAGGGTTTCAAACCCATAAATATAGAATCATACGACGACACAACAGTCCTGCGGTATGGATCGAGGATTTCCTCCTGCACATCCACATGGCCTGCGGTGACGATCTACACGCCATCAAATACCTCCCACTCAAACTCAAAGGACCAGCTCGGCATTGGCTCAACAGCCTGCCAGCAGAATCCATGGGTTGTTGGGAAGATCTGGAAGCCGCATTCCTCGACAACTTCCAGGGCACTTATGTGCGACCACCAGATGCCGATGACTTGAGTCACATAATTCAGCAGCCAGAGGAATCGGCCAGGCAATTCTGGACACGATTCCTAACAAAGAAAAATCAAATTGTCGATTGTCTGGATGCAGAGGCCCTAGCAGCTTTTAAGCACAACATCCGCGACGAGTGGCTCGCCCGGCACCTTGGCCAGGAAAAGCCAAAATCTATGGCAGCCCTCACGACACTCATGACCCGCTTTTGTGCGGGAGAGGACAGCTGGCTGGCTCGCAGCAATAACATTTCAAAGAACCATGGTACTTCGGATACCAAGGACGGCAATGGCAGGTCACGTTGCAACAAACATAAGCGCCGCATTAACAACGACAATATCGAGGATACGGCAGTCAATGCCGGATTCAAAGGCTCTAAACCCGGTCAGCGGAAAAAGCCATTCAAAAGAAGCACTCCAGGTCCATCCAGTTTGGACCGTATACTCGATCGCTTGTGTCAAATACACGGCACCCCCGACAAGCCAGCCAATCGCACCAACAGGGATTGCTGGGTGTTCAAACAAGCCGGCAAGTTAAATGCCGAAAACAAAGATAAGGGGTCACATAGCGATGACGAGGAGGAGCCCCGGCAGCCGAACACCGGAGGACAGAAGAGGTTCCCCCCACAAGTGCGGACGGTGAACATGATATACACAACCCACATCCCCAAGAGGGAGCAGAAGCGTGCACTAAGGGACGTATACGCACTGGAGCCAGTCGCCCAAAGTTCAACCCATGGTCCTCATGTCCGATCACCTTCGATCGCAGGGACCACCCCACTAGTATCCGTTATGGCAGATTCGCCGCACTGGTCCTAGACCCAATCATTCACGGATTTCACCTCACACGAGTCCTTATGGATGGTGGCAGCAGCCTGAACCTGCTTTATCAGGACACAATGCACAAAATGGGTATAGACCCCTCAAGGATCAAACCCACAAAAACGACCTTTAAAGGCGTCATACCAGGTGTAGAGGTGTAACATCCCAAATTTTCAATTTGGAATGTAATACACTAGATCATCATTGCATATCATATTTATTGCATCTTGGTTGATCCTAGAAATTTTTCGCAACTCAAGGACCCTCGGAGAGAGTTGGGGATTTCGTTATTTTCATATTGGAGTTGTCCCAAATTTTGAAAATAGGATCATTTGATTTTATTTATTTTATCTTCAATAATTTCTATTATAAAAATATGAGAGAGGGAATAAAATGACTTTCCCAAAATAAAGAAATATTGAGGATTTAATAAAAAAATCAAATAAGATTTTATTTGGTTTTATTTCCTATTTTATTTGAATTTAGGAAAAATGCGCGTTTTTCAAAATTGCATTTAGGCCCCAAATAAATGTTCATCCTGTGCGGCTTGATTTTAGAAGTCGGGTAAAATTTTATTTCGGGATTTTTGAAGTCCGTTTAGTATTTCTTTTATTTGTTTTTCTGCGCGGAACTAATTTAAAAAAAGTCCAAACCGACTCCGGGCCGTACCCGAGCGGACTCCGCCCGTGGCAGCCTTTAAATAGCGCCGCCCGAGCCCCGCCACAGCCCACCAGCCCACCCGCGCCCTAACCCTAACCCTAGCCGTTGCCCCGCCGCCCGCGCGGCCCGCCGGAGCCGCCGCCGCCGCCTCGCCCGCTCGCCGGAGCCGCCTCGCTGGCCAAGGTAGCCGCCGTCGCCGGCGGTTTTCTTTAGAAAACCGCCCGTTTTTTTAAAAGCCGTGGTTTTTTTTAGATTTTGTTTTTTTAGATTGGTTTTTTTCGGTTTAGGCTAATTAGCGAGCGTTCGCTCGTTCGTTCGTTTTTACGAACGTGTTCGTCGTTTAGATCCAGTTAACGAACGTTCGTTCGTTAAACTGTTCGTCGTTTTTCTTTTTCTCGGATTAAATCCGTGATTTTTCTGATCGCGATTTCTGATCCGATTTTCATTTTAGTATAACATTTCGCTCGTTTATCGGAATCAGGCGATTCAAGCGCCTGGAGTTTCGTCTCGAAACCCTCTTTCCGTTTAACCAACTTAAACAAGTTTTTGTTTTTGTAGAAATTGCCCTAGATCCAGAATAGTAATCGAAGCCTACTTCTTTTGCCATTTGTCTTTCATTGCTTCGTTCGATTTGATTCTTTTTGCCAACCGGAGTTCTTAAGTTGAACTTTCTGGTTAGATCTCTTATTTGAGTTTTACCTGTGCATTAATTGAGTACTTATTGTATGCTTGTTTGTTTGCGATAGAGTACCCGGAGTGCGCCGCTTGTTACTTTGAATCACTAGGTTTCCTGGATCATCAGCAAGGCAAGTAACACTTTGATCATACCTTCTACTACCCAGTTTTATTGCATTAGATCAATCTCTACACATTGCATGATTAGGATCTAATTAAATTGTGGGTTTGGGAAGTAGTTGAGGTAGTACCTATTACCTGTTTATTTTCAAACCTTTGGGAGTTACTTCTAGGTTGCTTATTATTGCTATGCTATGCTAGTAGACGTGGATTGGGTGCGTGATATCCATGACAGATGTGAGATTTTCTTTTAAATCAATGGTTTATCTAGGGTGGCAACTTAAATACACATCTGGGTGGATTGAGGTACCTGGGTATTCCAGGATTGCCTGTTTTCTTTTGGACCGCCACCCAGGCTCAAAGGGATCATGAGATTATTCATGCTAGAAACTTCCGTGTGCAGCCACAAGCTATTATGGGCTCTAGCATAGTTGACTAAGTCGTGCAAACTCTTACAGTGGTAGACTAGCAGATGTAGGGGATGTAGGTGGTACGGTCTACCCGATCGTAAGGTGCTAGCGCTTCTGAAAGACTATGTCTCGGTCATCCGTTTCTCAAACACCCTGTAGTGCGAGAAATCAAACGGAGGCGATCGAGTCTTGTGGGGAAAAGTGGGCAAACCTCTGCAGAGTGTATAAACTAATCATGGTTAGCCGTGTCCCCGGTTATGGACATCTTGAGCATCTAGTACCTAGATTATCATGTGAATCTCAACATGTTACTCTAAAATTAATTTTGTTGGGTTTGTTTAATGATGTTTAATTGGGATTGAGAATGTTGTCAACCATTCTCAATGTTTAACAACCACCATGATAGTTAAATAAATTTATTCCTTTGCAGTAGGGAAAAATTGGCTTTTCGCAAAACTGTAACCATAGAGCTTTCCACCAGCCAAATATGCATGTAGTATAGCTGTTTCATTCCATTACTCTCTATGTGTTACATTGCCAGCATATTCCATGTGCTGGCCTGTTTTCGGGCTGCAATGTTAATGTTGTAGACTTTTCAGATGATGATTAAGGAGTTTTAGGTCGTGGTTCTATACTCAGTGATGCCGTTGGAGTTGATGGACTCACTTATCTTCTAAGCCTTCTGCTGTTATCGTTATTAGATGGCCTTAAGCCATATTTATTGTAATATGTTCTCTATTGAGACACTCGATGTAATAAGTGTGTGATTGCTACTCTGTTATAAATCCTTCAAGTACTGTGTGGTGTTAGCATTACTGGTCCAGGGATGACACCGGAGCACAGAGATTGGACCTTTTGAGGTCTGGTCGCTACAAGATGGTATCAAAGCACACGCTGACTGTAGGACACGACCACTAAGCTAAAGACCTAGATGACTACTCACTCTCTTCTCTTCTGACCTCTCATCTTTTCTACTCTTTAGGATGGCGGATGCAATGAACAAGTTCACGCAACCGGACGATGATACACCCTTTGGACGTCACTTGAAGGAAGTCACTAGATACCTGGACATAGGAGTACCAAGCTTCACCGGAACCTACAACGCCACTTTACCTGAAGAAGAGCGCTGGATGATTCAAGTTCAAGTTCCAGGAAGGACGTTCATGCCAGTCACTGAGCCCATAGAGTTTTCTTTTAATGCACCAACTTGGAGTCTAGGAAAGAGCATGGCAGCTCACATCGCCATGGGATGCATTGGAGAAGTCTACCGCAATGATCTCAAGGATACTATCTACCAGATTTGTGGGCGCCGAGATGAGCACTGGGAGATGATCAGCACCAGAAAGGATAGATCAATTGCAGATTTTATCCAGGAGTTAAACCAGCACATTTGACGTTAGGAGAACCAGATGTGCGCCGACATGATAAACTTGAAGAAGGCAAGGATAAGAATCAAGGAACTGGAGGAAGCACTCAAGGCTACACAGGAAGATTATGAAGAAGAAATTGAAGTATTAGTGGATAAGAATGCCAACCTAACAATGAAGATCGGGATATTTATGGGAGGCCCTACACCAGTAGATGAAGACGAAGAACCCAAGAAGATTCGCCCGGAAGACTACATCATCATCGACGACACCGACTCGGATCCAGATGATAGTGATGATGACTATGTTGATGAAGCCGGAGCAGATATCATGGGGTCTGCAACCAAAGAATATTTCTAGTAGACCACCTCATCAGTAGTAGTAGTCCACAATGTAAATATAGTAGTCCGAGCACTTTCGCGATAGTTAGATCGATTGTATGCCCTTGTTTGATTGAATGAAGTGAATTGTTTGCTTTTGCCTCATGTGCATATGGGTAGTGTTTTCTCTTTAGACCCCCTCTATTCTTAAATCTCATCTTTTCTAAACCCTCAGATGGCTCCAAGACGTGACCCCGGATTTACCTTTCCACCGGAGCTCACTCAGTTGATCCAGTAGAAGAACACATTGATGCAGTTGCTGGTCCAGAATCAGAATCAGGGGAACAACAACAACAACCCACCACCACCACCTGTTGATCACTTAGCCCGTTTTCTTAGGCTGAATCCGCCGGTGTTTTCCAGTAGCACCGAGCCGATAGTAGCAGATGATTGGCTCCGCAAGACAGCTAGAGAGTTTACCACAGCAAGATGCACGGATGCGGAGAAGGTGAAGTTTGCCGCACACCAGCTTGAAGGACCCGCAGCATCATGGTGGGAGAATTTCACAGCCACTTTCCCTATCGATACTGTCGCATGGGACCAGTTTCAGCAGGCTTTTCGAACTGCCCATGTTTCAGCAGGAGCTATGGCCTTGAAGAAGCGAGAGTTTCGCAACTTGCGTGAAGGAGGACGGACAGTTGGCCAGTATGTGGAGGACTTTAGTAAATTAGCACGTTATGCCCCAGATGACGTTGCTACGGATGCAGCTAAGCACGAGAAGTTTCTGGAAGGACTGAATGATGAGTTGAGCATGCAGTTGATGGTAGCAACCTTCAACAACTACTAGGAGTTGGTAGATCGTGCTCTTATGATTGAAGGGAAGCAGCAGCAAATTGAAAATCGCAAGAGGAAGTATGCACAAGGAAAGTACAATTCAGGAGCTCAGCAGAAGCCACGATTTACCCCTAGACCAGGAGGACATTTTCAGCATACCCATGGAGGAGGTAGCTCGCACAATCACAATGGCCCCAGGAATGGTAATGGTAACGGCTAGAACCGCAGCAACCCATCAACCCCAGCCAAGAAAGACCTGAGCCAAGTCACTTGCTTTAAGTGCCAGAAGACCGGACATTATGCCAATGAATGTCCTGAATCACAAAATGGAAATGGCAATGGAAGCTCTGGGAAGAAGCCGAACCCTTTCAACAGGGGACAGGTGAACCATGTTAGTGTGGAGGAGGTTGAAGAACAGCCGGATGCAGTAATCGGTAAGTTTTTGGTTAAGTCATTTACTGCACTCGTTCTTTTTGATACTGGTGCATCACATTCATACATATCCAAGGGATTTGTGGATAAGTATAAACTGCCAACCCAAGCCATTAGGTCACCCATGTTAGTAACCTCGCCTAGAGCAGAATATATGGCTAGTCTATGGTGTGATGGGTTACCATTAAGGATTGGTAACTATGTTTTTCCCTCGGACCTAATAGTATTGGAATCCCAAGGATTGGATGTGATATTAGGCATGGATTGGTTATCAAAGTATGAAGGGAATATTGAATGTGCTAGTAAGTTAATTTTGCTTACCACCCCAGAAGGGAGAAGGATCAAGTATGTATCCCGACATGTGCCAAAGAGGACTCAAGTAAATTGCTTAACAGGAGTTGTGCAGGAGGAAGTACCAGTAGTAAAGGATTTCCCCGAAGTATTTCCAGAAGAGTTGCCAGGCATGCCACCGGATAGAGATATTGAGTTTTTGATTGAGCTATTGCCAGGCACAGGGCCAATATCAAAGAGACCATATAGGATGCCTGCAAAGGATTTGGTGGAAATTAAGAAGCAAATTAAGGAGTTACTAGATAAAGGATATACCCGCCCAAGTTCTTCACCTTGGGGATCGCCAGTACTTCTAGTGGAGAAGAAGGATGGATCGTTAAGGATGGTTGTCGATTATCGAGGATTGAATGAAGTAACCATCAAGAACAAGTACCCACTACCGATGATCAATGACATGTTTGATCGATTGCAAGGAGCTAAGGTATTTTCCAAGATCGATCTGCGGTCAGGATACCACCAGTTGAAGATTCGGGAACAGGATATACCCAAGACGGCTTTTACCACCAGGTACGGGCTATACGAGTATACCGTTATGTCATTTGGTCTGACTAACGCACCTGCATATTTTATGAACATGATGAACAAGGTGTTTATGGAGTTCTTGGATAAGTTCATCGTAGTGTTCATTGATGATATCCTGGTTTACTCAAAGAATGAAGAGGAGCATAAGGAACATTTGTGTTTGGTTCTTGGAAAGCTCAGAGAACACCAATTATATGCCAAGTTTAGCAAATGTGAGTTTTGGTTGAAGGAAGTTGGATTTCTCGGACACGTTATATCCGGAGAAGGTATAGCAGTAGATCCCACTAAAGTTGATACCGTGACCAAGTGGGAAGCACCAACCACCGTGGGAGAGATCCGAAGTTTTCTTGGACTCGCAGGATACTACCGGAGGTTTATTGAGAATTTCTCAAAGATTGCGAAGCCTATGACGAAGTTGTTGAAGAAGGATACCAAGTTCATATGGATGGAGGAATGTGAGGCTAGTTTTCAGGAGTTGAAGAAACGTTTGGTTACTTCACCAGTGTTGATTTTGCCAGACCAGACCAAGGATTATGAGGTATATTGCGACGCTTCACGTCGAGGACTTGGAGCAGTGCTTATGCAGGAAGGGAGAGTTGTTTCATATGCCTCACGACAGCTTAAGCCTCATGAGTTGAATTATGCTACGCATGATTTGGAGTTAGCAGCCGTAGTGCATGCACTGAAGACTTGGAGACATTTTCTGATTGGAAACCATTGCGAGGTTTATACGGATCATAAGAGTTTGAAGTATATTTTCACACAGAAGGAGTTGAATCTCAGACAAAGGAGATGGTTGGAGCTCATCAAGGATTATGATATGAAATTGCATTATCACCCCAGAAAAGCTAATGTAGTAGCTGACGCATTAAGCCGTAAGAGTCATGTCAACACCCTAATGACGGGAGAATTACCAAGGGAGTTAGCCGAAAATCTTCGAGAGTTATGTTTAGAAATAGTCCCAAGAGGCTATGTAGCAGCATTGGAGATTCAGTCTACATTGATGGATAAAATCAGAGAAGCCCAAAGGACTGACAAGGAGATTGCTTCTATTAAGGAGAAAATTAGCAAAGGAAAAGCTAAGGGATTTCGTGAGGATGAGCACGATACCTTATGGTTGAAGACCGCGTCTATGTACCAAATGATCCGGAGATTAGAAAGCTAATTCTGCAAGAGGCCCATGATTCACCATATTCGATTCACCCAGGAAATACCAATATGTATTTGGATTTGAAGGACATTTTCTGGTGGACCAGAATGAAGAAGGATATTGCGGAGTACGTAGCAGTTTGTGATGTATGTCAGAGAGTGAAGGTAGAGCATCAGAAGCCAGCAGGATTGCTACAACCATTGCCGATACCCGAATGGAAGTGGGATAAGATAGGCATGGATTTTATTACAGGATTTCCCAGAACATGTTCAGGCTACGACTCGATATGGGTTGTAGTCGATCGTTTGACAAAGGTAGCTCATTTCATTCCAGTGAAGACTACCTATACCAGTGCAAAGTTGGCAAAGATATACATGACCAGGATCGTATGTCTGCATGGAGTTCCGATGAGCATTGTATCAGATAGAGGAACCCAGTTTACTTCAAAGTTCTGGAATCAGTTGCATGAGACTTTGGGAACCAGACTAGAGTTTAGCACAGCTTTCCACCCGCAGACAGATGGACAGACTGAGAGAGTCAACCAGATCTTGGAGGATATGCTAAGAGCTTGTGCGCTAGATTATAGATCTAGTTGGGATGAGAATTTGCCATATGCAGAGTTCTCTTACAACAACAGCTACCAATCCAGTTTGAAGATGGCCCCTTTCGAAGCCTTGTACGGAAGGAGGTGCAGGACCCCATTGTCCTGGGATGAAGTTGGAGATCGCCAGTTGTTTGGACCGGATCTGATAAAGGAATCTGAACAAAAAGTGAAATTAATTCGCGACAGACTAAAGGTAGATCAATTCAGGCAGAAGAGTTATGCACACTCTAAATGCAAGGAGATAGGTTACGAAGTCGGAGACCGAGTTTATCTTCGAGTATCACCACTTCGAGGATTTAAGTGCTTTGGAGTTAAGGGAAAACTAGCGCCACATTTTGTAGGCCCATACAAAGTGTTGGAACGTATGGGAGAAGTAGCCTACAAGTTGGAATTACCCGAAGGACTGTCAGGAGTTCATGACGTGTTCCATGTATCCCAGTTGAAGAAGTGCCACGCAGAGATGGCTGACATACCGCTGAGGGATACGGTACCACTGGAAGCAATTCAGTTGGACAGTGATTTGACCTATGAGGAGAAACCAGTTAAGATTCTAGAGTATGCCAGTCGAGTCACCCGCAGCAAGGTTATCAAGTTTTGCAAAGTTCAGTGGAGCCACCACACGGAAGAGGAAGCCACTTGGGAACTAGAGGAAGATTTGCTGAAGGACCACCCTCACCTATTTTCTAGCCAACCCGAATCTCGAGGGCGAGATTCATCTTAAGGGGGTAGGTTTGTAACATCCCAAATTTTCAATTTGGAATGTTATACACTAGATCATCATTGCATATCATATTTATTGCATCTTGGTTGATCCTAGAAATTTTTCACAACTCAAGGACCCTCGGAGAGAGTTGGGGATTTCGTTATTTTCATATTTGAGTTGTCTCAAATTTTGAAAATAGGATCATTTGATTTTATTTATTTTATCTTCAATAATTTCTATTATAAAAATATGAGAGAGGGAATAAAATGACTTTCCCAAAATAAAGAAATATTGAGGATTTAATAAAAAATCAAATAAAATTTTATTTGGTTTTATTTGCTATTTTATTTGAATTTAGGAAAAATGCATGTTTTTCAAAATTGCATTTAGGCCCCAAATAAATGTTCATCCTGTGCGGCTTGATTTTAGAAGCCGGGGAAAATTTTATTTCGGGATTTTTGGAGTCCGTTTAGTATTTCTTTTATTTGTTTTTCTGCACGGAATTAATTTAAAAAAGTCCGAACCGACTCCGGGCCGTACCCGAGCGGGACTCCGCCCAAGGCAGCCTTTAAATAGCGCCGCCCAAGCCCCGCCGCAGCCCACCAGCCCACCCGCGCCCTAACCCTAACCCTAGTCGCTGCCCCGCCGCCCGAGGTAGCCGCCGTCGCCGGCGGTTTTCTTTAGTTTAGAAAACCGCCCGGTTTTTTTTAAAAGCCGCGGTTTTTTTTAGATTTTGTTTTTTTAGATCGGTTTTTTTTCGTTTTAGGCTAATTAGCGAGCGTTCGCTCGTTCGTTCGTTTTTACGAAGGTGTTCGTCGTTTAGATCCAGTTAACGAACGTTCGTTCGTTAAACTGTTCGCCGTTTTTCTTTTTCTTGGTTTAAATCTGCGATTTTTCTGATCGCAATTTCTGATCCGATTTTGTTTTAGTATAACTTTTCGCTCGTTTATCGAAATCAGACGATTCAAGCGCCTGGAGTTTCATCTCGAAACCCTCTTTCCGTTTAACCAACTTAAACAAGTTTTTGTTTTTGTAGAAATTGCCCTAGATCCAGAATAGTAATCGAAGCCTACTTCTTTTGCCATTTGTCTTTCATTGCTTCGTTCGATTTGATTCTTTTTGCCAACCGGAGTTCTTAAGTTGAACTTTCTGGTTAGATCTCTTATTTGAGTTTTACCTGTGCATTAATTGAGTACTTATTGTATGCTTGTTTGTTTGCGATAGAGTACCCGGAGTGCGCCGCTTGTTACTTTGAATCACTAGGTTTCCTGGATCATCAGCAAGGCAAGTAACACTTTGATCATACCTTCTACTACCCAGTTTTATTGCATTAGATCAATCTCTACACATTGCATGATTAGGATCTAATTAAATTGTGGGTTTGGGAAGTAGTTGAGATAGTACCTATTACCTGTTTATTTTCAAACCTTTGGGAGTTACTTCTACGTTGCTTATTATTGCTATGCTATGCTAGTAGACGTGGATTGGGTGAGTGATATCCATGACAGATGTGAGATTTTCTTTTAAATCAATGGTTTATCTAGGGTGGCAACTTAAATACACATCTGGGTGGATTGAGGTAGCTGGGTATTCCAGGATTGCCTGTTTTCTTTTGGACCGCCACCCAGGCTCAAAGGGATCATGAGATTATTCATGCTAGAAACTTCCGTGTGCAGCCACAAGCTATTATGGGCTCTAGCATAGTTGACTAAGTCATGCGAACTCTTACAGTGGTAGACTAGCAGATGTAGGGGATGTAGGTGGTACGGTCTACCCGATCGTAAGGTGCTAGCGCTTCTGAAAGACTATGTCTCGGTCATCCGTTTCTCAAACACCCTGTAGTGCGAGAAATCAAACGGAGGCGATCAAGTCTTGTGGGGAAAAGTGCGCAAACCTCTGCAGAGTGTATAAACTAATCATGGTTAGCCGTGTCCCCGGTTATGGACATCTTGAGTATCTAGTACCTGGATTATCATGTGAATCTCAACATGTTACTCTAAAATTAATTTTGTTGGGTTTGTTTAATGATGTTTAATTGGGATTGAGAATGCTGTCAACCATTCTCAATGTTTAACAACCACCATGATAGTTAAATAAATTTATTCCTTTGCAGTAGGGAAAAATTGGCTTTTCGCAAAACTGTAACCATAGAGCTTTCCACCAGCCAAATATGCATATAGTATAGCTGTTTCATTCCATTACTCTTTATGTGTTACATTGCCAGAATATTCCATGTGCTGACCCGTTTTCAGGCTGCAACGTTAATGTTGCAGACTTTTCAGACAACGATTAAGGAGTTTTAGGTCGTGGTTCTATACTCAGTGATGCTGTTGGAGTTGATGGACTCACTTATCTTCTAAGCCTTCCACTGTTATCGTTATTAGATGGCCTTAAGCCATATTTATTGTAATAAGTTCTCTATTGAGACACTCGATGTAATAAGTGTGTGATTGCTACTCTGTTATAAATCCTTCAAGTATTGTGTGGTGTCAGCATTACTGATCCAGGGATGACACCGGAGCACAGAGATTGGACCGTTTGAGGTCTGGTCGCTACAAGAGGCCCATTGCACAGGCTCAGTCACATTGGAAGTGTTCTTTGGATCCCCGGATAACTTCCGAAGTGAGGAGTTAATCTTTGATATAGTCCCGTTCCATAGTGGCTATCATGCGCTGCTCGGGCGAACCGCATTTGCCAGGTTCAATGCGGTACCACACTATGCATATCTCAAGCTCAAGATGCCAGGACCTCGGGGGGTCATCACAGTCAATGGTAACACAGAGCGCTCTCTCCGCACGGAAGAGCACATTGAGGCCCTCGTAGCAGAAGTGCAAAGCAGCCTCTTAAGGCAATCCACCAGTTCGGCGATTCAAAACCCGGACACCTTCAAGCGCGCCCGGAGTAATCGGCAACAAGACCGCTTGGCACGTTTCGAGCTCGCATAGCAATGCGGCCCCCACCCCAGTCCCAGCCAAACGGCTAAATCTGAGCCCCGCATACATAATTACGCATTGAAAATACCATGGGCACAGGTGGGGAGGGGGGCATGACTACGGCACGCCCCAAGACGCGGCTCAACCGCACTAGGGGCTTCGCGCCTTATTATTGTTTCTCTCTTTCAGGACTTTACTCTCTGGAAACACCGTCCGGCAGTAGGTTTGACGGACACATGATGCAGCAACCAAGGAGGCAGAAAGCTACGTCGCACCACGGAACTCATAGGTGGATTACGATAACGAGTGAAGTACTTGATTTAATACCATTCCTCAGCTTGCCCTTGGAGGGGACATGTCAAATAGTCCTACCTTTCGCTTATCGCACTACTTGTATCATTCTGCTTTAACGCACCCTTTTTGAATAAACAATGCATAGCACTAAGACTATTATTGCATTCTTCCTTTATATATATATATATATATATATATATATATATATATGTTCATTCATGACATCCAGCACCCGTACACCCTGGTACGGCCAATACGCTAGGGGCTTAAGCATACCCCATAATACAGCGTGAGAAGTCCGAACACTTTCGACAGTGCGGCACCCCGAACTTATAGCATTATATGCATCAGTTCCGAATCATGTCTTGGGTCAATAGTTGGGTTTGCCCGGCTCCCATGTTTTGGTACCTTACGTTCCGCTATATCGGCTAAGGTAGCACTAGGAGAACTACTGCGATTGTGCCCCGGTTCTACTAGGCTAAGCACCTCAGTAGAGAAAGCTAAAACTGACTGTCATGATAAGGCGAGAGACTGGTCGCTGTTCGAGAGGTTTCGAGTCCCTAAAGACTTATGCCGCTTAGAGCGAGGAGTCGGCTCTGTCCGGCTTAAGGCGTGTATAGAGCCCCGAATTCAGCCTTTCGAATTCTAGGGGCTTCGCCGAAATTTAAAATTATAGAATTCTATGGCTAAGTGAGAGTGATAACGCATTATAGTCTGATTGCCTTGTTCGTTGTGCTGAGCACCTCCCTCGAAGGACCCAAAAATGGGAACAAGAGTGCTCAGGTTTATCCCGAACACCCCAGCACTCGTGGCATGGGGGCAGAAGCCGGCGACTAGCCATCTCTCAAATTTGATAACCAACCGAACAGAAGGTAATATTTTAAATTAAAACAAGCGTTGGATAGTGCATATGAACAAGTTTTCCTCATACAGGATCACACAAGCAAGTTCATTCAAATATTACATCTTTTGCACACTCGTCCGCTACAAGACGGGCACCCTTTAGGACACCCTCATAGTACATCTCGGGGTGGCGATGCTCCTTGCCCTGCGGCGGCCCCTCCTTCACCAGCTTCACGGTGTCCATCTTGGCCCAGTGCACCTTCGCACGGGCGAAAGCCCGGCGAGCACCTTCGATGCAGATGGACCGCTTGGTGACTTCCAGCCGTGGGAAGGCATCCACAAGCCGCCTCACCAGGCCGAAGTAGCTGTTGGGAAGGGCGTCGCCAGGCCACATTCGGACTATAAAGCCCTTCATGGCCTGTTCGGCCGCCTTGTGTAGCTCGACCAGTTGCTTTAGCTGGTCGCTCATAGGCACCGGGTGTTCGGTCCCAGTATACTGGGCCCAGAACAACTTCTCCGTCGAGCTTCCCTCCTCGGCCCAGTAAAATTTCGCGGCATCCAACATGCTGCAGGGAAAATCTGCAAATGCTCCTGGAGAGCTCCGAACTCGGGTAAGTAACAAGTAATTTACTTTCACATGCCTGCTCTGCATATAGAATGCCTTACCCGCCGCTATCTTCCTCATCACATCAATCTCCTAGAGGGCCTTTTGGGCTTCAGCCTTGGCACTCTTTGCACTCTCAAGGGCTGCGGCAAGCTCGGACTCTCGCATCGTCAAGTCAAGCTCCAATGCCTCGTGCTTCGTCATGAGAGCATGGAGCTCTTGCTGCACCTCCCCCACCCGTGCCTCTAGTTTTTCCCACTCGGTGTGCTCCTGGGCCGCTTTGTTTTCGGCCTCGGATAGCGCTTGTTTCAAGGTCGCCACTTCGGTCGTGGCCCCTGGCAAATTTAAGATGATCCTATCATTTTGCAATCGCATCTTTTTGTATATATACATATCTATAGAGAAGGTATTACTTACCTTTGTTCTCCTCGAGCTGCCTCTCGGCAAGGCCGAGCTCTTTCTCGGACCCTTCGAGGTCCTGCTTCAGTACGGTGACCTCCGTAGTCAGTGCGGCAGAGGTCAGCAGCGAAGCCTGCATACGCATATAGACATACTTATATTAGACTCCTGCAAATATTATTTGATCCTCTATTCGGATTTTCTTTGTGAACACCAAACAGAGCATCAGGGGCTACTGTCTATGCGGGAGTATTTTCCTATATTTTAAATACTTACCTCAAAGCCTGTTAAAAGGCTGGCACAGGCTTCAGTCAGTCCGCTCTTGGCGGACTGAACCTTCTTGATCACCACACTCATAATAGTGCGGTGCTCTTCGTCGATGGAAGCGCCGCGAAGCACTCCCAGCAGGTTGTCCGGTGCCTCTGGATGGACAGAGGTCACCGGCACAGGCGTCTTACCCCTTTTGGAAGGAGGCCGCCTGCCCGAGTCCAGAACCACTGGAGGATCCGGCGCGGTGTTCGGCTGAGGGCCGAACTCGGAACCCTCGGGAGCCTCACTCCCTTTGCTCCTGGAGTCCGGAAGGTCGCCTTGAGGCGCCTCCGGGATTGTCTTCCCTCGACCTGGTGCCTCTTGAGACAATACCTCAGAATTGTCCGTAGGGCAAGGGGAGGAGACGGTCGGAAGTGGATCGCTATCCATATCCAACGAGTCCAAGGAGCCGTCCGACGAGGATACGTCGATACGGGCTCGGGGCGGTCTACATAATCATATTCAGCGTTAGGGGAAGCAGTGCGACAAAGGTATACTATGAGTTACTCTGGTATCCGAATACTTACGACTTCGCTAGGGGCTTGGCCCTGAGCAGCCACCTGTCTTCACCTTCGGCGGTGGTGGTGGAGCCGTCCGAAAGGAGAGTCCTTCCCTTCTTGGACCCTTCGCCCCCCCCCCCGGTTGGGGCAGCCTTCCTTTTCTTGTCTTCCCCGGCTGGAGGGGGAGCATCTTCTTCTTCCTCCTCGTCGTCGTGGGAGGAGTGCGTCGTGCAGTCATCGGACGATGAGTTCGATACCACCTGGCGCTGGGAACTCTTACGGGTTCCCTTGGCCTTCTTCTTGGTCTTCTCCGGCACCTGGTAAGGAGCCAGAGTTAGCATCTCCATCAGGAGAGCGTCCGCATTATCTTCGGGCAGAGGGGTCGGACAGTTAATCTGCCCCGACGTCTCCACCCAGTCCTGTCAAAGGCAAGGAGCTCAGACCACGCACATGGTTAAGCTATGGGAAATAAATATCCTACCAGATGTATAGAACTCATCGAATGCGCAAGACGCTTCATGCTTAGCCCGTGATCCTCGGTAAGAGAAGGAGGGACCTCGGTACCCTTGAACAGCACCCTCCAGACATCCTTGTGTGTCGTGTCGAAGAGCTCTCTTAGAGTCTGGTGCCGGGCCGGGTCGAACTCCCATAAGTTAAAATCCCGTTGTTGACACGGGAGGATCCGGCGGAAGAGCATGACCTGGACTATGTTGACAAGCTTGAGCTTCTTGCTTGTCATATTCCGGATACACTTCTGGAGTCCGTCCAGCTCCACCGATGAACCCCAGGACAGACCCTTCTCTTTCCAGGAAGTGAGCCGCGCAGGGAATCTGGATCGAAATTCGGGGGCCGCCACCCAGTTGGCGTCGCGCGGCTCGGTGATGTAGAACCACGCCGATTGCCACCCCTTTATGGTCTCCACGAAGGAGCCATCGAGCCATATAACATTGGGCATCTTGCCCACCATGGCTCCGTCGCATTCCTCTTGTTGGCCGCCCACCACCTTCGGCTTGATATTGAAGGTCTTCAGCCACAAACCGAAGTGGGGCCGGATGCAGAGAAAGGCCTCACACACGACGATGAACGCCAAAATGTTGAGGATGAAGTTCGGGGCCAGATCATGGAATTCCAGCCCGTAGTAGAACATAAGACCGCGGACGAATGGATGGAGGGGAAACCCCAGTCCACGGAGGAAGCGATGTAGGAAAACTACCCTCTCGTGGGGTTCTGGGGTAGGGACGATCTGCCCCGCAGCTGGCAGTCGATGCGCGATATCTGTGGCTAAGTATCCGGATCTGCGCAGCTTTTTGATGTGTCCCTCCGTAACGGAGGAAGGCATCCACTTGCCTCCCGCTCCGGACATGTCTGGAGAAGGTTGAGGAGAAGGATGTGGACTTGGGCGTTGGAGCTCGAGTGCGCGAGAATGGATGAGCAAGGAGGAAGAAGGCGTGGGTAGAAAAAGGTAAAACCTTATCCCTTTATAAGGGCGGACGAAACTATGTGCCCCCACTAGCCTGGTAAAACTCTCTTATCCCCCAAGCGCCATAATTGATGGCGCGGTTGGGTTACCCATGCCTGTATTGATGAGAATGCCGCAATAAGGGGGGCATGATCTCTGCTTTGACAAGACGTGTCAAGAAACTGCATCGCGTTATGTGCGGGGCTGGTTTAAGAAAAATGGTTCGAATAATCACCGGGCCATGGCATGATGTCATGTTGCCAAAATGTGTCAGCAGATTAGATTTGTGGAAATATTATTCTCTCTACGGTGGTATGTAGAACTTATTTTGCTGGGTCGGACACTATCCTTGTATTCAAATTCTTCCGTGGTATATTCGGAGGAGGAACCCGCCTTGCAATGCCGAAGACAACACTGCGCACCGGACTCATCGTCATTGAAGCCTGGTTCAGGGGCTACTGAGGGAGTCCTGGATTAGGGGGTCTCCGGACAGCCGGACTATATCCTGTGGCCGGACTGTTGGACTATGAAGATGCAAGATTGAAGACTTCGTCCCGTGTCCGGATGGGACTCTACTTGGCGTGGAAGGCAAGCTAGGAAATACGGATATGGATATCTCCTCCTTTGTAACCGACCTTGTGTAATCCTAGCCCCCTCCGGTGTCTATATAAACCGGAGGGTCTTAGTCCATAGGACAACATACAATCATACCATAGGCTAGATTCTAGGGTTTAGCCTCTATGATCTCGTGGTAGATCAACTCTTGTGCTACTCATATTATCAAGAATAATCAAGCAGGACATAGGGTTTTACCTCCATCAAGAGGGCCCGAACCTGGGTAAAACATCGTGTCCCCTGCCTCCTGTTACCATCCGCCTTAGACGCATAGTTCGGGACCCCCTACCCGAGATCCGTCGGTTTTGACACCGACACTAACCCTAGAACCTAGCCGTCCCATCCATCCATTCCCGCAGCCATCGCCGCCACTCTCTCGCTTCTCCTCGGGATCTCCTCCCGAGCCAATCTCCACGACCACTTTCCTTGTTTTCCGTCGACGCCCAATCCTCAGACTCCACTGCCCGACACCCGAGGCCCAGTCTCCTCTCACTCTCGTGCGCGAGCACGCGCCCGAGGAGCTCGAGCAGGGGAGTCCCGATCCTACAGCACCAGGCACCCCCTGCATCCTCCCGTGCTTCCCCGCGCCACCGAAGCCTCCAGGATCTTGTCGCCCAGCCAGCTCCCGCCATGGAGGGCCCGGTGCAAAAGCCCACGCCGCCCCCTGCATAGACCGCGTCACCGCCCTCGACGCCTCTTGCTCGGATCCAGCCGTCCACAAAGCCAAGTGCCGCCGACGACCTCCATCTCCCTGCATCGCACTTAGTCCCGCGCCACCTCCCTGTTTCGCTCCTGCATGAGCAGGACGACAGGCGCCTGATCGATCTGGATGCCCCGGTTGACTGCGAGCATGACTGGGCCACCACCATCTCGTGGCTGCAAGGCCCAGCGCCCTCCTCTGCTTTGCCATTGCCGTGGGCCGCCAGATCCGCCGGCTTGTTCCACTGACCGGGCCAGGCCCAGTGTGAGCACACCCCAGCGCCCTCCTCTTGTTTTTTTGTCCATCTGTTGAGCCAGCCTGTTGATTCGGCCCGTGTCGTTTTTTTCCTGTTCCAACGAATTTAGACTTTGTTCCAGAGACAACAGTTTTGAAGAAGAACCCTTCTAGTTCATGCATTTAATTACTCCACAACCGTGCATCAGAAGTAAACAAACTTAATGTGTAAAGTGCTTAGAATTTTGTGTAATTTAATAATTTCCAACTTTCATGCATGTTTAAAATTTTTAAACTGTTGTTTGCATTAATTTGCTTAAATGTCATGTTAAAATAGTTTAATTCATAACTTAATAACCGTAGCTCCAAATTTAATAAACTTTATATGTAAATGGGGTAGAAAAATGCCTAGTTTAACATGGTGCACTCATCTTGCATGTTTAACAACTCTAAAATATAATTTAGGGCAGAACAGTACCAAATATAATATATGCTCATGAGGATTTTTCCGGACTTGTTGCTTGTTGTTCCAGCCTCATTTAAACTTGCCTAGATAGGTAGTTTTATTTTGCTTTACCCCTTGCCATGTTTGAGAACATTTAATATTGATGGGTACCTAAACGAGAGAGAACTAAATAAGTCATGTGGTGTTTCGTCAATATGCAACGGAGTTGCATATTGAGCTCCACTTAATTTGTAGTATTGTTTGTCCACTTTGCCATGCCATGCCTCATTAAACCGGACATGCATCATATTTGGTTGTGCATCATGTCATGATTATGTGATGGTTGTTTACCATGTTGTTTGCTTCTTTCCGGTGTTGCTTCTTCGGGTTAGTTTTGGTAACGTCGCGCTTGTGAGGATCCGTTCGACTACGTCCGTTTGTCTTCTTCATGGACTCGTTCTTCTTCCTTGCGGGATCTCAGGCAAGATGACCATACCCTTGAAATCACTTCTATCTTTGCTTGCTAGTTGTTTGCTCTATTGCCATGCCGCGCTACCTACCACTTGCTATATCATGCTGCCCATATTGCCATGTCCAGCCTCTAACCCACCTTCCTAGCAAACCATTGTTTGGCTATGTTACCGCTTTGCTCAGCCCCTCTTATAGCGTTGCTAGTTGCAGGTGAAGTTGAAGTTTGTTCCATGCTGGAACAAGGATATGTTGGGATATCACAATAGCTCTTATTTAATTAATGCATCTATATACTTGGTAAAGGGTGGAAGGCTCGGCCTTATGCCTGGTGTTTTGTTGCACTCTTGCCGCCCTAGTTTCCGTCATACCGGTGTTATGTTCCTTGATTTTGCGTTCCTAACGTGGTTGGGTGTTATGGGAACCCCTTGATAGATCACTTTGAATAAAACTCCTCCAGCAAGGCCCAACCTTGGTTTTACATTTTCCTAACAACCTATTACCTTTCCCTTGGGTCGGCCAACCCGAGGGTCATCTTTATTTTAAACCCCCCCGGGACAGTGCTTCTCTAAGTGTTGGTCCGAACCGAGTAGACTGCGGGGCCACCTCGGGGAAACTTGAGGTTTGGTTTTACTCGTAGGATGTATCATCCGGTGTTGCTCTGAGAACGAGATATGTGCAACTCCTATCGAGATTGTCGGCACATCGGGCGGTTTTGCTGGTCTTGTTTTACCATTGTCGAAATGTCTTGTAACCGGGATTCCGAGACTGGTCGGGTCTTCCCGGGAGAAGGAGTACCCTTCATTGACCGAGAGAGCTTGTGATGGGCTAAGTTGGGACACCCCTGCAGGGTTTGAACTTTCGAAAGTCGTGCCCATGGTTATGTGGCAGATGGGAATTTGTTAATATCCGGTTGTAGAGAACTTGACACTTAACTTAATTAAAATGCATCAACCGCGTGTGTAGCCCTGATGGTCTCTTTTTGGTAGAGTCTGGGAAGTGAACACGGTTCTTGTGTTATGCTTGAACGTAAGTAGTTTCAGGATCACTTCTTGATCACTTCTAGTTCACAACCGTTGCTTTGCTTCTCTTCTCGCTCTTATTTGCGTATGTTAGCCACCATATATGCTTAGTGCTTGCTGCAGCTCCACCTCACTACCCTTTCCTACCATAAGCTTAAATAGTCTTGATCTTGTGGGTGTGAGATTGCTGAGTCCTCATGGCTCACAGATACTTCCAAACAGTTGTAGGTGCTGATGATACCAGTGCAGATGACGCAACTGAGCTCAAGTGGGAGCTCGATGAAGATCTTGATCGTTATTTTGTGTCTTTTCCGTTTGATCAGTAGTGGAGCCTAGTTGGGATGATCGGGGATCTATGCATTTGGGGTTGTCTTCTTTTATTTTGGTTCCGTAGTCGGACCTTGATTGTACTCTGGATGATGTATGGTTAACTTGTATTTGTGTGAAGTGGCGATTGTAAGCCAACTCTTTATCCCTTTCTTATTCAATACATGGGATTGTGTGAAGATTACCCCTCTTGCGACAAACCTACCATGCGGCTATGCCTCTAAGTCGTGCCCCGGCACGTGGGAGATATAGCCGCATTGTGGGTGTTATAATATCAATGGTAATGAGCACACGGTGCACTTTCCGAAGAAACAATACCAAGTGAATGGTGTTAATGTTATTGAAAAATCTCCGACAATCACTATTGGGAGTCTTCAACTATCTCTACCTACTGCCAAAAAGAAATATGAAATGCTTATTGTTGGGGACATTCATATCCCCGTTGAGGTAACTTAGTGTTTTATGAAAGTTCTTCGGTTTCATGCTAACCGGAAGTGGGTGTTAATAAGACTTGATCAACCTTAATAACGAATCATTTTTGAAAGGTATGAGGTTGATGAATTTAGTAAGCACTACCTTCTGTCCCTACCTTTTGTTTTCTGTTTTTATTAGTTAAATAAAATAAAATGCCATGTTTTGTCTGTTTTCTGAATTTCGCGTGAAATAAAAAATGACCCAAAAATAAAAGTTCTCATAATGCTTTGAAAATTTAATACGATTTTTCTGAATATTTCTGAATTTTTTATGCAAATAACACCAGAGGGGGTGCACCAGGTGGGCACAACCTACCTGGGCGCACCAGCATCCCCAGGCGCCTTGGTGGGTTGTGGTACCCACGTGGGCCCCCTCACTTATCTCTTCATCCCACATCACCACCTACCTCCAGAAAAAAAATCACCATTGCTCTCTCTCTCTCTCTCTCATGTTCTTGCTCTCAAACCCGTGGATTTTGATCTCTTTGCTCGAAGCTCCATTTCTGAAACTGTTTCAGGGGATTGTTCCCTGGTAATTTAACTCCTCCATTGGTACAATTAGTTTTTGCTTTAGTGGTTTATAGTTTGAATAATTAGTTACTCTTGGTGCTGCTGTAGATGAGCTTGCATGCTGAACTCTTAGAGTTCTAGGTAGTTTAAATGCTTGATATGGCCTCTATGCTTCCCTATGAGTAGTTGCTATCATTCTTGTTAAGTTTTGTCGAGAAAATTTTGTGGACTAAAAATTTCTAAATTTTGTTTATAGGAAAAAGATGAGTATCTTTAGGAAGTTTGCTTGACACTTCCGGGGAGTCCATGTGTGAGGGGTGGAATGAATCCTCTCGCGGCTGTAAGAATAAGCCTCCTGCTGCACTAATGCTGTCTGAAGAATCTCTCTAGCCCTCCGTGTTTCAACCACAGCTGGAGATTCACCTTCGATTGGGAGAGCCGCCAATCGCGACGCCGCAGCAATCATGTTATCCAAAGGGTTAGAATAATGACCCAGTGGCGTTCTCACATGTTGCGGTCGGATATTATTTTGACGAGGCGGGTCCGTCGTGCGTGGTTGAGTTGGTGCTCCAGTCCCAGGTGCAGCTACCGCCTGGTTTACCCCTGGTGGGTTACTGGTCCCTGCACCAGGTGTGTTGAAGAGGTTCCTCGCGTCGTAAACCGGGGGAAGACGACTTCGGTGCCTTATCCTCAAGACGTCATTTGAAGCATTCTGATCCAACGAGAGCTGGAAGGAATCAGCCTAGATCTGGTGTGCCTGAGCATCCAGAGCGGCTCGCTCCGCAGTCATCCTTGCATCCTCAGCTACCAAATCTTCCTTGGCCTGAGCTATCTCATCCCGCAGCTTTGCAACTTCCGCGTTATGCTGAGTTTGATTTGACGGGTTAACCTCTACTGTCAACAATGTTGTCAAGGCGTCCAATAAGCCGGACAGGACCTGAGCCGGCGGGCGCACAGGGCCTCCTGGCCCGGCCGCCATCACCGTTGCTGACCCAGAAACCATTTCCGCTGACGTCGAAGAGTTCTGTACTGCTTGTGTGCCGGCCATGAAGATCGCGACTCGGTTCGGTGGCTCATAGGGATCCGAATATTGTCATCATCGGAACAGCCCCCAAGCCCACCGTCTTGCAGCTGATACAATGAAGTAGTCTCGCCTGTGGACGACTCACCATCAGAACAGATGGCCGTCTCACCAGCAGACATGGATCCTTCCTCAAATTCTTCCCCATGGATGAATCCAACGAAGGCACGCTTCATGGCGAGTTGAACCCGGGCGGGTCGTGCATATTGAGCCGTCTCGTTGATGTCGGCGCAGGTGTCCGGTTCAGGGCCCGGTTAGCCGATCTTGCCAATGAAGACGTGGACTCCGCCAAAGGGGACCCGGTATCCGTACTCAATTGAGCCGGCCTCGGGACCCCAACCTGCATCATCGATGTAGAGCTTGCCGTGGCAACTCTTGGTCATCCGGCCCACAGCTTATCCCTCGATCCCTTTGAAGTTGCCATTTAAGAACTCGAAACCACCGTGCGCTGGCCCCACGGTGGGTGCAAACTGTCATAGAATTGTCACGGTAGATGTCCTAGTGTGAGGACTTAGTCATGGAGCCATCGCACTAGGTTACCTTAGAGGGGTTAAACGAGACAAAGGACACAGGAGTTTATACTGGTTCGGCCCCTTGCGGTGAAGGTAAAGGCCTACTCCAGTTGAGGTGGTATTGCTTATGCCTCGATTACCATGGAGCGAATATGCTTGACCTAGCTTTCGATCTGTTGTCTCTTGCCCTAAACCGCCGTAGGGTCGTCCCTTTATATACTAACGCCCCGCGACTTACAGAGTCCCGGCCGGTTCATAACAAGGTGTCCGTCTCGGTGACCAAATACACATGCCTTACAATACAAGTCATACATATATGGTGGTTTATACCTACGGGCCTTAAGCCACCTTTGGGCCTTGGGCTCTTAGCAATCATTTTCATGAATCACCATCATCGATACCTTCATGGGCTTCATGATAATGAACTGCCGTTGGTATAACCCGGCCCCTCATGGCGGGTCATACCTAATAGTTATATCCCCAACATTAGGCCCCAGGTTGATTTGAACTTGTTCATGTCAATCTTCAACACTTAGGAGAAAATCCCTCTTCACCTGTTCTCACAAGATGTCATAACCCGCCATGACGTCATCTCCTGGAATTACAGAAAAACGCCATGACGTCATATGTCATTAATTTCGCACAATTCCCAACATATCTTTAATAGATCCTTATCATTTAATGAACCACCCCGAAAATCGAGGCATCGAAATGGCTGGATAATCATCTTTTGGCCTCCTCGTTTCTCGCGCCTACCTACTGACCCTTTCCTTATAAATAGGCCCCGACAGCCTATCCATTCTCCCCCTTCTTTCTTCTCGCCTTCCTCCTCTCTCCGCGACGCATCTGCCCACCTGAAAACTGCCGCTGCCGAGCTCGTCGCCTTCCTCGACACTGGCTGCTGCATCGACCTGAACGTGGCCAGAGAAAATGCAGAGCCTCCCCATTGCTTAGTAGATCCAATAAGTGCCTCTCTCTCTTCTCCGTTGTAGATCTCCATTAGGGTTTCTCGAAGTTCATTAGAGTTCCTCATCGTTCTTCATCACACTTCTATTTAATCTTTGCTTTGATCCAAAACTAGCCTTTGAAATATGCAGAACATGTTTCTATCCTTTGCCTTAATCACTGAACATGACCTTTAGCCACAGAAATCTCATCAATGTGTTAGTTCCTCCACTGCTGCAATATTTAGGTTTTAATTTATTTTCCTTTTACGCACAGCGCTAGATCCAAATACCCTACTCCAGTCTGTAAAACCTATTTATTCAACACTTAGTAGATTTCACACTTTGATAGATACCAATCTGATCATGGCGGCTTACATCACCGGTTCTCACTAGGCCCCATTTAAGCCGCCACTCTGAATATACTACCATGTCTTACTTCCGGCTTAATAAATCAATTTAAAACAACAAAACTTTTCTTTCTTGCAGGCATCTTCCTTCATAATGCCGCCAAAGACAGTCACTTCATGTAACTGGGTTCCTTCCATTGTCACTGAGAACATGCTCAAAGACTTTGTCAAAATTGGCTATTTACCAGTAAAAAATGTCATGCATTGGCGCGTCCCCAACCCATATGAAGAACGACCTCAAGCAAAGGTTGATGAGGTCATTGTTTTCACTGACCACATGAACCGGGGCTTCTCACCGCCCGGCTCTAAAAAATTTCGAGATGTTCTGCACTTCTTTCAACTCCATCCTCAAGGCATCAGACCCAATTCTGTGTCAAACATCTGCAACTTTCAAGTCTTCTACGAAGTATACCTTCAAGAGGAGCTCAGTGTTGAACTTTTCAGAGAATATTTTTATTTGAACCGCCAAAATGAGTTCACGAATGGACCTAGTTTGGAACTTGGCACAGTCTCAATTCAACGAAGAAGAGGTGCTATCTTCCCCTATGCTTGCTTGCTGAGTCATCCCAAGGATTGGAACCAGACATGGTTTTACTGCAAATATACCTCTCCGGCTGACGAGAATCCATTGTCGGGTTATCTTGTCAAGCGCCTGGACACAAAGCATCATCTTCCTGAAAAGCTTACCACTGTCGAACGTGCAAAGCTTGCTCCCACCATTGCAAAGGTTAAAGCTCTGCTGGGAAATGGGTTATTTGGCATTGATTTGGTTCGTTGTTGGGTTTCTTGGTGAATCATATCCTTGAGTTGCCGGCCCGGCTTAATGTGTACTTACACTGGTGGTATAAAGGATCTACTGCGCCACAGCTCTGTGCGCTTAACTGACGAGGCAATCGACGAAATGACCAAGTCCCTTCTGAATGAAGATCCGAAAGATTGCAACAAAGTGAGTCTGAACCCTTTCTGCAAACCTAACCCGCCACCAGATGTGAGTCTCCAAACTCACTTACTTTTACCTCATTATTCAAAAACTTTATTAACTCAACTTTTGATGACCTTCACAGGCTGAATCTGATTTTTGGAAAAAAGAAATACGACCATGTAGCTGCCAAGAAGGGCAGGGCTGCCAAGAAAGCCACCAAGAAAACCACTAAGAAAAATAAGAAGAAATCAAGCACCTCCGGCATGTTTGAACTGGATGACAGCTCTGAGTCGGAGGTAGCCCTTGACTCCCTTGGATCCTTTTTCAATTACCTTATTGACACTGATTATTCTCAGGATGACACGGGGGCCACCCAAGCAGCTGAAGAAGAGGTAACTATTATTTCATCCGACTTAGAGCCTTTGCCAAGACAGAAAATTCGACGGGTAACCCGGAAAGTAAGCTTTTCGCACCCCTTAGCTAATTCGGATCCTCACATTCTTTTGAAGCAACAGCAACATGAGAACCAGCGACAAACTCGGACTAGCGGTGGTGAAGAGTTATCGTCCGGCTTACCAAATACTCCAGCTCCACGAAAACGGCAAAACGAGGTATTTCCAAACTTACTCTTTTACCCACTGGCAGGTCTCATTCATCAGCCACTTAACCCTTCCGATTCAAACTATCATGAGGTTTCTCGCTCTTCCTCCGGTGACTCATCTCAAACCCAGCTGCCAGATTTCAAGACTGCCCCTAGGTAACATCTCTTTTATTCTGTATCTCCTTATGATCTTATACTTGTACTGATCCCTCATGAACCGTGTAGTGGAAAAGCCAAGCCTAACAAGAAGGCAAAGGTGACCAAGTCGGTTGAAGATCCTAAAGTCCATGAACCGGAGCAGCAAGTCCCAGCATCAGACATTTCTAAAAGACAACCAGAAGAACCTGCCCATGAAGCCCCACCAGAGATTCCTGACCTTTCCGGTGGCCATTCAGTACTCAATCCTTTGAATACTGAATCATCAAGCCCACTTAAACCGTCCGAGACACATGCCGGTGATGTTATGATCACTGGCACCAGCTTTACAGAACCAAGAAATCCGACTGTGTTGGCCAAACACTCCGCTAAACAGTTAAAAACAAAAAGTGAGATTTGATGTTGCCCACTATTCTCAATTGAGCAGTAGTGAAGTACTCTCTGGCTACCTCAACCAAGTGCACACCAGCCGCGATCTTGAAATCGATATGGTGAAGCAGATGCATCAAAAATATGAGGTATGAATTCTGACTTAAGTACATTATGCATATCCCGTCAGCCCCTAAGTCTATTGTGTATAATAGAATTGAGTATGTTGTAGACTTTAAAATAGCAATGAATATAAAAGCATCTTTGATAACAAAGTCGTCTTTCACTTAAACCGGATTTTAATGATCAACATTGCATCTGTAGCCCCCAAGGGCCGGTTTAATCAGCATGAATGAACCAATACTTATCATTGTTTAAAGATCAAAACTTACTCATGTAGCCTCCATGAACCGGTTGTGTTTGTCTGCAGCACTGCCGGGTCATCATAAAGTAGTAATGAAATATGAGCAAATATGCATTAGCCCCCATAAGCTAAGTAATGTTGCTTGCAAAGTGCTTGGGACTTAGTCATATAAGCCGTTGTAGTAAGAACTCTTCAGTAGGCATTAGCCCCCAAGTGCCAAGTGTTGTTTCTTGCAAAATGCTTGGGACTTATATTCCTGTAACCCGACTATAATTGTAACTCTGTTTGTACAGGACGCCACTGCTGAACTTCAATCACAATTAGCTGATGCAAAGACCCGGCTGGAGAATCAAGAATCTGAGACTCAGAAAGCGGATTCAAAATTCCAATTTAGTGTGGATGAAATAGGAAAACTGAAAACCAGTTTTGAGGCTGAAAGAAATGCGTCGGCTGAGGAAAAATCTGCTTTGACTCGGCGGGCTGAAAAGCTGAAGCGGCTCTTCAAGAGGTGACCACTGAGCTTATTGGTTTAAAGCATCATGTATCCCAGATGGTTTTTGCTATCTTTGGTGAGTCGCCTTACCAGCATTCAACTTGAATCTCTTCGTTTGATATTATAAACCTCCACTGATTATTCCACCATTGTTATATAGGTCTAAGGAGCAGCAATCTTAGTCAAGATACGCTGGTGAAGCTGAAAGCCGTATATACACTTGTTGAACAGCTGTATACTGGAGCTCAGCGCACGCTAGCCACAATTTCACCAACAAATCAAGGTCCCAATCTGCTGAGCGACGTCTTGAAAAAATTGTCAATTCTGCCTGCAAGGATTCAAGAGATCAAATGGTCATGTGCGCCAGTGCCGTGACAGCCTTGAGCCGTGCTAAGGCATGGGTACCAGAGCTAGACCCGGATGAGGTGGATATTGGGTATCCAAGTTTGAAGGAAGATGGTACTGCTTTTGATCAGAAGGACTTCGCTGCCTGCATGAAGGAAGTACGTCATGTGGCGACTCTAATTGCTGATGAGACAAATCTATCCAAGTACCAACCAACTTATGATGCAGAAAATCAAAAGAAACCCACGTCGGCTTATAAAGTGATGGATCTGATTCCTCCAATTCGTAAGCATGCTTTCGCCCCTGAAGTTGACCTGTCGAATCTTACAATGCCTTATGTGGCATTGATTGGTCATCACCAAACTTCCAAACGGCGGAGGAGGACGAAGAACCGGAGAAGGATGAACCAGAAGCTTCAAGTCGCCAAGACCAAGAAGATTGATCCGCTAGGCGGTTCAAATATTTGAACTTTTGGAAAACACTTGATCTTTTTGGCTCACTGAGTCATGTAATAGGCTAGTAAAACTTTGATCTGTCATGCCATCGTTCACGTCTTTGCTTTGTGCCATACTGTTTGATCCGCCATTTGAAGAGCGTATCACTTTATGCTTATCGTAACATAAATTTTTGCAGATGAGATTTTATCATTACCCTGCACACAAGTAAATCACAATTTTCCTGGCAGTTTACCGCAGGCGGGTCATAATACCCCATATAAAACCATTGGTGATGAAAAGAATTTATAACCAGGGCCTATACAATCATGATAAAAGAATATCATACCTGTAATTTAAAACGGCCGACTTACCATACCATTGCAGTAAGGGTGATAACCCAAAATTTAGAAGACAATACTTCCAAGTACTTAATATCATCATATGCTGTCGGTTCACCATATACCTATGTTTGAGCTATGCTATGCAACGGACTCTCTTTGGTATTTGTAACCCGGTCATTAATCCTCAAAGTTATGCTCATATGAAGTTATAATCCTAGCTTGAGAGCCAAAATCCCAAGGTAATCAGAGCTGTGCTCTTATGAAGTTATCATATTGGCTTGGAAGCCGAATTACCAAGGCAATCAGAGTTGTGCTCTTATGAAATTATCATATTGGCTTGATAGCCGAATTACCAAGGCAATCAGAGATGTGCTCTTATGAAATTATCCTGTTGGCTTGATAGCCGAATTACCTAGGTAATCAGAGTTGTGCTCTTATGAAATTATCATATTGGCTTGATAGCCGAATTGCCAAGGTAATCAGAGCTGTGCTCTTATGAAATTATCATGTTGGCTTGATAGCCAAATTACCAAGGTAACTAGAGCTATGCTCTTATGAAATCATCACATTGGCTTGATAGCCGGATCACGAGGGTAGTAATGCTATGTTCTCTTTGGTGAATACACCTATGTTTGAACAGGAAGCCCCCAAGTGACATATTCGGTCAAGAGGGTAGTAAAGCTATGTTCTCTTTGGTGAATACACCTATGTTCGAACAGGAAGCCCCCAAGTGACCTTTCTATAATGAAAAAGACTTTATTATTCTCAGAAATGAAAAAACATCAGAGGCCCTGCTTTATCCGGGATGTCGGCTTTATTATAATCCTCATAATATATACATTGTCAAAATATGTACATTGTAAGAGACGGTGGCTCAAGTATAGTAAAGCCGAAGATGAGCAATATTCCATGGCCGGTGGGTCTCCTCCTCCGACTTACGTGAATCCTTGTGTTCTCGAATGTTGATAAGGTAGTACAATCCATTGTTTAGATTTTTACTGACCACAAAGGGTCCTTCCCAAGGTGGGGACAACTTGTGCATATCAGTTTGGTCCTCGATAAGCTGGAGCACCAGGTCGCCTTTGATACGTACATTTTGCATCATGATTTTATATCGATATTTATTGCATTATGGGTTGTTATTACACATTATGTCACAATACTTATGCCTATTCCCTCTTATTTTACAAGGTTTCCATAAAGAGGGAGAATGCCGGCAGCTGGGATTCTGGGCTGGAAAAGGAGCAATTATTAGAGACCTATTCTGCACAACTCCAAAAGTCCTAAAACTTCACGGAAGTCAATTTCAGAATATATAATAAATATTGAGCGCAAGAAGTTCACCAGGGGGCCTCGACAAAGGTAAGGAGTCAGGTATGACACCTCAGTTTGATTGTGTTAAATCTTTTATGGATACCGATGTTTTCCGTAAATTTAGCACTAAATATGGACTTAACTCTAAGATAGTAGCTTCTTTCTGTGAATCTTTTGCTACTTATGTTGATCTCCCCAAGGAGAAGTGGTTTAAATATCATCCTCCCATAGAAGTAAAAGTAGCTGCACCTATTAAAGTTGAAGAAAAGATTGTCACTTATAATGATCATGTTGTTCCTACTTCTTATGTTGAGAAACCACCTTTCCTTGTTAGGATATAGGATCATGCTAAAGCTTCAACTCTGGTTCATAAAAGCAATATTAAAACAAATACACCTCCTGAGCAAGTTAAAGTTGAACCTAATATTGCTATTGTTAAAGATCTCTTGTCTGATAATATTGATGGGCATGTTATTTATTTCTGTGATGAAACTGCTAGAATTGCTAAACCTTGTGCTGAAGATAAACCTAGACCTGTGGTAGGCATGCCTGTTATTTCTGTTAAAATAGGAGATCATTGTTATCATGGCTTATGTGATATGGGTGCCAGTGCTAGTGCAATACCTATTGGCCTATATTGAGAAATTATGCATGATATTGCACCTGTTGAGTTGGAAGATATTGATGTCACAATTAAAGTTGCCAATAGAGATACTATTTCACTAATGGGAATTGTTAGAGATGTTGAAGTCTTATGTGGGAAAACTAAATATCCTGCTGATTTTCTTGTTCTTGGTTCCCCACAAGATAGCTTTTGTCCCATCATATTTGGTAGACCCTTCTTAAACACTGTTAATGCCAAGATAGATTGCAAAAAGGACGTTGTTACTATTGGTTTAGATGATATGTCTCATGAATTTAATTTCTCTAAATTTAGTAGACAACACCGTGAAGAAGAATTACCTAGTAAGGATGAAATTATTGGTCTTGCTTCTATTGTCGTACCTCCTAGTGATCCTTTAGAACAATATTTGCTAGACCATGAAAATGATATGTTTATGAATGAAAGAAGGGAAATAGATTAAGTATTCTTTAAACAGGAACCTATTCTGAAAAACAATTTACCTGTTGAAATCCTAGGGGATCCTCCTCCACCCAAGGGTGATCCCGTGTTTGAGCTTAAACCGTTGCCTGATACTCTTAAATATGCCTATCTTGATGAGAAAAGGATATATCCTGTTATTATTAGTGCTAACCTTTTAGAGCATGAGGAAGAGAGATTATTGAAAACTCTGAAGAAGCACCGTGATGCTATTGGGTATACTATTGATGATCTTAAGGGCATTAGTCCCACTCTATGTCAACATAAAATAAATTTGGAAGAAGATGCTAAACCAGTTCGTGATCATCAACGATGGCTGAATCCTAAAATGAAATAAGTGGTAAGAAAGGAAATACTAAAGCTCCTTGAGGCAGGTATAATTTATCCAGTTGCTGATAGTCAATGGGTAAGTCCTGTCCATTGTGTCCCTAAGAAGGGAGGTATTACTGTCGTTCCTAGTGATAAAGATGAATTGATTCCTCAAAGAATTATTACAGGTTATAGGATGGTAATTGATTTCCGCAAATTAAATAAGGCCACTAAAAATGATCATTACCCCTTACCTTTTATTGATCAAATGCTAGAAAGATTATCCAAACATACACATTTTTGCTTTCTAGATGGTTATTCTGGTTTCTCTCAAATACCTGTGTCAGCCAAGGATCAATCAAAGACTACTTTTACTTGTCCTTTTGGTACTTTTGCTTATAGACGTATGCCTTTTGGTTTATGTAATGCACCTGCTACCTTCCAAAGATGCATGATGGCTATATTCTCTGACTTTTGTGAAAAGATTTGTGAGGTTTTCATGGATGATTTCTCCGTCTATGGATCTTCTTTTGATGATTGCTTGAGCAACCTTGATCGAGTTTTGCAGAGATGTGAAGAAACTAATCTTGTCTTCAATTGGGAAAAGTGCCACTTTATGGTTAATGAAGGTATTGTCTTGGGGCATAAAGTTTCTGAAAGAGGTATTTAGGTTGATAAGGCCAAGGTTGATGCTATTGAAAAGATGCCATGTCCCAAGGACATCAAAGGTATAAGAAGTTTCCTTGGTCACGCCGGATTTTATAGGAGGTTCATTAAGGACTTATCAAAAATTTCTCGGCCTCTGACTAATTTATTACAAAAAGATATACCATTTGTCTTTGATGATGACTGTGTAGAAGCATTTGATATACTTAAGAAAGCATTGATATCTGCACCTATTGTTCAGCCACCTGATTGGAATTTACCTTTTGAAATTATGTGTGACGCTAGTGATTATGCTGTAGGTGTTGTTCTAGGACAAAGAGTTGATAAGAAATTAAACGTTATTCAATATGCTAGTAAAACACTAGACAATGCTCAAAGAAATTATGCTACTACTGAAAAAGAATTCTTAGAAGTTGTATTTTCTTGTGATAAGTTCAGACCTTGTATTGTTGATTCTAAAGTAACTATTCACACTGATCATGCTGCTATTAAATATATTATGGAAAAGAAAGATGCTAAACCTAGACTTATTAGATGGGTTCTCTTGCTACAAGAATTTGACTTACATATTGTTGATACAAAGGGAGTTGAGAACCCCGTTGCAGACAACTTGTCTAGGTTAGAAAATGTGCTTGATGACCCACTACCTATTGATGATAGCTTTCCTGATGAGCAATTAAATGTCATAAATTCTTCTCATACTGCTCCATGGTATGCTGATTATGCTAATTACATTGTTGCCAAATTCATACCATCTAGTTTCACATACCAGCAAAAGAAAAAATTCTTCTATGATTTGAGGCATTACTTTTGGGATGACCCACACCTTTATAAAGGAGTAGATGGTATTATTAGACGTTGTGTACCTGAGCATGAACAGGAACAGATCCTACGCAAGTGTCACTCTCAAGCTTATGGAGGACACCATGCTGGAGATAGAACTGCACATAAGGTATTGCAAGCTGGTTTTTATTGGCCTACTCCCTTCAAAGATGCCAGTAAGTTTGTCTTATCTTGTGATGAATGTCAAAGAATTGGTAATATTAGTAGACGTCAAGAAATGCCTATGAACTATTCACTCGTTATTGAACCATTTGATGTTTGGGGCTTTGATTATATGGGACCATTTCCTTCCTCTAATGGAAATACACATATTTTAGTTGCTGTTGATTACGTTACTAAGTGGGTAGAAGCTATTCCAACTAGTAGTGCTGATCATAACACCTCTATTAAGATGCTTAAAGAAGTTATTTTTCCAAGACTTGGAGTCCCTAGATATTTAATGACTGATGGTGGTTCACATTTTATTCATGGTGCTTTCCGTAAAATGCTTGCTAAATATGATGTTAATCATAGAATTGCATCTCCTTGTCACCCTCAGTCTAGTGGTCAAGTAGAATTGAGTAATAGAGAACTCAAATTAATTTTACAAAAGACTATTAATAGATCTAGAAAGAATTGGTCCAAGAAAGTTGATAATGCATTATGGGCCTATAGAACTGCATATAAAAATCCTATGGGTATGTCTCCGTATAAAATGGTTTATGGAAAAGCATGTCACTTACCTCTCGAACTAGAACACAAGGCATATTGGGCTACTAAAGAGCTCAATTATGATTTTTAAACTTGCCGCTGAGAAGAGGTTATTTGATATTAGCTCACTCGATGAATGGAGAACCCAAGCCTACGAAAATGCCAAATTGTTTAAAGAAAAAGTTAAAAGATGGCTTGATAAAAGGATACAAAAGCGTGAGTTCAATGTAGGTGATTATGTATTGCTATACAACTCTCGTTTTTAAGATTTTTTGCAGGAAAACTTCTCTCTAAATGGGAAGATCCTTACGTTATGGAGGAGGTCTATCATTCTGGTGCCATAAAAATCAACAACTTCGAAGGCACAAATCCGAAGGTGGTGAACGGTCAAAGAATCAAACATTATATTTCAGGTAATCCCATAAACATTGAAACCAATGTTATTGAAATCGTAACCCCGGAGGAATACATAAGGGATAATTTCCGGAACGTTTCAGACTCCGAAAAGGAATAGGTATGTGGTACGGTAAGTAAACCGACTCCAAAACAGTTTTTAAGGCAATATTTCTCCGTTTTGGAATATTTAGAAAAATAGAAAAATAAGTAGCAGTCCGGGAAGGACACGAGGCCTCCACGAGGGTGGAGGGCGCGCCCTACCCCCCTGGGCGCGCCCCCTACCTTGTGGGCACCTCGTGCGCTTTCCGGACTCTGTTTTCTTACACGACACGTATTTTGGTCGGTAAAAAATCATTATATAATCTCCCGAAGGTTTTGACTCCCGTATCACGCAAAAATCTCCTGTTTTTGTTTCAAGCTATTTTCTGCCAGGGTTGTCAAGGCCAGGCACTATGTCATCTCCCTCCTCCTCCAACCATGAGGGCAACGATGCTTGGCTAATGAAGATAGAGCTGAAGAGAGAAGAACCCATGGAGATCAACAAGGATGAAGGAGCATATCATCACACCCAAAGGCATTATCCGCAAGTTAGAAGACCTCCTACACTCGATGTGCGACTATCCATCATCACCATCAACTTCTTCACCAACAAAGGAGACATAATCGCATGGGTATGGGCACTCCCCTTGGCAACTGCCAAGCTTGGGGGAGTGCCCCGGTATCGTATCACCATCACTTTTATCTTTACCATTCTTCTTAGTTCGATCCTTTTGGTAATATCTTGATCTAGTAGAATAAAAGTTCTTAGTATGATCTAGTTGTGAGTTTTGCTTTATGATGCTTCTATGTAATCGAGTCCATGAGCTATATAATAAATATTAGTGTTGAGTCAAGGGCCTAATTATTTTGCCATGATCCTAAGTGAATAAAAGAAAAGAGAAAGAAATAAAAAGAAACAGAGAGATCATAAGGATCTTATGGAGAGTAATGAGCTCACATAGAAAAAGTATGATGAATAAAAGTTGTTGAGAGTTGACAAACATACTTTTGGTCATCATTGCAATTAATAGGAAGTAATAAAGAAAGAGAGGTCTTCACATATAGATATACTATCTTGGACATCTTTTATGATTGTGAGCACTCATTAAAATATGACATGCTAAAGAGTTGACGTTGGACAAGGAAGACAACGTAATGGGTTATGTTTTCTTACATCTGAGATAAATTATATTGTCATGGATCATCCAACATGGTTGAGCTTGCCTTTCCCTCTCATGCTAGCCAAATTCATCGCACCAAGTAGAGATAATACTTGTGCTTCCAAATACCCTTAAACCAGTTTTGCCATGAGAGTCCACCATACCTACCTATGGATTGAGTAAGATCCTCCAAGTAAGTTGTCATCGGTGCAAAGCAATAAAAAATGCTCTTTAAATATGTATGACTTATTAGTGTGGGAGAAAATAAACTGTATACGGTCATGTGATATGGAAGAAATAAAAGCGACAGACTACATAATAAAGGTCCATATCACAAGTGGCAATATAAAGTGACGTTCTTTCGCATTAAGATTTTGTGCATCCAACCATAAAAGCGCATGACAACCTCTGCTTCCCTCTGCGGAGGGCCTATATTTTACTTTTATCTCCTACCTTGCATAAGAGTCATGGTGATCTTCACCCTTCCTTTTTACATTTTATCCTTTGGCAAGCACAGTATGTTGGAAAGATCCTGGTATATATGGCTAATTGGATGTGAGTTTTCATGAACTATTATTGTTGGCATTACCCTTGAGGTAAAACGTTGGGAGGCAAAACTGTAAGCCCCTATCTTTCTCTGTGTCCGATTAAAACTCCATACCCATAAGTATTGCGTGAGTGTCAGCAATTGTGAAAGACTATATGATAGTTGAGTATGCGGACTTGCTGACAAGCTCTTATATATTGACTCTTTCCTATGTTATGATAAATTGCAATTGCTCCAATGACCGAGATTATAGTTTGTTAGTTTTCAATGAAGTTTACGATTCATACTTGGAGTTGTGATTGAAATTATTACTCTAGCATAAGAAATCATATGACAAGAATTATATAAGTTGTTGTTCTAAGAATGATCATGATGCCCTCATGTCCGTATTTTATTTTTATCGACACCTCTATCTCTAAACATGTGGACATATTTTTCAATTTCGGCTTCCGCTTGAGGACAAGCGAGGTCTAAGCTTGGGGGAGTTGATATGTCCATTTTCCATCATGCTTTTATACCGATATTTATTGCATTATGGGTTGTTATTGCACATTATGTCACAATACTTATGCATATTCTCTCTTATTTTACAAGGTTTCCATAAAGAGGGAGAATGCCGGCAGGTGGGATTCTGGGCTGGAAAAGGAGCAATTATTAGAGACCTATTCTGCATAGCTCCAAAAGTCCTGAAACTTCACGGAAGCCAATTTCAGAATATATAATAAATATTGAGCGCAGAAAGTTCACCAGGGGGACACACCCTACCCACGAGGGTGGGGGCACGCCCCCTACCTCGTGGGCCCCCTGGTGGCCCTCTGATGACCATCTTTTGCTATATGAGGTCTTTCGATGAGGAAAAAATCATAAGCCATCTTCTCGGATGAAACTCCACCGCCACGAGGCGGAACCTTGGCGGAACCAATCTAGGGCTCTAGCGGAAATGTTCTGCCGGGGAAACTTCCCTCTGGGAGAGGGAAATCATCACCATCGTCATCACCAACGCTCCTCTCATCGGGAGAGGGCAATCTCCATCAACATCTTCACCAGCACCATCTCCTCTCAAAACCCTAGTTCATCTCTTGTATCCAATTCTTGTCTCCAAGTCCGGGATTGGTACCTGTGGGTTGCTAGTAGTGTTAATTATGTTGGGGAACGTAGTAATTACAAAAATTTCCTACGCACACGCAAGATCATGGTGATGCATAGCAACGAGAGGGGAGAGTGTTGTCTATGTACCCTAGTAGACCGTTCGCGGAAGCGTTATATCAACGCAGTTGATGTAGTCGTACGTCTTCACGATCCGACCGATCCAAGTACCGAAAGCACGGCACCTCCGAGTTCTGCACACGTTCAGCTCGGTGACGTCCTCGCCTTCTCGATCCAGCAAGAGGGGCGAAGTAGTAGATGAGTTCCGGCAGCATGACGGCGTGGTGACGGTGTTGGTGAAGAACAATCTCCGCAGGGCTTCGCCTAAGCACTATGAACACTAGGACGGAGGATAAACTAGAGGGGACGGGGTTGCTGCACATGGCTTGGTGTTTCTTGATGTGTCTTGGGTGCTAGCCCTATCCCTCTATTTATATGTTGAGCCTTGGGGTCAAAACTTGGAGTAAAAGCCTCCATAAAGTCGGTTTCACCCGAAAGGCAAGAGTCCTTCTCGGACTCCAGGGCCAGACGCCAGGGTTCCGCAAAACTTCCCTTTGCGCTTTCCAAAAACCTTGTGGCCTTTCCCCTTTGGCCCAAATAAAGTGTTCTCGTACCCAAACATTTCGGGAAACATCCGGAACCCCTTCCGGTGAATTCTGGAACCCTTCCGGTGACCAAACACTATTATCCCATATATCAAACTTTATCTCCGGACCATTCCGGAGTTCCTCGTCATGTCCGTGATCTCATCCCGGACTCCGAACAACATTCGGTCACCAACATACATAACTCATATAGTACTATATCGTTAATGAACGTTCAGCGTGCGGACCCTACGGGTTCGAGAACTATGTAGACATGACCGAGACAACTCTCTGGTCAATAACCAATAGCGGGACCTGGATGCCCATATTGGCTCCTACATATTCTACGAAGATCTTTATCGGTCAGACCGCATAACAACATACGTTGTTCCCTTTGTCATCGGTGTGTTACTTTCCCGAGATTCGATCGTTGGTATCTCAATACCTAGCTCAATCTCGTTACCGGCAAGTCTCTTTACTCGTTCCGTAATACATCATCCCGCAACTAACTCATTAGTTGCAATGCTTGCAAGGCTTATAGTGATGTGCATTACCGAGTGGGCCTAGAGATACCTCTCCGACAATCGGAGTGACAAATCCTAATCTCGAAATACGCCAACCCAACAAGTACCTTTGGAGAGACCTGTAGAGCACCTTTATAATCACCCAGTTACGTTGTGACGTTTGGTGGCACACAAAGTGTTCCTCCGGTAAACGGGAGTTGCATAATCTCATAGTCATAGGAACATGTATAAGTCATGAAGAAAGCAATAGCAACAAACTAAACGATCAAGTGCTAAGCTAACGGAATGGGTCAAGTCAATCACATCATTCTCCTAATGTTGTGATCCCGTTAATCAAATGACAACTCATGTCTATGGTTAGGAAACTTAACCATCTTTGATCAATGAGCTAGTTAAGTAGAGGCATAATAGTGACACTCTGTTTGTCTATGTATTCACACATGTATTGTGTTTCCGGTTAATACAATTCTAGCATGAATAATAAACATTTATCATGAAATAAGGAAATAAATAATAACTTTATTATTTCCTCTAGGGCATATTTCCTTCAGTCTCCCACTTGCACTAGAGTCAATAATCTAGATTACAAAGTAATGATTCTAACACCCATGGAGCCTTGGTGCTGATCATGTTGTGCTCGTGGAAGAGGCTTAGTCAATGGGTCTGCAACATTCAGATCCGTATGTATCTTGCAAATTTCTATGTCTCCCACCTGGACTAAATCCCGGATGGAATTGAAGCGTCTCTTGATGTGCTTGGTTCTCTTGTGAAATCTGGATTCCTTCGCCAAGGCAATTGCACCAGTATTGTCACAAAAGATTTTCATTAGACCCGATGCACTAGGTATGACACCTAGATTGGATATGAACTCCTTCATCCAGACTCCTTCATTTTCTACTTCCGAAGCAGCTATGTACTCCGCTTCACACATAGATCCTGCCACGATGCTTTGTTTAGAACTGCACCAACTAATAGCTCCACTGTTTAATATAAACATGTATCCGGTTTGCGATTTAGAATCGTCGGGATCAGTGTCAAAGCTTGCGTTAACGTAACCATTTACGATGAGCTCTTTGTCACCTCCATAAACGAGAAACATATCCTTAGTCCTTTTCAGGTATTTCAGGATGTTCTTGACCGCTGTCCAGTGATCCACTCCTGGATTACTTTGGTACCTCCCTGCTAGACTTATAGCAAGGCACACATCAGGTCTAGTACACAGCATTGCATACATGATAGAGCCTATGGTTGAAGCATAGGGAACATCTTTCATCTTCTCTCTATCTTTTGAAGTGGTCGGGCATTGAGTCTTACTCAACTTCACACCTTATAACACAGGCAAGAACCCTTTCTTTGCTTGATCCATTTTGAACTTTTTCAAAACTTTGTCAAGGTATGTGCTTTGTGAAAGTCCAATTAAGCGTCTTGATCTATCTCTATAGATCTTGATGCCCAATATGTAAGCAGCTTCACCGAGGTCTTTCATAGAAAAACTGTTATTCAAGTATCCCTTTATGCTATCCAGAAATTCTATATCATTTCCAATCAACAATATGTCATCCACATATAATATCAGAAATGCTACAGAGCTCCCACTCACTTTCTTGTAAATACAGGCTTCTCCAAAAGTCTGTATAAAACCAAATGATTTGATCATACTATCAAAGCGTTTATTCCAACTACGAGAGGCTTGCACCAGTCCATAAATGGATCGCTGGAGCTTGCACACTTTGTTAGCTCCCTTTGGATCGACAAAACCTTCTGGTTGCATCATATACAACTCTTCTTCCAGAAATCCATTCAGGAATGCAGTTTTGACATCCATTTGCCAAATTTCATAATCATAAAATGCGGCAATTGCTACCATGATTCGGATAGACTTAAGCATCGCTACGGGTGAGAAGGTCTCATCGTAGTCAATCCCTTGAACTTGTCGAAAAACTTTTGCAACAAGTCGAGCTTTATAGACAGTAACATTACCGTCAGCGTGAGTCTTCTTCTTAAAGATCCATTTATTCTCAATTGCTTGCCGATCAATGGGCAAGTCAACCAAAGTCCACACTTTGTTCTCATACATGGATCCCATATCAGATTTGATGGCCTCAAGCCATTTTGCAGAATCTGGGCTCACCATCGCTTCTTCATAGTTCGTAGGTTCGTCATGGTCTAGCAACATAACTTCCAGAACAGGATTACTGTACCACTCTGGTGCGGATCTTACTTTGGTTAACCTACGAGGTTCAGTAACAACTTGATCTAAAGTTTCATGATCATCATCATTAACTTCCTCACTAATTGGTGTAGGTGTCGTAGAAACCATTTTCTGTGATGAACTACTTTCCAATAAGGGAGCAGGTACAGTTACCTCATCAAGTTCTACTTTCCTCCCACTCACTTCTTTCGAGAGAAACTCCTTCTCTAGAAAAACTCCGAATTTAGCAACAAAAGTCTTGCCTTCGGATCTGTGATAGAAGGTGTACCCAATAGTCTCCTTTGGGTATCCTATGAAGACACATTTCTCCGATTTGGGTTCGAGCTTATCAGGTTGAAGCTATTTCACATAAGCATCGTAGCCCCAAACTTTCAGAAATGACAATTTTGGTTTCTTACCAAACCATAGTTCATAAGGCATTGTCTCAACGGATTTCGATGGTGCCCTATTTAAGGTGAATGCGGCCGTCTCTAAAGCATGTCCCCAAAACGATAGCGGTAAATCAGTAAGAGACATCATAGATCGCACCATATCTAGTAAAGTTTGATTACGATGTTCGGACACACTATTACGTTGTGGTGTTCCGGGTGGCGTGAGTTGCGAAAATATTCCGCATTGTTTCAAATGAAGACCAAACTCATAACTCAAATATTCTCCTCCACGATTAGATCATAGATACTTTATTTTCTTGTTATGATGATTTTCAACTTCACTCTGAAATTCTTTGAACTTTTCAAATGTTTCAGACTTATGTTTCATTAAGTAGATATACCCATATCTTCTTAAATCATCTGTGAAGGTGAGAAAATAACGATATCCGCCACGAGCCTCAACATTCATTGGACCACATACATCTGTATGTATGATCTCCAACAAATCTGTTGCTCTCTCCATAGTTCCGGAGAACGGCGTTTTAGTCATCTTGCCCATGAGGCACGGTTCGCAAGTACCAAGTGATTCATAATCAAGTGGTTCCAAAAGTCCATCAGTATGGAGTTTCTTCATGCGCTTTACTCTAATATGACCTAAACGGCAGTGCCACAAATAAGTTGCACTATCGTTATCAACTCTGCATCTTTTGGCTTCAATATTATGAATATGTGTATCATCACTATCGAGATTTAGAAAAAAATAGACCACTCTTCAAGGGTGCATGACCATAAAAGATATTGCTCATATAAATAGAACAACCATTATTCTCTGATTTAAATGAATAACCGTCTCGCATCAAACAAGATCCAGATATAATGTTCATGCTCAATGCTGGCACCAAACAACAATTATTTAGGTCTAATACTAATCCCGAAGGTAGATGTAGAGGTAGCGTGCCGACTGCGATCACATCGACTTTGGAACCATTTCCCACGCGCATCATCACCTCGTCCTTAGCCAATCTTCGCTTAATCTGTAGCTCCTGTTTCGAGTTGCAAATGTTAGCAAGAGAACCAGTATCAAATACCCAGGTGCTACTACGAGCATTAGTAAGGTACACATCAATAACATGTATATCACATATACCTTTGTTCACTTTGCCATCCTTCTTATCCGCCAAATACTTGGGGCAGTTCTGCTTCCAGTGACCAGTCTGCTTGCAGTAGAAGCACTCAGTCTTAGGCTTAGGTCCAGACTTGGGTTTCTTCTCCTGAGCAGCAACTTGTTTGTTGTTCTTCTTGAAGTTCCCCTTCTTCTTCCCTTTGCCTTTTTTCTTGAAACTGGTGGTCTTATTGACCATCAACACTTGATGCTCCTTCTTGATTTCTACCTCTGCGGCCTTTAGCATCGCAAAGAGCTCGGGAATAGTCTTATTCATCCCTTGCATATTATAGTTCATCACGAAGCTTTTGTAGCTTGGTGGCAGTGATTGAAGAACTCTGTCAATGACACTATCAACAGGAAGATTAACTCCCAGTTGAGTCAAGTGATTATGATACCCAGACATTTTGAGTATATGTTCACTGACAAAACTATTCTCCTCCATCTTGCAGCTATAGAACTTATTGGAGACTTCATATCTCTCAATCCGGGCATTTGCTTGAAAAATTAACTTCAACTCCTGGAACATCTCATATGCTCCATGACGTTCAAAACGTCGTTGAAGACTCGGTTCTAAGCTGTAAAGCATGGCACACTGAACTATCGAGTAGTCATCAGCTTTGCTCTACCAGGCGTTCATAACATATGGTGTTGCTCCTGCAGCAGGCTTGGCACTTAGCGGTGCTTCCAGGACGTAATTCTTTTGTGCAGCAATGAGGATAATCCTCAAGTTACGGACCCAGTCCGTGTAATTGCTACCATCGTCTTTCAACTTTGCTTTCTCAAGGAACGCATTAAAATTCAACGGAACAACAGCACGGGCCATCTATCTACAATCAACATAGACAAGCAAGATACTATCAGGTACTAAGTTCATGATAAATTTAAGTTCAATTTACTCATATTATTTAAGAACTCCCACTTAGATAGACATCCCTCTAATCCTCTAGGTGATCACGTGATCCATATCAACTAAACCATGTCCGATCATCACGTGAGATGGAGTAGTATCAACGGTGAACATCACTATGTTGATCATATCTACTATATGATTCACGCTCGACCTTTCGGTCTCCGTGTTCCAAGGCCATATCTGTTATATGCTAGGCTCGTCAAGTTTAACCTGAGTCTTCCGCGTGTGCAACTGTTTTGCACCCGTTGTATTTGAACGTAGAGCCTATCACACCCGATCATCATGTGGTGTCTTAGCATGAAGAACTTTCGCAACGGTGCATACTCAGGGAGAACACTTATACTTTGATAATTTAGTGAGGGATCATCTTATAATGCTACCGTCAATCAAAGCAAGATAAGATGCATAAAAGATAAAGATCACATGCAATCAATATAAGTGATATGATATGGCCATCATCATCTTGTGCTTGTGATCTCCATCTCCGAAGCACCTTCATGATCACCATCGTCACCGGCGCGACACCTTGATCTCCATCGTAGTATCGTTGTCGTCTCACCAATCTTATGCTTCCATGACTATCGCTACCGCTTAGTGATAAAGTAAAGCATTACAGGGTGATTGCATTGCATACAATAAAGCGACAACCATATGGCTCCTGCCAGTTGCCGATAACTCAGTTACAAAACATGATCATCTCATACAATAAAATTTAGCATCATGTCTTGACCATATCACATCACAACATGCCCTGCAAAAACAACTTAGACGTCCTCTACTTTGTTGTTGCAAATTTTACGTAGCTGCTATGGGCTTAGCAAGAACCGTTCTTACCTACGCATCAAAACCACAACGATAGTCTGTCAAGTTGGTGTTGTTTTAACCCTCACAAGGACCGGGCGTAGCCACACTCGGTTTAACTAAAGTTGGAGAAACTGACACCCGCCAGCCACCTGTGTGCAAAGCACGTCGGTAGAACTAGTCTCACGTAAGCATACGTGTAATGTTGGTCCGGGCCGCTTCATCCAACAATACCGCCGAACCAAAGTATGACATGCTGGTAAGCAGTATGACTTATATCGCCCACAACTCACTTGTGTTCTACTCGTGCATATGACATCTACGCATAAAACCTGGCTCTGATACCACTGTTGGCGAACGTAGTAATTTCAAAAATTTCCTACGCACACGCAAGATCATGGTGATGCATAGCAATGAGAGGGGAGAGTGTTGTCTACGTACCCTCGTAGACCGTTTGCGGAAGCATTATATCAACGCGGTTGATGTAGTCGTACGTCTTCACGATACGACTGATCCAAGTACCGAAAGCACGGCACCTCCGAGTTCTGCACACGTTCGGCTCGGTAACGTCCTCGCCTTCTCGATCCAGCAAGAGGGGCGAAGTAGTAGATGAGTTCCGGCAGCACGACGGCGTGGTGACGGTGTTGGTGAAGAACAATCTCCGCAGGGCTTCACCTAAGCACTACGAACACTAGGATGGAGGATAAACTAGAGGGTATGGGGTTGCTGGCACACGGCTCGGTGTTTCTTGATGTGTCTTGGGTGCTAGCCCTACCCCTCTATTTATATGTTGAGCCTTGGGGTCGAAACTTGGAGTAAAAGCCTCCATAAAGTCGGTTTCACCCGAAAGGCAAGAGTCCTTCTCGGACTCCATGGCCAGACGCCAGGGTTCCCGGCGTCTGGACCCAGACACCAGGGACCCTGGCGTCTGGCCCCGGGACTCCGCAAAACTTCCTTTTGCACTTTCCAAAAACCTTGTGGGCTTTCCCCTTTGGCCCAAATAAAGTGTTCTCATACCCAAACATTTCGGGAAACATCCGGAACCCCTTCCGATGAATTCTGGAACCCTTCCGACGACCAAACACTATTATCCCATATATCAAACTTTATCTCCGGACCATTCCGGAGTTCCTCGTCATGTTCGTGATCTCATCCCGGACTCCGAACAACATTCGGTCACCAACATACATAACTCATATAGTACTATGTCATCAACGCACATTCAGCGTGCGGACCCTACTGGTTCGAGAACTATGTAGACATGACCGAGACAACTCTCTGGTCAATAACCAATAGCGGGACCTGGATGCCCATATTGGCTCCTACATATTCTACGAAGATCTTTATCAGTTAGACCACATAACAACATACGTTGTTCCCTTTGTCATCGGTATGTTACTTTCCCGAGATTCGATCGTCGGTATCTCAATACCTAGTTCAATCTCGTTACCGGCAAGTCTTTTTACTCGTTCCGTAATACATCATCCCGCAACTAACTCATTAGTTGCAATGATTGCAAGGCTTATAGTGATGTGCATTACCGAGTGGGCCTAGAGATACCTCTCCGACAATCGGAGTGACAAATCCTAATCTCGAAATACGCCAACCCAACAAGTACCATTGGAGACACCTGTAGAGCACCTTTATAATCACCCAGATACGTTGTGACGTTTGGTGGCACACAAAGTGTTCCTCCAGTAAACGAGAGTTGCATAATCTCATAGTCATAGGAACATGTATAAGTCATCAAGAAAGCAATAGCAACAAACTAAACGATCAAGTGCTAAGCTAACGGAATGGGTCAAGTCAATCACATCATTCTCCTAATGATGTGATCCCGTTAACCAAATGACAACTCATGTCTATGGTTAGGAAACTTAACCATCTTTGATCAATGAGCTAGTCATGTAGAGGCATACTAGTGACACTCTGTTTGTCTATGTATTCACACATGTATTATGTTTTCGGTTAATACAATTCTAGCATGTATAATAAACATTTATCATGAAATAAGGAAATAAATAATAACTTTATTATTGCCTCTAGGGCATATTTCCTTCAAATTACTCCTTGTAGTTGATGCTAGTTGGTTTATTTGGTGGAAGATCATATGTTCAGATCCTATATGCATATTAATACCCCTCTGATTATGAACATGAATATGCTTTGTGAGTAGTTACGTTTGTTCTTGAGGACATGGGAGAAGTCTTGCTATTAGTAGTCATGTGAATTTGGTCTTCGTTCGATATTTTGATGAGATGTATGTTGTCTCTCCTCTAGTGGGGTTATGTGAACGTCGACTACATAACTGTCGGTGTCAAAACCGGTGGATCTCGGGTAGGGGGTCCTGAACTGTGCATCTAGGCCGGATGGTAACAGGAGGCAGGGAACACTTTGTTTTACCCAGGTTCGGGCCCTCTCGATGGAGGTAATACCCTACTCCTGCTTGATTAATATTGATGATATGGGTAGTACAAGAGTAGATCTACCACGAGATCAAGGAGGCTAAACCCTAGAAGCTAGCCTATGGTATGATTGGTGTATATATTGTATATATCGTCTCTCTATCGACTAGCCTGACCTCGGTTTATATAATGCACCGGAGGCCTAGGATAACAGGAGTCCTAGCCGAATACGCCGGTGGGGAGAAGTCCTTGTCTTGATCGCCAAGTCTTGTGGAATCTTCCTTGTATGCGGTAGCCATCCGAACTGGCCCATGAGTATACGGCCACGGGGGTCCTCGGCCCAATCTAATAGATCGGGAGACGACGTGGTGAGTACCCCCTAGTCCAGGACACCGTCAGTAGCCCCCTGAACCGGTCTTCAAGTTAGGGACGCTCCTCGATTCTTCCGAACTGTTCTTCATCTTTGGTTGCCGGCCTTGAAAACTGGTTCAACAAATCTTCTTTATCTTCGATCTTGAGGATCACCGAAATGCATTCGATGAGTTTACACGTCGGGTATCCGAGGAGCCCCTTTAAGTTTCCGGCCTTTATCAATGCCTTGTTATTTTTATGCCACTCCTCGGGTTTGAAGTTGTTCCCGAGAGGCAGTCTCCTCTTGCGTCCGAGCTCCAACGCCGGACTGCATTCGAGGTATCTTTTGCAGCCGAGCACCAACGTCGGACCGCTTCCCAGCTCTAATGCCGGAATGTATCCGAGATCCAATGCCGGACTATGTATCCAAGCTCCAACGCCGAAATATATCCGAGCTCCAACGCCGGACTGTGTCCAGGCTCCAATGCCGGACTATATCCGAGGTGTCATATCACCTTGGTTCAAAAAGTTGAAGGAGTTTAGCCGAGCTTAATGCCGGAAATGCCCTCTATGGAGCCAGCCACTAGTGCCCGGGATTTATGCCGGAAATGCCCTCTATGGAGCCAGCCACTAGCGCCCGAGCTTTATGCCGGACTGCTTCCGAGGTGGTGCACCACCCCGACTATGGGCTGATTTTTTGTCAATATTTTTTATTGGTGCAATTTATTCTCTGCCGAGACATATAGCCAGTAGCCCTCAAGGTGTGTATCGGTCTAAAACCTGAGATGCACATGAAGGATGACATAAGACTGTTGATCCCAGTAGCCGCTGAGACTCAGGTTGATTTGCAAAATCGGCCTGAGGATCAAGTCCTAGCTCGGCAGAATACTTCGGGACATAAAAGCAGCGTGCTCAGTCCTCAAGACTCAGGTTGGGTGCGGCCGACCAACCTGAGGATCAAAATCTCCTCGGAAACTATATTGCACATAAAATTTTCTGCATTGGACAAGCAATGCAGTAGCCCCCGAGAAACTGGTCGGGTGGCAACACCAGATCAGGGGATCGATGTGCCCCTTTAATATTTGTAAATAATAAGCCCGAAGCCCAGTAGCCCCCGAGCCTTAATGAGGGCACGGGTGGCCGAATTAAGGATCAATATCCATAGTGAAATCACAAATTATGTGTAATGACTCTATGTGTCCAAGTACTTTACGTCATTAATGCTCGGATCCGCATTGTACAAAACTTTGTTGACCGACCATCGGCTTCCACCTCCTTGGCCAGTAGCCGAGGAGTGTTTGTCTTATAAAGCCTTTATGAGGGCAAAGATTTACAACAAACAAGGCAATCTGGCCATACGGTTTTATAAACAAAGGTACGCAGAGAGTTATATTACTGTTTAACAGAGGAAATGTCTTCCAAAGAAAATAGTCCCGCTATCGGTTCCTTTCTTTGGGTTGTCATGCTAAGCATGATCATGAAACCTCAGCTCGAATGTAAGAGCAAAATATCGAGGATTTAGTTTGGGAGGCCAGTTAATAGCCCCCGGTAGTATTCGGCGACAGTTGAGGTCAAGTCGTAAACACTCTGGCCAATGTTATGAATGGCCCGTCATAGTCATCGGATCGCTGACCAGTTTACGCTTATTGTGACAGTCAGTTTTTGGCTTTCTCCACTAAGGTGCTTAACCATGTGAGCTGGAAGCACAATCGCAGTGGTTCCCCCTTTGCATGCCTAGCCGAACAAAACAGAACATAGGAAGCAAGTGCAGGAGCCGGGCAACCCAACTATTGACCGAAGACACAATTCGAAACCGATGCATATATAGCAATATCTGAGAATGTTTTTGCCGAATCCCTAAAGGTGTCCGGCGTTGCACTGCGATACTAATGCTGGAAAAGCACAAATAGTTTAAAAGTGCCAAAAAGCTTGGAAAACCAAGAAACGTCAGTAAAAACATGACGTACGAACAAGATCAAGTGTTCGGTGCCAATCCGAAAATTGGTCTTAGAAAAAAAAGAGTGCTTTTGTCGTGCTTTAACATTACACATCCGATCTCAAGACTTCAAGCGGGTCAGCCTACGGCTGGCTATTGACCACACACTCACGTCGAAAAAGGAGCGATAGAAAAAGACTGTGCAACGACCAAGAAGAAAACACATTTACTATAAAATAGCTCATATAAATTTAAGAGCCCCCAAGTGACTTGGGTAGAAGAATGATTGCATGTATCGAAGTACTTATATCATATCTATGTTCAACCGAACTTTAAACGCGTCTTAACCGACCGTCGGCTTCTCCCTCTTCGGTTAAGGACCGAAAAGTTTATGTACTCCATCGGTCGAGAATATCGACGGTGTTTCCAATAACCAGGCAATCAGGACATAAGGCTGTAACAGACAAAGTGCGCTCAGGGAACTTATGCTATATTACTGCGAAGAGTAAGAAGCATCTTCGAAGAAAAATAGTACCCCCACCGATACCTTTCTTTGGTGCTCATTGTTATTATGAGACTTGTGAAATAGATTTTTTGTACTCATGAGTTCCGTTGTGTGCCGACCATCATTGAATAACTATAAGAGCGCTAGCTTTCGGCTTCACCCAGTCTGAGGTCCGGTTCGGGTGACCCGATCGTGACAATCGCAGAGGTGCTCCCTTTACTCCCTAGCCGAACAATCGGGAACGTAGGGGTAAACACAGGAGCGAGGCAACCCAGCTTGCAAATCGCTTAAGTCAATGTGGTGCATATTATGGCGTAATACACGAACAAGGAACGAAGCCGTACAAGTATAATCATATGCAACAGGAAAAGCTTCATAAAGGAAGCCCCCAAGTAAATGGGGTATTTGACTTTATGCGTCACAAACAAAGTTTGGACAAGGAAATTTTTTAGAAGCAACTTTTTTCCAAAAAAGTATAATGCTTGGTCGAACCGAACGCAAGTTAGAAATTAAAGCTTTGAGCATGAAAGCGACTTAGCTGGTTAATGTGTTCGGTATTGATGACGCGGTCCGAGCTTGATGCGGGGCAAGGTTCCATCCCTCAAGCCGGTCCCGAGGTGGCGGAGCGGAGAGCTTGACACGCCGAAGTGGTGACATAGCACGATCAATGTAGACCGGCAGAGTAACGCCGAAGTCCCCGGATCATTTTCCTGTGCACAAAAAATAATGCAAACTGGAGATAATAGTAATAATAATAATTAAAAAATCATTGCATAATCAATAATTTATGCAAAGTGAGTAATAGAAGAAATATGGCCTGGCGCCGAAGTCAATGTCGATGCAGGGCGTCGGCGTGATGTAGTAAAGGCGTGGCAAAGCCTGAATTCACAGGTCGGTCCGAGCTCCGGATGTGGCGTTCACCGGACTATGTACGGAAACTGATCGAACCACCACGCGACCATCGTTAATGCGGTCACCATTTGATAGACCTGTGTACATATCATGGACAAACCAGAGTAATAATTCCTTGGGAAAAAATGAACCCAAACAAGCAAAAAATATTGAGGTTAATAGCACCTGGTTTATTTGTTGTAGCCATCCGAAGGAAGGTGATTCCCAAAATTGGGACTCGCTCCGCACACCCATTGTCTGATGGGCGATAAAACGATGGCATGGCAATGCTGGTAAAGGTTGACTCGCCGAGGCAAAGCCCTCGGCCCAGCTAACGTGACGGAGTTGGTCGGCTAGTGACGCTGAAGTGTCCGGAGTAGGTTGATGAAGAGATGGCGAAGCCCCCGGTCCAGCCGAGATATTGAAGTAGGTCGGCGTGATGGACACCAGCTTGAAGAAGCAATAGTGCGGCCCTGTCGATGCAGGTCATGACGTGGTCGATGCTGGCTTGATGAAGCAACCGTGCGGCGATGACGGTATGCCCGCTCTGTGTAATCCGTGGGGCAGTGATGTCGATGATGATTTATCCTTCGCGATGCCGGACTCTTGTCCGGCTTGCCGAGATGATGATCCGAAGAAGTTGAGCTCGGCTAAAGTGACGACGTGTCTAGCGCAGGTCGGCAGCCGTGGAGTAATATTGCTGGACTGGTTTGACACCAGCCTGATGTTGAAGATCATGTTCAAAAGATCTTAAAGTTAGTGGGATGTGTTCGGGAACAAAACACAATACCCCATACAAAACTTCCTTCAAAAGGGATGTCCGAAATCCTGTTCATAAAAAAGATGAACTCGGGTCGGATTCGTTTTCGCGCAGAAAACAGATCCAAAAAGTGATGCACTAATCGGAATGTTCCCGGAGTTTGGACGGTCGGATCGAGCCGAAATTTTGAGAGGTGGTAGATATAGAAATTCCGCAGCCGATCAACGGTTGGATCTTCCAAAGGACGTCCGAGCTAGAAGCTGGACACCATGCCCTAAACTCATCCAAATTCCCGTCCAGATTTGACAGGGCTCCGGTATATCATGGATTGCCAGAGATTCCTCCGTCGGAACTCGACGAAATTTTCCAGGGTTTTTGTAGACTCAATTCCGCACAATTCCACCAAAGCGATCGTCAAAGCGATACTCGAGGAGATGGTGGTGGCAGATACGAGTTCGCTGTCCAGAAAAACAGCACGGTCGCTTGAGGGCAATGTTCACGTTGAGCCCCCGAGCTCCATAGGCGATTCCTCCGTGATCTTGATAGAGATCGGAGTTGATGTTTGATGAAGGCCCTCGTCCGGACATGGTGATCCGAACACGGGGCGCAATTCTTGGTCGAACCAAGGTGACCAGTCGAGCTGGTGACGAAGATGCCGAAGTCGCAGTTGATCTGCAGGCGAGCCATCGATCCTTTTGTCGATCACACAGCGGAAATCTCAATGAAAGCACCAATGTTGGTGTCAAAACCGGCGGATCTTGGGTAGGGGGTCCTGAACTGTGTGTCTAGGCCGGATGGTAACAGGAGGCAGGGAACACTTTGTTTTACCCAGGTTCGGGCCCTCTCGATGGAGGTAATACCCTACTCCTGCTTGATTAGTATTGATGATATGGGTAGTACAAGAGTAGATCTACCACGAGATCAAGGAGGCTAAACCCTAGAAGCTAGCCTATGGTATGATTGTTGTATATATTGTATATATCGTCTCTCTATCGACTAGCATGGCCTCGGTTTATATAATGCACCGGAGGCCTAGGATAACAAGAGTCCTAGCCGAATACGCCGGTGGGGAGAAGTCCTTGTCTTGATCGCCAGGTCTTGTGGAATCTTCCTTGTATGCGGTAGCCGTTCGAACTGGCCCATGAGTATACGGCCACGAGGGTCCTCAGCCCAATCTAATAGATCGGGAGACGACGTGGTGAGTACCCCCTAGTCCAGGACACCGTCAATAACACTTCACCATTATTTGGACCTAGAGGAAGGCATTGGGAAGTAATAAGTAGATGATGGGTTGCTAGAGTGACAGAAGCTTAAACCCTAGTTTATGCGTTGCTCCGTAAGGGGCTGATTTGGATCCATATGTTTCATGCTATGGTTAGGTTTACCTTAATACTTTTGTTGTAGTTGCGGATGCTTGCAATAGAGGTTAATCATAAGTGGGATGCTTGTCTAAGTAAGGACAGTACCCAAGCACCGGTCCACCCACATATTAGATTATCAAAGTACCGAACGTGAATCATATGAGCGTGACGAAAACTAGCTTGACGATATTCCCATGTGTCCTCGGGAGCGCTTTTCTCTATATAAGAGTTTTTCCAGGCTTGTCCTTTGCTACAAAAAGGATTGGGACACCTTGCTGCACTTTATTTACTTTTGTTACTTGTTGCTCGTTACAAATTATCCTATCACAAAACTATCTATTACCACTTATTTCAGTACTTGAAGAGAATACCTTGCTGGAAACCGCTTATCATTTCCTTCTGCTCCTCGTTGTGTTCGACACTCTTACTTATCGAAAGGACTATGATAGATCCCCTATACTTGTGGGTCATCAGCCTTCTTGAAAAGTTCTGGTTTTAACCCGGCGGCTGTGATAACGACGCAAATCTTGCTGATAAATCGTTGATCGAGCTGCCGCGAGATCACGCTCCTCATCTAATAGGTCAAGTCCATCTTGACGTGTCTTTTCATTATCAGCTTCAACGTAAGCCGCCACTCGAGGCGAATCATGACGGATGTAACTAGGGAGAACCGCCTCTGCTCCGTAGACCATGAAGAAAAGGCATATAACCAGTAGATATGTTGGGGGTGGTATTAATGCTCCATAACACGGAAGGTAACTCCTACACCCAACAACCCGGCGTCCTCTATAAGGGAACCATAAGCCGAGGCTTGATGCCTTTCAGAATCTCTTGATTAGCTCTCTCGGCTTGACCATTAGACTGGGGGTGAGCCACTGATGATACATCAAGCCGGATGTGCTCACGTTGACAAAATTCCTCCATGGCACCCTTGGATAGATTAGTGCCATTATCAGTTATAATATTGTGGGGAAAACCAAAACGGGAAATCACCTATTTCATGAATTGAACCACCATCGCCGCGTCACATTTACTGACCGGCTCTGCTTCAACCCACTTTGTAAACTTATCAACCGCCACTAGGAGATTCGTCTTTTTGTCTTTGGACCTTTTGAAAGGTCCAACAACCATATCCAGCCCCCAAACTGCAAACGGTCAAGTAATTGGAATCATCCTCAACTCTTGAGCCAACACATGGGCGCATCGTGCAAACTTCTAACAACCATCACATCTACTGACTAGATCCTCCGCATCAGCGCGCGCCATCAGCCAATAGAACCCATGATGAAAAGCTTTGGCTACGAGAGATTTAGACCCGGCATGATGACCACAATCCCCTTCATGAATCTCTCGCAGAATCTCACAGCCTTCTTCAGGAGAAACACAACGTTGAAACGCCCCTGTGACACTACGATGATGCAATTCTCCATTGACAATAGTCATTGACTTAGACCGTTGGGTTATCTGTCTGGCCAAAGTTTCGTCCTCAGGTAACTCGCCCCGGGTCATATAAGCCAAATATGGAACTGTCCAACCAGGAATCACATGAAGAGCTGCCACCAGTTGTGCTTCCGGGTCAGGAATAGCCAGATCTTCCTCTGTAGGCAATTTAACAGAAGGGTTATGCAGAATATCCAGGAAAGTGTTAGGTGGCACCGGCTTACGCTGAGACCCTAACCGTCTTAAAGCATCAGCCGCCTCATTTTTCCTGCGATCAACATGTTCAACTTGATAACCCTTAAAGTGACCCGCAATAGCATCAACCTCTCGATGGTAAGCCGCCATGAGTGGATCTTTAGAATCCCAAGTGCATGAAACTTGCTGAGCCACGAGATCTGAGTCACCGAAACACCGCACCCCGCTTAAACTCATCTCCTTAGCCATCCGAAGACCATGGAGCAAGGCCTCATACTCAGCTGCATTGTTAGTACAAGGGAACATCAGCTGGAGAACATAAGAAAATTTATCACCTCGTGGGGAAGTTAATACAACTCTAGCCACTGATACGTCTCCTCTATAATTTTTTATTGTTCCATGCTATATTATATTCTGTTTTTGGACATTATTGGGCTTTATTATACACTTTTATATTATTTTTGGGACTAACCTATTAACCGGAGGCCTAGCCCAGAATTGTTGTTTTTGCCTATTTCAGAGTTTCACAGAAAAAAAAAATCAAACGGAGTCCAAACGAAATGAAACCTTCGGGAACGTGATTTTTGGAATGAACGAGATCCATAGGACTTGGACCCTACGTCAAGACATCAACCAGGAGGCCACGAGGTAGGGGAGTGCGCCTACCCCCCTGGGCGCGCCCTCCACCCTCGTGGGCCCCCTGTTGCTCCACCGACGTACTCCTTCCTCCTATATATACCTACGTACCCCCAAAATACCAGATACGGAGCGAAAACCCTAATTCCATCATTGTAACTTTCTGTATCCACGAGATCCCATCTTGGGGCCTTTTCCGGAGCTCCGCCGGAGGGGGCATCGATCACGGAGGGCTTCTACATAAACACCATAGCCCCTCCGATGAAGTATGACTAATTTACCTCATACCTTCGGGTCCATAGTTATTAGCTAGATGGCTTCTTCTCTCTTTTTTGATCTCAATACAAAGTTCTCCCCCTCTCTTGTGGAGATCTATTTGATGTAATCTTGTTTTGCGGTGTGTTTGTTGAGACCGATGAATTGTGGGTTTATGATCAAGTTTATCTATGAACAATATTTGAATCTTCTCTGAATTCTTTTATGTATGATTGGTTATCTTTGCAAGTCTCTTCGAATTATCAGTTTGGTTTGGCCTACTAGATTGATCTTTCTTGCAATGGGAGAAGTTCTTAGCTTTGGGTTCAATCTTGCGGTGTCCTTTCCCAGTGACAGTAGGGGCAGCAAGGCACGTATTGTATTGTTGCCATCAAGGATAACAAGATGGGGTTTATATCATATTGCATGAGTTTATCCCTCTACATCATGTCATCTTGCTTAAAGCGTTACTCTGTTCTTATGAACTTAATACTCTAGATGCATGCTGGATAGTGGTCGATGTGTGGAGTAATAGTAGTAGATGCAGGCAGGAGTCGGTCTACTTGTCTCGGATGTGATGCCTATATACATGATCATACCTAGATATTCTCATAACTATGCTCAATTATGTCAATTGCTCAACAGTAATTTGTTTACCCACCGTGAATACTTATGCTCTTGAGAGAAGCCACTAGTGAAACCTATGCCCCCGGGTCTATTTTCCATCATATTAATCTTCCAACACTTAGTTATTTTTATTTCCTTTTATTTTACTTTGCATCTTTATCATAAAAATACCAAAAATATTATCTTATCATATCTATCAGATCTTACTCTCGTAAGTGACCGTGTAGGGATTGACAACCCCTTATCGCGTTGGTTGCGAGGATTTATTTGTTTGTGTAGGTGCGAGGGACTCGTGCGAGGCCTCCTACTGGATTGATACCTTGGTTCTCAAAAACTGAGGGAAATACTTACGCTACTTTGCTGCATCACCCTTTCCTCTTCAAGGGAAAACCAACGCAGTGCTCAAGAGGTAGCAAGAAGGATTTCTGGCCCCGTTGCCGGGGAGGTCCATGCAAAAGTCAACACACCAAGCACCCATCACGAACCCTTATCTCCCGCATTAAATTATTTGCCATTTGCCTCTCATTTTCCTCTCCCCCACTTCACCCTTGCTGTTTTATTCGCCCTCTCTCTCTCTCCATCCTCCCTCTCTTTCTCTATTTGCCTCTTTTTGCCCATCTCTTGTTTGCTCGTGTGTTGGATTGCTTGCTTGTCACGATGGCTCAAGATAATACTAAATTGTGACTTTACCAATACCAACAACAATGATTTCCTTAGCACTCTAATTGCTCCGCTTACCGATACTGAATCTTGTGAAATCAATGCTGCTTTGTTGAATCTTGTCATGAAAGATCAACTCGTCGGCCTTCCTAGTGAAGATACCGCTACCCATCTGAATAGCTTCGTTGATTTGTGTGATATGCAAAATAAGAAATATGTGGATAATGATATTGTTAAATTGAATCTATTTCCTTTTTCGCTTAGAGATCGTGCTAAAGCTTGGTTTTCGTCTTTGCCTAAAAATAGTATTGATTCTTGGAATAAGTGCAAAGATGCTTTTATCTCTAAGTATTTTCCTCCCGCTAAGATTATCTCTCTTAGAAACGATATTATGAATTTTATGCAACTTGATCATGAACATGTTGCACAAGCTTGGGAGAGGATGAAATTAATGATACGTAATTGCCCTAAGCATGGTTTGAATTTGTGGATGATTATACAAAAAAAATATGCCGAATTGAATTTTGCTTCTAGAAATCTTTTAGATCGGCCGCGAGAGGCACTTTTATGGAAATAACTTTAGGAGAAGCTACTAAACTCCTAGATAATATTATGGTTAATCATTCTCAATGGCACACTGAAAGATCGACTAGTAAAAAAGTGCATGCGATAGAAGAAATTAATGTTTTGAGTGGAAAGATGGATGAACTTATGAAATTATTTGCTAATAAAAGTGTTTCTTCTGATTCTAATGATATGCCTTTGTCTACCTTGATTGATAATAATAATGAATCTATGGATGTGAATTTTATTGGTAGGAATAATTTTGGTAACAACGCGTATAGAGGAAACTTTAATCCTAGGCCGTATCCTAGTAATTCCTCTAATAATTATGGTAATTCCTACAACAATTCTTATGGAAATTATAATAAGATGCCCTCTGGTTTTGAATCTAATATTAAAGAATTTATTACTTCGCAAAAGAATTTCAATGCTTTGATTGAAGAAAAATTGCTTAAGATTGATGAGTTGGCTAGGAACATTGATAGAATTTCTCTTGATGTTGATTCTTTGAAACTTAGATCTATTCCACCTAAGCATGATATCAATGAGTCTCTCAAAGCCATGAGAATTTCCATTGATGAGTGCAAAGAAAGAACCGCCAGGATGCGTGCTAAGAAAGATTGCTTTATAAAAGCATGTTCTTTCGAGTTTCCATGGTAATAAAGATGAAGATCTAAAAGTTATTGTTGTGTTCCCTATTAAATCTTTGTTTTGCAATATGAATCTTGATAATGATGGGACTGAATATGATCCACCTTTACATAGAAGGTGTTCCAAAAAATCGGAGTCTTTAGATCTTGATGCTAAAATTGTTAAAAGTGGGATTGAAGAGATCAAAACTTTAAATATTAATGAACCCACTATTTTGTATTTCAAGGAATTTAATTATGATAATTGCTCTTTGATAGATTGTATTTCCTTGTTGCAATCCGTGCTAAATTCTCCTCATGCTTATAGTAAAAATAAAGCTTTTACTAAACATATCGTTGATGCTTTGATGCAATCTTATGAAGAAAAACTTGAGTTGGAAGTTTCTATCCCTAGAAAACTTTATGACGAGTGGGAACCTACTATTATAATTAAAATTAAAGATGATGAATGCTATGCTTTGTGTGATTTGGGTGCTAGTGTTTCCACGATTCCAAAGACTTTGTGTGATTTGCTAGGTTTCCGTGATTTTGATGATTGCTCTTTAAACTTGCACCTTGCGGATTCCACTATTAAGAAACCTATGGAAAGAATTAATGATGTTCTTATTGTTGCAATAGGAATTATGTGCCCGTAGATTTTATTGTTCTTAACATAGATTGCAATCCTTCATGTCCTATTATTCTTGGTAGACCTTTCCTTAGAACGATCGGTGCAATTATTGATATGAAGGAAGGAAATATTAGATTCCAATTTTTGTTAAGGAAAGGCATTGAACACTTCACTATAAAGATAATTAAATTACCTTATGAATCTATTATGAGAGCCACTTATGGATTGCCTACCAAAGATGGCAATACCTAGATCTATCCTTACTTTTATGCCTAGCTAGGGGCGTTAAACGATAGCGCTTGTTGGGAGGCAACCCAATTTTATTTTTATTCCTTGCTTTTTAATCCTGTTTAGTAATAAATAATTTATCTAGCCTCTGTTTTGGTTGTGTTTTTTGTGTTTAATTAGTGTTTGTGCCAAGTAGAACCGTTGGGAAGACTTGGGGGAAGTCTTTTTAATCTTGCTGTAAAAAACAGAAACTTTAGCGCTCACGAGAATTGCTGCCATTTTTATTTGGAAAGTGCCTTTTAGTTAATTATTTTTGAAGATGATTAATAGATAAATTCATCACGTCCAGAAATTTATTTTAGAATCTTTGGGGTTCCAGATCTTGCGTTAGCTACAGATTACTACAGACTGTTCTGTTTTTGACAGATTCTGTTTTTCGTGTGTTGTTTGCTTATTTTAATGAATCTATGGCTAGTAAAATAGTTTATAAACCATAGAGAAGTTGGAATACAGTAGGTTTAACACCAACATAAATAAAGAATGATTTCATTACAGTACCTTGAATTGGTGTTTTGTTTTCTTTCGCTAACGGAGCTCACGAGATTTTCTACTTTAATTTTTGTGTTGTGAAGTTTTCAAGTTTTTGGTGAAAGATTTGATGGATTATGGAACAAGGAGTGGCAAGAGCCTAAGCTTGGGGATGCCCATGGCACCCCAAGATAATCTAAGGACACCTAAAAGCCAAAGCTTGGGGATGCCCCGGAAGGCATCCCCTCTTTTGTCTACTTCCATCGGTAACTTTACTTGGAGCTATATTTTTATTCACCACATGATATGTGTTTTGCTTGGAGCGTCTTGTATGATTTGAGTCTTTGATTTTTAGTTTAACACAATCATCCTTGCTGTACACACCTTTTGAGAGAGACACACATGATTCGGAAATTATTAGAATACTCTATATGCTTCACTTATATCTTTTGAGTTATATAGTTTTTGCTCTAGTACTTCACTTATATCTTGTAGAGCACGGTGGTGGTTTTGTTTTATAGAAACTATTGTTCTCTCATGCTTCACTTAGATTATTTTGAGAGTATTAAATAGCATGGTAATTTACTTAAATAATCCTAATATGCTAGGTATTCAAGACTAGTAAAAACTTTCTTATGAGTGTGTTGAATACTAAGAGAAGTTTGATGCTTGATGATTGTTTTGAGACATGGAGGTAGTGATATCAAAGTTGTGCTAGTTGAGTAGTTGTGAATTTGAAAAATACTTGTGTTGAAGTTTGCAAGTCCCGTAGCATGCACGTATGGTAAACATTATGTAACAAATTTGAAACATGAGGTGTTCTTTGATTGTCCTCCTTATGAGTGGCGGTCGGGGACGAGCGATGGTCTTTTCCTACCAATCTATCCCCCTAGGATCATGCGCGTAGTGCTTGGTTTTTGATGACTTGTAGATTTTTGCAATAACTATGTGAGTTCTTTATTACTAATGTTGAGTCCATGGATTATACGCACTCTCACCTTTCCATCATTGCTAGCATCTTCGGTACCGTGCATTGCCCTTTCTCACATTGAGAGTTGGTGCAAACTTCGCCGGTGCATCTAAACCCCGTGATATGATATGCTCTTTCACACATAAACCTCCTTATATCTTCCTCAAAACAGCCACGATACCTACCTATTATGGCATTCCCATAGCCATTCCGAGATATATTGCCATGCAACTTTCCACCGTTCCGTTTATCATGACACGTTCATCATCGTCATATTGCTTCGCATGATCATGTAGTTGACATAGTATTTGTGGCAAAGCCACCATTCATAATTGAGGGAGTCCTGGATTAGGGGGTGTTCGGATAGCCGAACTATACCTTCAGCCGGACTCCTGGACTATGAAGATACAAGATTGAAGACTTCGTCCCGTGTTCGGAAGGGACTTTCCTTGGCGTGGAAGGCAAGCTTGGCGATACGGATATTCGGATCTCCTACCATTGTAACCGACTCTATGTAACCCTAACCCTATCCGGTGTCTATATAAACCGGAGGGTTTTAGTCCGTAGGACAACATACACATCAACAATCATACCATAGGCTAGCTTCTAGGGTTTAGCCTCCTCGATCTCATGGTAGATCTACTCTTGTACTACCCATATCATCAATATTAATCAAGCAGGACATAGGGTTTTACCTCCATCGAGAGGGCCCGAACCTGGGTAAAACTTCGTGCCCCTTGCCTCCTGTTACCATCCAGCCTAGACGCACAGTTCGGGACCCCCTACCCGAGATCCGCCGGTTTTGACACCGACATTGGTGCTTTCATTGAGAGTTCCTCTATGTCGTCGCCGTCAGGCTCGATGGCTCCTACGATCATCGATAGCGATGCAGTCCAGGGTGAGACCTTCCTCCCCGGACAGATCTTCGTCTTTGGTGGCTTCGCACTGCGGGCCAATTCACTTGGCCACCTGGAGCAGATCGAAAGCTACGCTCCTGGCCATCGGGTCAGATTTGGAAGTTTAAACTACACGGCTGACATCCGCGGGGACTTGATCCTCGACGGATTCGAGCCACTGACGAGCGCGCCACACTGTCTCGACGAGCATGATCTAGCCCTGCCGCCGAACAGTGCCCTGGAGGCCGCACCCGCATCGGCTCCGATCCTTAATTCGGAGCCAACTACACCAATCGAGGATGGGCGGTTGGACGCCGCCTCGGGGGCTACGATCCCAACGGCGATTGAGCCGAGCACCAGCCCCGCACTCCGCGATACTCGTGACTCCAAGGAGCCGGACTCCGAACCCTCCGCGCCCCGGCCAATCGAATCCGATTGGGCGCTGATCATGGAGTTTACTGCCGCGGACATTTTTCAGCACTCGCCTTTTGGCGATATGCTGAAGTCACTGAAGTCTCTCTCTTTATCAGGAGAGCCCTGGCCGGACTACGGCCAGCAAGGTTGGGATTCAGACAATGAAGAAATTCAAAGCCCACCCACCACCCACTTTGTAGCCACTGTCGACGACTTAACCGACATGCTCGACTTCGACTCCGAAGACATCGACGGTATGGACGCTGATGAAGAAGATGATGAAGAACCAGCGCCTACTAGGCCCTGGAAAGCCACTTCGTCATATGGCATATGCATGGTGGACACCCCAAAAGAGGGAGATGGGGATGGAACAGCGGAGGATGACCCCTCCAAGAAACAGCCTAAGCGCCGACGTCAGCGGCGCCACTCAAAATCCCGCCAAAACAAACACGGTGATTCCAGCACGGGAGATAATAATACTCTAGAAAGCGTCGAAGAAAACCCCCTCCAGCAAGATTTAGCACAGGAGGATGGAGAAACCAGCCCTCATGAGAGAGCGGCAGATAGAGAGGTCGAGGACGATAATTATATGCCTCCCTTCGAAGACGAGGCAAGCCTCGACGACGACGAATTCGTCGTGCCAGAGGATCCCGTCGAGCAAGAGCGTTTTCAACGCAGGCTTATGGCCACGGCAAGAAGCCTCAAGAAAAAACAGCAACAGCTTAGAGCTGATCAAGATTTGCTAGTCGACAGATGGACTGAAGTCCTTGCGGCCGAAGAGCATAAACTCGAACGCCCCTCCAAAAGCTACCCAAAGCGCAGGTTGCTACCCCAATTAGAGGAGGAAGCACTTGATGCGGCCGACCGGCCACCTCGTGGCCACGACAGAGAGGCCTCTCGGCCCTCCACTCAAGCCGCACCCCGTACCAAGGCACGGGACTATGCGCCGGACTTACGAGACATGTCAGAGGACAAGGCTAGACAAACAAGATCGAACTACGGATCGCGTGGGCGCCCCATGGCTCGAGACGGCATCTGTCACGCCGGCCACAAATTCGGCAGGGCCGAACACAGTTGACAAAGCTCATTGGAGCTACGTCATGATATAGCCCAGTACAGAGGCGCCGCACACCCACTCTGCTTCACAGATGAAATAATGGATCATCAAATCCCCGAGGGTTTCAAACCCGTAAACATCGAATCATATGATGGCACAACACCTGCGGTATGGATTGAGGATTATCTCCTTCATATCCACATGGCCCGCGGCGATGATTTCCACGCCATCAAATACCTCCCACTCAAGCTTAAAGGACCAGCTCGGCATTGGCTTAACAGCTTGCCAACAGGATCAATCAGTTGTTGGGAGGACCTAAAAGCCGCATTCCTCGACAATTTCTAGGGCACTTATGTGCGACCCCCAGACGCCGATGACCTAAGTCACGTAATTCAGCAGCCAAATGAATCGGCCAGGCAATTCTGGACACGGTTCCTAACAAAGAAAAATCAAATAGTTGACTGTCCGGACGCCGAGGCCCTAGCAGCCTTCAAGCACAATATCCGTGACGAGTGGCTGGCCCGGCACCTTGGACAGGAAAAGCCGAAATCTATGGCAGCACTCACGACACTCATGACCCGCTTTTGCGCGGGAGAAGACAGCTGGCTTGCTCGTAGCAATAATATAACCAAGAACCCTGGTAATTCGGACACCAGGGACAGTAGTGGCAGGTCGCGTCGCAACAAAAAGAAGTGCCGCATTAACGGCGACAATGCAGATGATACGACAGTTAATGCCGGATTCAGAGGCTCTAAATCCGGTCAGCGGAAAAAGCCATTCAAAAGGAATCCTAGGGGCCCGTCCAGTTTGGACCGAATACTCGACCGCTTATGCCAGATACATGGCACCCCTGAAAAGCCGGCCAATCACACCAACAGGGATTGTTGGGTGTTCAAGCTGGCAGGCAAGCTAAACGCTGAAAACGAAGACAAGGGGCTGCATAGCGATGACGACGAGGAGCCCCGGCCGCCGAACAACAAGGGACGGAAGGGTTTTCCCCCACAAGTGCGGACGGTGAACATGATATACGCAACCCACATCCCCAAGAGGGAGCGGAAGCGCGCGTTAAGGGACGTATACGCGATAGAGCCAGTCGCCCCAAAGTTCAACCCATGGTCCTCCTGCTCGATCACCTTTGATCGAAGGGACCACCCCACTAGCACCCGTCACGGAGGCTTCGCCGCATTGGTTCTAGACCCAATTATTGACGGATTTCATCTCACTAGAGTCCTTATGGACGGCGGCAGCAGCCTGAACCTGCTTTACCAGGATACAGTGCGGAAAATGGGCATAGATCCCTCGAGGATTAAGCCCACCAAAACAACCTTTAAAGGCGTAATACTAGGTGTAGAGGCCAAATGTACAGGCTCAGTCACACTTGAAGTGGTCTTTGGATCTTCGGATAATTTCCGAAGCGAGGAGTTAATCTTCGACATAGTCCCGTTTCCCAGTGGTTATCACGCACTGCTCGGGCGAACCGCATTCGCTAAGTTCAATGCGGTACCGCATTACGCATACCTTAAGCTCAAGATGCCAGACCCTCGAGGAGTAATTACGGTCAATGGAAACACCGAACGCTCCCTCCGAACGGAGGAGCACACGGCGGCCCTTGCAGCGGAAGTACAAAGCAGCCTCTCCAGGCATTTCTCTAGTCCGGCCACTAAACGACCGGACACCGTCAAGCGCGCCCGGAGTAACCTACAACAAGACCGCCTGGCATGATCCGAGCAGGCGTAGCAATGCGGCCCTAACCCCAACCCTCGCAAAAAGGCGACGTCAGTACTTCGCGTACATAACTATGCTCTAGAGATGCCATGGGCACAGGGGGAGGGGCACCATCACGGCACGCCCAAAACACGGCTTAAACCGCACCAGGGGCTGCCAATTTTTTACTTTTCTCTTACTTCCAGGACTCTACTCTTCGGAAGGCCTGTTCGGTAGTTCAATTGCCGCACAAACAATGCAAGGACCAGGGAAGCAGATAAGCCATGCCGCATTACGGAAATCCCAGGTGGACTCTATCACGAGCAGTATACCTGTTTCGCATACTATTCCGCAGCTTGCCCCTGGAGCACACATGTTAAATAGTCCAACTTTTCGTTTATCGCATTACTTGTATCATTCTGCTTTGATCGCAGCTATTTTAATAAACAATGCATAGCTTTTGTCTATTTTTTGCATCACCTTTTTTTATATATGTTCCTTAACGACATGTTGCACCCGTACACTTTGGTACGGCCAAAATACGCCAGGGGCTTCAGTACCCCTCAACATGGTGTGAGAAGTCCGAACACTTTAACAAGTATGGCACCCCGAACTTATAGCATTATATGCATCGGCTCCGAATCATGTCTTGGGTCAATAGTTGGGTTTGCCCGGCTCCTATGTTTTGGTGCCTTATGTTACACTATACCGGCTAAGGTAGCACTAGGAGAACCGCTGCGATTGTGCCCCGGTTGAGCTGGGTTGAGCACCTCAGTGGAGAAAGCTAAAACTGACCGTCATGATGAGGCGAGAGCTGGTCGCTGTTCGAGAGGTCTCTTCGAGTCCTTAAAGACTTATGCCGCTTAGGGCGAGGAGCTGGTTCTGTCCTGCCAAGGCGTGGATAGCGCCCTGAACTCGGTCTTCTGGATACCAGGGGCTTCGCCGAAATTTAAAATTATAGAATTCTATGGCTAAGTGAGAGTGTTCACGCATTATAGTCTGATTGCCTTGTTCGTTGGGCTGAGCGCCTCCCTCGAAGGACCCAAACATGGGAAAAAGAGCGCCCAGGTTTATCCCCAAACACCCCAGCACTAGCGGTAAGGGGGAAGAAGCCGACGACTCGCCATCTCTCAGTATTAATAAACAGCCGCACAGAAGGCAATATTTTAAATTCAAGCAGCATTGCTTAGTGCATATGAACAAGTTTTCAGCGCACAGGATAACACGAGCGGGTTTTACTCAAAAAATACATCCTTGGTACATTCATCCGCAACAAGGCGGGCACCCTTCAGAACATCCTTATAATAATTCTCGGGCTTGTGATGCTCTTTCCCCGGCGGTGGCCCGTCCTTCACAAGCTTCTCCGCATCCAGCTTGCCCCGGTGCACCTTAGCACGAGCAAGGGCCCTACGGGCACCTTCATTGCAGACGGAGCGCTTGATGTCTTCAAGCCTCGGACAGGCCTCCACCAGCCGCCGCACCAGCCCGAAATAGCTCCCAGGAAGAGCCTCTCCAGGCCACAACCGAACTAGGAGGCCCTTCATGGCCTGTTCGGCCGCCTTGTGGAGCTCGACCAGTTGCTTCAGCTGGTCGCTCAGGGGCATGGGGTGTCCAGCCTCAGCATACCGAGACCAGAACGACTTCTCCGTCAAGATGCCCTCCTTGGCTCGATAGAATGCGGCAGCATCGGATACACTCCGGGGAAGATCTGCGAACGCTCCTGGAGAACTCCGGATTCGGGTAAGTAATAGGTAACTCACGTTTATGTGTTTGCTTTGCATAAAGAATGCCTTACCCGCCGCTATCTTCTTCACCTCATCCAACTCCTGGAGGGTCTTCTGGGATTCGGCCTTGGCAGATTTGGCATTTTCAATAGCCACCGCAAGCTCGGACGCTTGCGTCTTCGAGTCACGCTCCAAACTCTCATGTTTTTCCATGAGAGCCTGGAGCTCTTGCCGCACCTTGCCAACCTCAGCCTCATACTTCTCCCGCTCGGTGCGCTCCGAGGCCGAATTCTTCTCGGCCTCGTCCAGCGCTTGCTTAAGGGTCGCCACCTCAGACGTGGCCCCTACAATAGCCACGATAATCCTGTCATTTTTTGCAATTGCACCTTTTTTATATATATATTTTTAACAAGGTATTTCTTACCTTCATTGTCCTCGAGCTGCTTCTTGGCACGCTCGAGCTCTTGCTTGGACCTTTCGAGGTCTTGCTTTAGCGTGTCCACTTCCGCAGTCAGTGCGGCGGACGCAAGTAGGGTAGCCTGCACATGCATATTGACTCATTTTTGTTAGACTCCTGCGAATTTTCTTTGATCCTCTATTCGGCTTTTCTTCCCGAACGCCAAACAGAGCATCAGGGGCTACTGTCTACGCGGTAATATTATTTACACATTCTTACTTACCTCAAAGCCTGTTAAAAGGCTTGTACAAGCTTCAGTCAGTCCGCTCTTGCCGGACTGAACCTTCTGGATCACCGCACTCATAATAGTGCGGTGCCCCTCGTCGATGGAGGCGCCTTGGAGCGCCTCCAACATATTGTCCGGCGCCTCCAGTTGGACGAAGGTCACCGGCACGGCGGGCTTGCTCCTCTTGGAAGGAGGTCCCCCGCCGGACTCTGGAACCTTTGAAGATTCCGAAGCGGTGTCCGGCCTAGGGCCGGACTTGGAGCCTTGGGGGGTTTCATCCCCTTTACTCCTGGAGTCCGGGAGGTCGCCTTGCGGTGCCTCCGGGACCACCTCCTCCCTGCTTGGAACCTGTTGGGACAACACCTCGGTGTCGTCCATAGGGCGGGGGGAGGAAGCCGTCGGAAGCGAGTTCACGTCCGACGAGTCCAGTGAGCCGCTCGACGACGCGTCAAGCCGGTCTTTGGGTGGGCTGCATAAACACATTCGACATAAGGGAAAGCTGTGCAATAAACGAATACTATGAATTACTTTGGTATCCAGATACTTACGATTTCGCTAGGGGCTTGGCCCTGGGCGCCCACTCCTCTCTGCCGTCGTCGGCGTCGGTGGAGTAGTCCGGAGAAAGGGTTTTCCCCTTCTTGGACCCTTCGGCCTCCCCAGTTGGGGTGGCCTTCCTTTTCTTCCCTTCCCCCGCTGGAGGGGGAGGGGTCTCTTCTTCCTCCTCGTCGTCTTCATGGGAGGAGTGCGCCTCGGATTCGTCGGATGGTGAATCCGATACCTCCGGGCGTCGGGCACTCTTCCGAGTCCCCATGGCCTTCTTCTTGGCCCTCTTCTCCGGCACCATATAGGGTGTCGGAACCAGCAGCTTCGCCAGGTGAGCGTCCGCTGGGCCTTCGGGCAAAGGAGCCGGACAGTTGATCTGTCCGGACGTCACCTGCCAATCCTGTCAGAGGAAAGGGAGCTTAGATCCCGCATAGAATCAAACTATGGAAAACTGATACCCTATAAAAGGAAAAAAAATAGCTTACCGCAAGCACGTGACGCTGCACGCTGAATCCGCGATCCTCGGTAGCGGATGCGGGAGCCTCGGCGCCCTTGAAAAGCATCCTCCAGGCATCTTCGTACGTCGTGTCAAAGAGCCTATTTAGAGTTTGATGCTGCACTGGGTCGAACTCCCACAGATTGAAGGCCTGTCGTTGACACGGGAGGATCAGGCGGATGAGCATAACGTGGACTACGTTGACAAGCTTGAGCTTCTTGTTCACCAGGGTTTGGATGCATGTTTGGAGTCTGGTCAGCTCTCCTTTTTTACCCCAAGACAGGCCTGTCTCCTTCCAGGAGGTGAGCCGCGTAGGGGGGCCGGATCGAAACTCAGGGGGTGCGACCCATTCGGCGTTGCGCGGCTCGGTGACGTAAAACCACCATGATTGCCACCCCTTTAGGGTCTCCACAAAGGAGCCCTCGAGCCACAGGACGTTGGCCATCTTGCCGACAATGGCACCGCCGCACTCTGCCTGGCTGCCGCGCACCACCTTTGGCTTGACGTTGAAAGTCTTAAGCCATAGGCCGAAATGGGGGTAGATGCGGAGGAATGCCTCGCACACGACGATGAACGCCGAGATGTTGAGGAAGAAGTTCGGGGCCCGATCGTGGAAATCCAGGCCGTAGTAGAACATGAGCCCCCGGAAAAATGGATGCAGAGGGAAGCCCAGTCCGCAGAGGAAATGGGGGAGGAATACCACCCTCTCATGGGGCCTAGGAGTGGGGATGAGCTGCCCCTTTTCGGGAAGCTGGTGCGCGATGTCGCTAGCCAGATATCCGGCCTTCCTCAGCTTTTTGATGTGCCCCTCCGTGATGGAGGAGACCATCCACTTGCCTCCTGCTCCGGACATGACTGGGGAAGGTTGAGGTGGTAGTGCGGACTTGGGCGCTGGAGCTCGGGTGTGCAAGAATGGATAGGCAAAGGAGGAAGAAGGCGTGGGTAAAAAGGTGGATCCTTATCCCCTTATATGGGTGGACGCGGCTATGTGTCCCCACCAGCCTGATAAAACTCGCTTATCTCCAAGCGCCGTAATCAATGGCGCGGTTGGGTTACCCACGCCGTATTAATGAGAATCCCGGAATAAGGGGACATGATCTCTGCTTTGACAAGACGTGCCAAGGAAACCGCCTCGCATAACGCGCTAAGATGGGACAGTAAAACGGTTCGAATACAAGCTTGGCCGTGGTGTGATGTCACACTACGGAGTACATAGCAGATTAGATTTGTGTAAATATTATTCTCTCTATGGCAATATGTGGAAACTTATTTTGCAGAGCCGGACACTATCTTTGTGTTCAAAATCTTCTATGAAGTACTTGGAGGAGGAACCCGCCTTGCAATGCCAAAGACAATTTGCGCGCTGGACTCGTCGTCATTGAAGCCTGGTTCAGGGGCTACTGAGGGAGTCCTGGATTAGGGGGTGTTCGGATAGCCGAACTATACCTTCAGACGGACTCCTGGACTATGAAGATACAAGATTGAAGACTTCGTCCCGTGTCCGGAAGGGACTTTCCTTGGTGTGGAAGGCAAGCTTGGTGATACGGATATTCAGATCTCCTAACATTGTAACCGACTCTATGTAACCCTAACCCTATCCGGTGTCTATATAAACCGGAGGGTTTTAGTCCGTAGGACAATATACACATCAACAATCATACCATAGGCTAGCTTTTAGGGTTTAGCCTCCTCGATCTCGTGGTAGATCTACTCTTGTACTACCCATATCATCAATATTAATCAAGCAGGACGTAGGGTTTTACCTCCATCGAGAGGGCCCGAACCTGGGTAAAACTTCGTGCCCCTTGCCTCCTGTTACCATCCAGCCTAGACGCACAATTCGGGACCCCCTACCCGAGATCCACCGGTTTTGACACCGACAATAATCCTTTCATACATGTCACTCTTGGTTCATTGCATATCCCGGTACACCGTCGGAGGCATTCATATAGAGTCATACTTTGTTCTAGTATCGAGTTGTAATCATTGAGTTGTAAATAAATAGAAGTGTGATGATCATCATTTTCTAGAGCATTGTCCCAAGTGAGGAAAAAAAGAAGGAGAAAGGCCATAAAAAGAGTAGGCCCAAAAAATGAGAGAAAATAGAGAAGGGATAATGTTACTATCCTTTTTACCACACTTGTGCTTCAAAGTAGCACCATAATCTTCATGATAGAGAGTCTTTTGTTTTGTCACTTTAATATACTAGTGGGAACTTTTCATTATAGAACTTGGCATGTATATTCCAACAATGGGCTTCCTCAAATGCCCTAGGTCTTCGTGAGCAAGCAAGTTGGATGCAAACCCACTTAGTTTCTTTAGTTGAGCTTGCATATATTTATAGCTCTAGTGCATCCGTTGCATGGCAATCCCTACTCCTTGCATTAACATCAATTGATGGGCATATCCATAGCTCATTGATTGGACTCATTGATGTGAGACTTTCTCCCCTTTTTGTCTTCTCCACATAACCCCCATCATTATATTCTATTCCACCCATAGTGCTATATCCATGGCTCACGCTCATGTATTGCGTGAAGGTTTAAAAAGTTTGAGATTACTAAAGTATGAAACAATTGCTTGGCTTGTCATCGGGGTTGTGCATGATGAGAGCATTCTTGTGTGACAAAAATGGAGCATGACTAAACTATACGATTTTGTAGGGATGAACTTTCTTTGGCCATGTTATTTTGAGAGGACATAATTGCTTAGTTAGTATGCTTGAAGTATTATTATTTTTATGTCAATATTGAACATTTATCTTGAATCTTTCAGATCTGAATATTCATACCACAATTATGAAGAATTACATTGAAATTATGCCAAGTAGCATTCCACATCAAAAATTCTGTTTTTATCATTTACCTACTCGAGGACGAGCAGGAATTAAGCTTGGGGATGCTTGATACGTCTCCAACGTATCTATAATTTTTTATTGTTCCATGCTATATTATATTCTGTTTTGGACATTATTGGGCATTATTATACACTTCTATATTATTTTTGGGACTAACCTATTAACTGGAGGCCCAGCCCAGAATTGTTGTTTTTTTGCCTATTTCAGAGTTTCGCAGAAAAATAATATCAAACGGAGTACAAACGGAATGAAACCTTTGGGAACGTGATTTTCAGAACGAACGTGATCCAGAGGACTTGGACCCTACGTCAAGACATCAACCAGGAGGCCACGAGATAGGGGGCGCGCCTACCCCCCCTACGCGCCCCCTCCACCCTCGTGGGCCCCCTGTTGCTCCACCGACGTACTCCTTCCTCCTATATATACCTACATAGCCCCAAACTACCAGATACGGAGCCAAAAACCTAATTCCACCGTCGTAACTTTCTGTATCCACGCGATCCCATCTTGGGGCCTTTTCCAGAGCTCCGCCGGAGGGGGCATCGATCACGGAGGGCTTCTACATCAACACCATAGCCCCTCCGATGAAGTGTGAGTAGTTTACCTCAGACCTTTGGGTCCATAGTTATTAGCTAGATGGCTTCTTCTCTATTTTTGGATCTCAATACAAAGTTCTCCCCCTCTCTTGTGGAGATCTATTCGATGTAATCTTCTTTTGCAGTGTGTTTGTTGAGACCGATGAATTATGGGTTTATGATCAAGTTTATCTATGAACAATATTTGAATCTTATCTGAATTCTTTTATGTATGATTGGTTATCTTTGCAAGTCTCTTCGAATTATCAGTTTGGTTTGGCCTACTAGATTCATCTTTCTTGCAATGGGAGAAGTGCTTAGCTTTGGATTCAATCTTGCGGTGTCCTTTTCCAGTGACAGTAGGGGCAGCAAGGCACGTATTGTATTGTTGCCATCGAGGATAACAAGATGGGGTTTATATCACATTGCATGAGTTTATCCCTCTACATCATGTCATCTTCTTTAAAGTGTGACTCTGTTCTTATGAACTTAATACTCTAGATGCATGCTGGATAGCGGTCGATGTGTGGAGTAATAGTAGTAGATGCAGGTAGGAGTCGGTCTACTTGTCTCGGACGTGATGCCTATATACATGATCATACCTAGATATTCTCATAACTATGCTCAGTTATGTCAATTGCTCAACAGTAATTTGTTTACCCACCATGAATACTTATGCTCTTGAGAGAAGCCACTAGTGAAACCTATGGCCCCCAGGTCTATTTTCCATCATATTAATCTTCCAACACTTAGTTATTTTTATTGCCTTTTATTTTACTTTGCATCTTTATCATAAAAATACCAAAAATATTATCTTATCATATCTATCAGATCTTACTCTCGTAAGTGGCCGTGTAGGGATTGACAACCCCTTATCGCGTTGGTTGCGAGGATTTATTTGTTTTTGTAGGTGCGAGGGACTCGTGCGTGGCCTCCTACTGGATTGATACCTTGGTTCTCAAAAACTGAGGGAAATACTTACGCTACTTTGCTGCATCACCCTTTCCTCTTCAAGGGAAAACCAACGCAGTGCTCAAGAGGTAGCAGCCCCCGAGCCTTCCAACTGCCTGGATCCATCAAAGTGAATAGTCCAATACGTGTTATCCGGCTTCTCCTCAGGCATCTGTAACTCTGTCCAATCATTGATAAAATCCACAAGTGCTTGAGACTTGATGGCTGTATGAGGCACATACTTTAAACCATGAGGCCCAAGCTCAATGGCCCACTTGGCTACCTGACCTATGGCTTCTCTGTTTTGAATGATATCCCCTAAAGGGGCAGAACTAACCACAGTGATAGGATGACCCAAAAAATACTGCTTAAGCTTCCGGCTAGCCATAAAAACCCCATACACCAGCTTCTGCCAATGTGGATACCTCTGTTTGGAATCAATAAGGACTTCACTGATGTAGTAAACCGTCTGTTGAACCGGAAATTCTTTGTCTGTTTCCTTCCTTTCCACCACAATGGCAACATTGATAGCTCGGCTATTGGCAGCCACATATAACATCAAGGGCTCCTTGTCAATGGGAGCAGCAAGAACTGGCAGCTCAGCCAATTGTTTCTTCAAGGCCTCGAATGCCTGATCAGCAGCATCACTCCAGACAAAGTGATATGTCTTCTTCATCATCTGGTACAGAGGAATAGCCTTCTCACCCAACCGCCTTAAGGCCGCAATACTACCCGCCACGCGCTGAACATCATTAATACACACCGTCTTAGCCAAAGAGGTGATTGCTTTTATCTTCTCTGGGTTAGCCTCAATACCCCGTTCTGAAACTAGAAAACCCAATAGTTTGCCAGCTGGCACACCAAAAACACACTTGGCCGGGTTAAGCATCATCTTATAAACCCGGAGGTTGTCAAAGGTCTCCTTCAAATCATCAATCAAGGTTTCCTTCTTTCTGGATTTCACCACAATGTCATCCACATAGGCATGCACATTACGCCTGATTTGATCATGAAGGCAATTTTGCACACACTGTTGGTAAGTCGCATGGGCGCTCTTGAGCCCAAAAGGCATAGACACATAGCAGAAGGCACCGAACAGAGTGATGAAAGCCGTCGTCTCCTGGTCCTTAACTACCATCTTGATTTGATGATAACCAGAATAAGCATCCAAAAATCTCAAACGCTCACAACCCACCATAGCATCAATAATCTGATTAATACGAGGGAGAGCAAAAGGATCAGCCAGACAAGCCTTGTTTAAGTCCATGTAATCCACACACATACACCATGTGTTGTTCTTCTTAAGCACTAGCACCGGGTTAGCCAACCACTCAGGGTGAAAAACTTCAACAATAAAACCAGCCGCCAAGAGACGGGCAACTTCTTCACCAATGGCTTTACGCCTCTCTTCATTAAAATGACAAAGAAACTGCTTGACCGGCTTAAACTTCGGATCAATATTAAGAGTGTGCTCAGAGAGTTCCCTCGGTACACCTGGCATGTCAGAAGGTTTCCATGCAAAGATGTCCCGGTTCTCACAGATTAACTCGATCAGTGCGCTTTCCTATTTCGGATCCAGATTAGCACTGATGATGAACTGCTTGGATGAATTGCCAGGAAGGAAATCAACTGGCTTGGTGTCATCCGCCGATTTAAACTTCAAGTCCGGATCGTCCTCCGTAGTTGGCTTCTTCATAGATGTCATATCGGCCGGGTCAACATTATCTTTGTAAAACTTTAATTCCTCTGTTGCACAGACAGACTCAGCATAAGCCGCATCACCTTCTTCACACTCCAAAGCTATCTTCCGACTTCCATGCACTGTGATAGTCCCCTTGTGACTCAGTATTTTGAGCCGCAGATAAACATAACAAGGCCGTGCCATGAACTTGGCATAAGTCGGCCGCCCAAACAGAGCATGATAGGGGCTCTTGATCTTAACCACTTCAAAGGTCAACGTCTCAGACCTGGAATCGTAATCATCTCCAAAAGTGACCTGCAGTGCTATCTTACGAACTGGGTATGCCGACTTACCAGGCACCATGTCGTGAAAGACGGTTTTCGACGGTTTAAGATTTTTATCAGTCAATCCCATGCGACGGAAAGTTTCATAATAAAGGATATTGATGTTGTTGCCTCCGTCCAATAGTACCTTAGTGAATTTATATCCTCCAACCTGAGGTGCCACCACCAAAGCTAAGTGACACGGATTATCAACTCGGGGCGGGTGATCCTCCCAACTCCACACAATAGGTTGCTCAGACCAGCGCAAGTAACGGGGAACTGCCGGCTCAACGGCGTCCACAACCCTTTTATGGAGCTTCTGATCCCACTTGCATGAACTTGTGGTGAAGATGTGGTACTTCCCACTATTCAACTATTTCGGGTTACTCTGATACCCAAATTGTTGCTGATGATTCCCCTCACTAGACTGTTGATGAAAACCTCCCTGGTTGCCTTGATTTCCTTGATTGCCTTGGAAACCGGAATGAGGACCGCCGCCATCGTGACCCGGACCATAAGAGTCGGAACCTGAGCCGCCGCCTGGCCCATGATTATTCTGGAACAAGTCGGGATTTTTGAACGCCTTCATAATGTGGCAGTCCTTCCAAAGGTGCGTGGATGGCATGTCCCGCGTACCATGCTTTGGGCAAGGCTGATTCATCATCTATTCCAGATTTATACCTGACCCTCCTCCCCGAGAAGGTGGCTTTCCTTGACGGCGCTGACCGTTGTTCTGCGTGTTGGTATTAGCCACCAAATCTAAATTATTATCAGCCTTGCATTTACCTTGCCCTCCTGACTCACCGGGTTATGATGCTGGCCCTTAGTGTTGCCGCTCTTCTTTCCCTTTCCCGGATTTTCATCATCAGACTCGGGGTCCTTGGTACTATCAGAGTCGGCATATTTAATTAGAGTTGCCATCAGCTGCCCCATATCATTGCAGTGGCACTTGAGCCGCCCTAACTTCTGTTTAAGAGGCAGAAAACGGCAATTCTTCTCTAACATGAGGACCGCTGAGCCGGCATTGATGTTATCCGATGAATGTAGGATGGCTTTGACCCGGCGCACCCAATGGGTCGTTGATTCGCCTTCCTCTTGGGCACAGGCATCTAAATCCACAATTGACATGGGTTGTTTGCATGTATCTTTAAAATTCTGGATGAACCGGGCTTTTAACTCTGCCCACGATGCGATGGAGCTGGCAGGCAGCCCCTTTAGCCAAGTACTAGTCATTCCATCCAGCATCATGGTGAAGTACTTGGAACATGCATCGTTGCTAACCTCCAACAGCTCCATAGCCATCTCGTAACTCTCAATCCACGCCTTAGGTGGTAAGTCGGCTGTGTAGTTGGGCACTTTATGAGGCCCTTTGAAATCCTTGGGTAGACGCTCATTACGCAGAGCCGACACCGAGCATGGTACACCCGTGCTTCTAGAGGTCACACCTGCCTCCACCGAAGTTGTCGGATAAACCGAAGATGGTTCATGAGTCACGTACTAAGCCGCCAGCTCAGCTTCCCGGCGTACCCTATCCTGATCCATCAGGGCCTGAGTGTTATGGGGCGGGTCCTGTCCACGGGGCGGGTTACGACGCTGCTCACTGCTTGACACTGCCGGGGAGTCCATGTGTCTGTTATAACTTCGGCTTGGGAGAGGGGTTCAATGAATCCTCTCACGGCTGTAAGAATAAGCCTCCTGCTACACTAATGCTGTCTGAAGAAGCTCTCTAGCCCTCCATGTTTCAACCGCAGCTGGAGATTCACCTTCGATTGGGAGAGCCGCCAATCGCGATGCCGCAACAATCATGTTATCCAAAGGGTTAGAATAATGACCCGGTGGCGTTGGCACATGTTGTGGCGGGATATTATTCTGACGAGGCGGGTCCGTCGTGCGTGGTTGAGTCGGTGCTCCAGTCCCAGGTGCAGCTACCGCCCGGTTTACCCCTGGCGGGTCACTGGTCCTTGCACCAGGTGTGTTGAAGAGGTTCCTCACCTCATAAACCGGGGGCAGACGACTTCGGTGCCTTCTCCTCAAGGCGTCGTTCGAAGCGTTCTGATCCAACGAGAGCCGGAAGGAATCATCCTAGATCCCTTGTGCCTGAGCATCTAGAGCGGCTCGCTCTGCGGTCATCCTTGCATCCTCAGCTGCCAAATCTTCCTTGGCCTGAGCTATCTCATCCCGCAGCATTGCAACTTTCGCGTTATGCTGAGTTTGATTTGCTGGGTTAACCTCTCTTGTCAACAATGTTGTCAAGGCGTCCAATAAGCCGGACAGGACCTGAGCCGGTGGGTGCACAGGGCCTCCTGCCCCGGCCGCCGTCACCATTGCTGACCGGGAAACCATTACCGCTGTCGTCGAAGAGTTCTATATTGCTTGCGTACTGGCCATGAAGATCGCGACCCGGTTCGGTGGCTCATAGGGGTCTGGAATACTGTCGGCATCGGAATAGCCCCCAAGCCTGCCATCTTGCAGCTGATACAATGAAGTAGTCTCGCCTGTGGACGACTCACCATCAGAACAGATGGCCGTCTCACCAGCAGACATGGATCCTTCCTCAAATTCTTCCCCATGGATGAATCCAATGAAGGTACGCTTACGGAGGGTTGAACCCGGGCGGGTCGGGCACGCTGAGCCGTCTCGATGATGTCGGCGCAGGTGTCCGGTTCAGGGCCCGGTTCGCCGATCTTGCCGATGAAGACGTGGATTCCACCAAAGGGGACCCGGTACCCGTACTCAATTGAGCCAGCCTCGGGGCCCCAGCCTGCATCATCGATGTAGAGCTTGCCGCGGTGACTCTTGGTAATCCGGCCCATAGCGTATCCCTCAATCCCTTCAAAGTTGCCCTTTAAGAACTCGAAACCACCATGTGCTAGCCCCACGGTGGGCGCCAACTGTCGTTGAATTGCCACGACAGATGTCCTAGTGTGAGGACTTAATCATGGAGCCATCACACTAGGTTAGCTTAGAGGGGTTAAACGGGACAAAGGACACATGAGTTTATACTGGTTCGGCCCCTTGTGGTGAAGGTAAAGGCCTACTCCAGTTGAGGTGGTATTGCTTATGTCTCAATTACCAGGGAGCGAATACGCTTGACCTAGCTTCCGATCTATTGTCTCTTGCCCTAAACCACCGCAGGGTCGTCCCTTTATATACTCAGGTTAATACCCCGCGGCTTACAGAGTCCCGGCCGGTTCATAACAACGTGTCCGGCTCGGTGACCAAATACACATGCCTTACAATACAAGTCATACATATATGACGGTTTATACCTACAGGCCTTAAGCCGCCTTTGGGCCTTGGGCTCTTAGTAATCATCTTCATGAATCACCATCATCGATACCTTCATGGGCTTTGTGATAATGAACCTCCATTGGTATAACCCGGCCCCTTGTGGAGGGTCATACCTAATAGTTATATCCCCAACAGCTTCCAAGAAGAACTCCAAGGGAGTTATTGGGGAGTCATCTGACAGTGATCTCCACACCTGGAGAATGGCAGAGGTACGGCTGTGTGAATGGCCTCATAACCCATTCATGGAGGGAGCCGGAATCCGTCAAGAGTTTGAACAATATGCTGCTAATGCCGGCCTCACCGATTTCATCGCAGCTGAATGTGAACAGTGTCATCTCCTCACAAATTCCTTTGTGCAAAGTTTTCATTTCATAAGTAGGAATCCTCCTCCGGAGGTACAGTTTAATTTATATGCTGAAACCCGTCAGATACCACTTACTGAATTTTGTGACATATGCTTGATCCCTTCTGATGGGGATTTAGTAGATCCTAGGCCCGCAAAGTTTGATGGTTTTTACCACACTCTAACAGTGGGGGATGAGAGAGGGGTGTCAGTGTCACCGCCACTAACTTACATTTTCCTATCGTGCATTATTTTGCTCTATTCATTATGAAGTGTTTGCTTGCTAGAGAGAAGGTAGGTGCACTCAGTGCCCCGGACTTTGATGTCTTACACCATGCACTTTACGGCGACAACACTTATAACTTGGGAGCTATTGTGGCACGTCACCTCCACATTAACAAATCCAAGGGTAAAATACATGGTGGAATTTATGCTACTTGCTTGGCGAGTCTCTTTAACATTCAGATACACCAACATGATTATCCTTTGCCCAAGGTTTACCTAGATCGCCAGGCTATGGCACATCACCACTTTATTGATAGTGAGAACACCACTATGGATGTTCCTTATAACTTGGTCTTTAGTGAGATTACCCGTGATGTTATTCCATTGCCTGCACCTGGTTTGTTTGATCCCATTGTCAGGGGCGGATATAGGATCATGCCTGAGGACATTGTCGCCTACCGGAACAACCTGGCTGCAGCAGAGGAGGAGCCTCAGGAGTGGGACCCTCATGTGCCCACTCCCCAGCACTTCAACTTGGGACCTGATGGATTCTCCGAGTGGTGATTACCAAGTTAGGCCAAAAGCCTAAGCTTGGGGGAGTACGTATTTCCACCAACATTACATTCATGTTCACACATTTCATTCCAATTGTCGGTGTTCACACTTTTTCATTGTATTATCCATGCTAGATTTATTTTCTCACCTTCTTCTTATGTGTTTGAAAAACTTTGAGAAAATCCAAAAAATATTTCCTGATTATTTTCGATTTTTCTTCCTAGTTTAATTAGTTGTAGTGTTAAAAAGAAAACCCAAAAAGATTTCCTTGTTCTTCTTTTGCTTGTTGGGAGCTCTCCCATGTAAATAGTTTTTCTTGTTTTTGTTTTTCTTTCTTTAATTTGCTTTCTTCCAGAAAACCCAAAAACTCCAAAAATATTTTAGTGTATTCCTCTGAATTTCTTTTCTTTTCATTGTTTTGTATCGAGGAGAAGACCATGATGAAAATGTTGAGTGGTTCTCACATGCATTATTGTTGATCTAACATAGAGCCCATATTACATTGTCTTCTCCTTTTGCATAAAATGTTTGCAGATTCCAGCTTAGACCACGGCACTCTTGCACTATTATTATTTTCATATCGTTCGGTCGTGCAAGTGAAAGGCAATAATGACGATATTTGATGAACTGGCTGTGGCAGAGAGAAACATGTATGAACTCAACTTGTTCTATTTTTGTAAATATGTTTAACCTAGTATCCATGATTCAGCCTATTATGATCAAACATGTTTGCAATGACAATTAGAGATTATAGTTTCTCATGCCATGCTTAAGTATCTAGGAGTAGATAATGATTTATCTTGGATGTCAACATTGCGTTAAAATGATTGTGATGTAGTATGATGATATGGTATCCTCCTCTGAATGTTCGAGTGGCTTGACTTGGCACATGTTCATGCATGTAGTTGAATCAAAACCAACGCAACCTCTATGGTATTTATGTTCATGGTGTTCATATCCTACTCATGCTAGTATCCAATGTTACTTATGCATAATGCATGTTCATGACTGTTTTCGCTCTCTAGCTGGCCGCTTCTCAACCTAATTGCTAGCCTTCACCTGTACTAAGCGGGAATTCTGCTTGTGCATCAAAAATCCTGAACCCTCAGTTATCCCAGATGAGTCCACCATACCTACCTATATGTGGTATTACCCTACTGTCCTAAGTAAATTTGCATGTGCCACCTCTAAAAACTTCAAATAAATATCCTTTTTGCGTGCCTGGATTGTTCATAGAGCGACAGGAGGTAGTCAGTATCTTCCATGCTAAGTGGGTTATTCTCATGATGAGTGTTCATTCATTCGTCCTTGCACAAGAGGGGCAGTAATAGGGATTCCCAGTCCTGAATTCAAATTGCAAATAATTAAACAAAACTCCCCCAGGTCTGTTGTTGGTATGGACGGTACCCGTTGTTTCGGACAAGCCATGGAGTGTGATTGTTGGTGGAGGGGGAGTAAACCTTTACTTTTATCGCTTGGGAACCGCCACTAATGTGTTTAGCATGGAAGATACTGATAACTAATGGATGCGAAGTAAATAAGAAGGGTGAATTTCTCAAAATTTCATTTACCTCTGTTTTAAAAACTTGAGCTCCGGCACCTCTGCAAATCACTGCTTCCCTCTGTGAAGGGACTATCTATTTACTTTTGTTGTGTCATCACCTTCTCAAATAAGCGCCAGAACCTGAGAGCACTATTGTCATCCTCATGCATTGTATGTAGCTAATGTTGGGTGCATCATGACTGGATCTTCTCTACCATGAATTATAATGTTTAGTCGCTGCTTGAACTTTGGAGGTGCTCTGCATTTATGTTTTGCGGTCTCAGAAAGGGCTAGCGAGATACCACTATTGTCATATTATATCATGGTTGTTTTAGATATCTTATCATTGCTCTCAAGTTCGTTGTGCCATTGATATGAGTTAACATAATTTTTAAGAGTTATTGTCGACATGGTTAGTTATAATCTTTGCTGAAAACATGGGTGCTACTTAAGCTTATTTATGCAAACAAGAGCAAAAGAGTTCGCAAAAGTTTTTATTTTTCACTTTCAATTTATCAACTGAATTGCTCGAGGACAAGCAAAGTTTTAAACTTGGGGGGTTCTACTTTTCCTAACGCTTTTCCTCTTGTTTTGGACTCTAATTTGCATGATTTGAATGAAACTAACCCGGACTGACGCTGTTTTCAGCAGAACTACCATGATGTTGTTTTTGTGTAGAAATAAAAGTTCTCGGATTGGAACAAAAGTTTGCGGGGAATTTTTATACAAATAAAGATAATTTCTGGAGCCAAGAACTACCGGAGGGGGGCACCTGGGTGGGCACAACCCACCAGGGCGCGCCCAGGTGGGTTGTCCCCACCTAGTGGCCCCATAGACCTCAACCCTGAAGCTATAAAATCACATTTTCAGAGAAAAAACTAGGAGAAAGAATTATCGCATTTCATGAGACGGAGCCGCTGCCACCTCCTGTTCTTCATCGAGAGGCCGGATCTGGAGTTCGTTTGGGGTTCCAGAGAGGGGGATCTTCGATCTTCGTCATCACCAACCCTTCTCCATCTCCTATTCCATGATGCTCCCCATCGGGAGTGAGTAATTCCTTCGTAGGCTTGCTGGTTTGTGAGGAGTTGGATGAGATTCATCATGTAATCGAGTTAGTTTTGATAGGGCTTGAACCCTAGTATCCATTATGTTCCGATATTGATGTTGTTATGACTTTGCCATGCTTAATGCTTGTCACTTTGGGCCCGGGTGCCATGATTTCAGATCTGAAACGTTTATGTTATCACCATTATATCTATGTTCTAGATCCGATCTTGCAAGTCATAGTCACCTACTACGTGTTATGATCCGGCAACCCCGGAGTGACAGAAGTCGAGACACTTCCCGGTGATGATCGTAGTTTGAGCAGTTCATGTATTCACTATGTGTTAATGCTTTGTTTCGGTTCTCTATTAAAAGGAGGCCTTAATATCCCTTAGTTTCCAATAGGACCCCACTGCCACGGGAGGGTAGGACAGAAGATATCATGCAAGTTCTTTCCATAAGCACGTATGACTATTTACGGAATACATGCCTACATTATATTTATGAACTAGAGCTAGTGTCGTATTGCCCTAGATTATGGCTGTTATATGATGAATATCATCCAACGAATTCACTGATCCAATGCCTATGAATTTCTCTCATATTGTTCTTGCTAAGCTAGTACTGTTATTGTTACTATTGAAGCTGCTACAAAATCATTGCTATCACTGTTACCATTACTATTGTTGTTGCTACTACTATCAAAACTATACTACTTTGCTACTGATCACTTTGCTGCCGATAATTAATCTCTAGGTGTAGTTGAATTGACAACTCAACTGCTAATACTTGCAAATATTATTTCGCTCCCCTTGTGTCGAATCAATAAATTTGGGTTGAATATCGTACCCTCGAAAACTGTTGCGATCCCCTATACTTGTGGGTTATCAAGACCTTTTTCTGGCACTATTGCCGGGGAGCATAGCTATATTTGTTGAGTCACTTGGGGTTATTATCAAATTATCATTATGAAGAATCAGAAGGATGCTAAGACTAAGAATTTACCCTCTAAAACAAAGGGAGATAAGGAACCACCATCTAGCTCTGCACTTGATTAACCTTCTGTTATAAGTGGACTTGCAACACCACCACATGCTATTAATCCTGATATGTCGCAAGTTACTGATGATGCTACTTCTGCTATGAATGATATTCATGATGATGCTAGTACCTTGCTTGATGATAATGTGCCACTAGGTAAATTTCTTGATGAACAACTTGCTAGAACTAAGGCTTTTGAGATTGTTGAAACTGGTGAAGAGCTTGAAACTGGAAATCTTGAAACACCTATTAGACCTAGTTCTTCTAGATATGAATTGCCAAAGGTACCGGAAGGTTATGTTATGGATGAGGAGACAACTAGAGACTTCCTTGCTTGCAATGATAGGGATGGTCTTAAGAAATTAATATGCAAACTGAAAGAAAAATCTTTGAATGCTAGAATGAAATGTGATCCTAAGTTTGATACTTCACCTATCTTTATTGATGATAAGGATTATGAATTCTCCGTCGACCCAGAGTTAATTACTTTGGTTGAATCTGATCCTTTCCATGGTTATGAAAGTGAAAGTGTTGTGGCACATCTTACTAAGTGGAATGACATAGCCACCCTTTATTCTCATGATGAGAAGATTCACTATTATTATATTCTCAAATTATTTTCCTTCTCACCAAAGGGTGATGCTAAGACTTGGCATAACACTCTTGCTCCTGGTTGTGTGTGTACCAACGAGAGGGAAGAGTATCGTCCATGTACCCTCATAGACCGTAAGAGGAAGCGTTATGAGAACGCGGTTGATGTAGTCGAACGTCTTCACGATCTGACCGATCCAAGTACTGAACGCACGGCACCTCCAAATTCAGCACACGTTCAGTTAGATGGCGTTCCTCGAACTCCGATCCAACAGAGCTTCACGGGAGAGTTTCGTCAGCACGACGGTGTGATGACGGTGATGATGTTGCTACCGACGCAGGGCTTCGCCTAAGCACCGCTACAATATGATCGAGGTGGAATATGGTGGAGGGGGCACCGCACACGGCTAAGGGATCAATAATCAACTTGTGTGTTCTAGGGTGCCCCATGCCCCCATATATAAAGGAGAAAGGGGGAGGCCGGCCGGCCCTCCTAGGGCGCGCCAGGAGGAGGAGTCCTCCTCCTAGTAGGAGTAGGACTCCCCTTTCCTACTCCTACTAGGAGGAGAAAAGGAAGGGGAAGGGGAGAAGGAAGGAGAGGGAGGAAAGGAGGAAAGGGGGGACGGCCCCCTAGTCCAATTCGGTTTGGGCTAGGGGGGCCACGCGCCCTGCCTCCTCTCTTCCACCACTTGGCCCATGAGGCCCAATACTTCTTCCCCGTATTCCCGTAACTCCCCGGTACTCCGAAAAATACCTGAATCACTGGGAACCTTTCTGATGTCCGAATATAGTCGTCCAATATATCGATCTTTACGTCTCGACCATTTGGAGACTCCTCGTCATGTCCCCGATCTCATCCGGGACTCTGAACTACCTTCGGTACATCAAAACACATAAACTCATATTACCGATCGTCACCGAACGTTAAGCGTGCAGACCCTACGGGTTCGAGAACTATGTAGACATGAATGAGACACGTCTCCGGTCAATAACCAATAGTGGAACATGAATGCTCATATTGGCTCCTACATATTCTACGAAGATCTTTATCGGTCAAACCACATAACAACATACGTTGTTCCCTTTGTCATCGGTATGTTACTTTCCCGAGATTCGATCGTCGGTATCTCAATACCTAGCTCAATCTCGTTACCAGCAAGTCACTTTACTCATTCTGTAATACATCATCCCGCAACTAACTCATTAGTTGCATTGCTTGCAAGGCTTATAGTGATGTGCATTATCGAGAGGGCCCAGAGATACCTCTCCGACAATCGGAGTGACAAATCCTAATCTCGATCTATGCCAACTCAACAAGTACCATCGGAGACACCTGTAGAGCACCTTTATAATCACCTAGTTATGTTGTGACATTTGGTAGCACACAAAGTGTTCCTCCGGTAATCGGGAGTTGCATAATCTCATAGTCATAGGAACATGTATAAGTCATGAAGAAAGCAATAACAGTAAACTAAAATGATCATCGTGCTAAGCTAACAGATGGGTCAAGTCAATCACATCATTCTCTAATGATGTGATCCCGTTCATCAAATGATAACTCTTGTCCATGGCTAGGAAACTTAACCATCTTTGATTAACGAGCTAGTCAAGTAGAGGCATACTATTGACACTCTGTTTGTCTATGTATTCACACATGTACTAAGTTTCCGGTTAATACAATTTTAGCATGAATAATAAACATTTATCATGATATAAGGAAATATAAATAACAACTTTATTATTGCCTCTAGGGCATATTTCCTTCAGTCTCCCACTTGCACTAGAGTCAATAATCTAGTTCATATCTTTATGTGATTAGTTCACATCTCCATGTGACTAATACCCAAAGGGTTTACTTGAGTCAATAATCTAGTTCACATTGCTATGTGATTAATACCCAAAGAGTGATCATGTTTTGCTTGTGAGAGAAGTTTAGTCTATGGGTCTGCAACATTCAGATCCTATGTATTTCGCAAATTTCTATGTCTACAATGCTCTGCACGGAGCTACTCTAGCTAATTGATCCCACTTTCAATATGTATCCAGATCGAGACTTAGAGTCATCTAGATCGATGTAAAAAGCTTGCATCGATGTAACTCTTTATGACGAACTCTTTTATCACCTCCATAACCGAGAAATATTTCCTTAGTCCTCTAAGGATAATTTTGACCGTTGTCCAGTGATCTACTCCTAGATCACTATTGTACTCCCTTGCCATAAAATGCTAAGGTATACAATAGGACTGGTAAATAGCATAGAATACTTTATAGAACCTATGACTTTTCATTCTATTTCTATTTTCTGACGTGGTCGGGTTTTGAGTCTTTTACTCAACTTCACACCTTGCAACACAGGCAAGAACTCCTTCTTTGACTGTTCCATTTTGAACTACTTCAAAATCTTGTCAAGGTATGTACTCATTGAAAAAACTTATCAAGTGTCTTGATCTATCTCTATAGATCTAGATTCTCAATGTGTAAGCAGCTTCATCGAGGTCTTTCTTTGAAAAACTCTTTTCAAACACTCCTTTATGCTTTCCAGAAAATTCTACATTATTTTTGATCAACAATATGTCATTCACATATACTTATCAGAAATGTTGTAGTGCTCCCACTCACTTTCTTGTAAATACAGGCTTCATCACAAGTCTGTATAAAACCATATGCTTTGATCACTTTATCAAAGCATATATTCCAACTACGAGATGCTTGCACGAGTCCATAGATGGATTGCTGGATCTTGCTCACTTTGTTAGCACGTTTAGGATCGACAAAACCTTCTGGTTGCATCATATACAACTCTTCTTTAAGAAATCCATTAAGGATTATAGTTTTGACATCCATTTGCCGGATTTCATAAAATGCGACAACTCCTAACATGATTTGGACAGACTTTTAAGCATCGATACGAGTGAGAAAATCTCATTGTAGTCAACAACTTGAACTTGTCGAAAACATTTTGCGACAATTCGAGCTTTGTAGATAGTAACCCTACTACCAGCGTCCGTCTTCCTCTTGAAGATCCATTTATTCTTAATGACTCACCGATCATCGGGCAAGTCAATGAAAGTCCATACTTTGTTCTCATCATCGCTTCCTCATAGTTCATAGGTTCATGGCCTCAAGCCATTTCGTGGAATCTGGGCTCATCATCGCTTCCTCATAGTTCGTAGGTTCGTCATGGTCTAGTAACATGACTTCCAGAAAGGATTACCGTACCACTCTGGTGCGGACCATACTCTGGTTGTCCTACGAGGTTCGGTAGTAACTTGATCTGAAGTTTCATGATCATCATCATTAGCTTCCTCACTAATTGGTGCAGAGATCACTAGAACTGATTTCTGTGATGAACTACTTTCCAATTCGGGAGAAGGTACAATTACCTCATCAAGTTCTACATTCCTCCCACTCACTTCTTTCAAGAGAAACTCCTTGTCTAGAAAGGATCCACTTTTAGCAACAAAGATCTTGCCTTTGGATCTATGATAGAAGGTGTACCCAACACTTTCCTTTGGGTATTCTATCAAGACACATTTCTCCGATTTGGGTTCGATCTTATCAGGTTGAAACTTTTTCATATAAGCATCGTAGCCCCAAACTTTAAGAAACGACAGCTTAGGTTTCTAGCCAAACCACAGTTCATATGGTTTCGTCTCCACAGATTTAGATGGTGCCCTATTTAACGTGAATGCAGTTGTCTCTAATGCATAACCCCAACATGATAGTGATAAATCGGTAAGAGACATCATAGATCGCACCATATCTAATTAAGTATGGTTATGACATTCGGACACACCATTACACTGTGGTGTTCCAGGTGGCACGAATTTTTGAAACTATTCCACATTGTTTTAATTGAAGACCAAACTCGTAACTCAAATATTCGTCTCTGCGATCAGATCGTAGAAACTTTATTTTCTTGTCACGATGATTTTCCACTTCACTCTAAAATTCTTTGAACTTTTCAAATGTTTCATACTTATATTTCATCAAGTAGATATACCCATATCTTCTCAAATCATCTGTGAAGGTCAGAAAATAACGATACCCGCCATGAGCCTCAACACTCATCGGACCGCATACATCAGTATGTATTATTTCCAATAAGTCAGTTTCTCGCTCCATTGTTCCGGAGAACGGAGTCTTAGTCATCTTTCCCATGAGGCATGGTTCGCAAGCATCAAGTGATTCCAAAAGTCCATCCGCATGGAGTTTCTTCATGTGCTTTACACCAATATGACCTAAACGGCAGTGCCACAAATAAGTTGGACTATCATTATTAACTTTGCATCTTTTGGCTTCAATATTATGAATATGTGTATCACTACGATCGAGATCCAACAAACTATTTTCATTGGGTGTATGGCCATCGAAGGTTTTATTCATGTAAACAGAACAACAATTATTCTCTGACTTTAAATGAATAACTGTATTGCAATAAACAAGATCAAATCATATTTATGCTCAACGCAAACACCAAATAACATTTATTTAGGTTTCAACACTAATCCCAAAAGTATAGGGAGTATGCGATGATGATCATATAAATCTTAGAATCACTTCCAACACACATCGTCACTTCACCCCTAACTAGTCTTTGTTCATTCTGTAACTCCCATTTCGAGTTACTAATCTTAGCAACTGAACTAGTATCAAATATCGAGGGGTTGCTATAAACACTAGTAAAGTACACATCAATAACATGTATATCAAATATACCTTTGTTCACTTTGCCATCCTTCTTATCCGCCAAATACTTGGGGCAGTTCTGCTTCTAGTGACCAGTCCCTTTGCAATAGAAGCACTTAGTCTTAGGCTTAGGTCCATACTTGGGCTTCTTCACTTGAGCAACAACTTGCTTGTCGTTCTTCTTGAAGTTACCCTTCTTCCCTTTGCCCTTTTCTTGAAACTAGTGTTCTTGTCAACCATCAACACTTGATGCTTTTCTTGATTTCTACCTTCGTTGATTTCAGCATCACGAAGAGCTTGGGAATCATTTCCGTTATCCCTTGCATATTATAGTTCATCACGAAGTTCTAGTAACTTGGTGATAGTGACTAGAGAACTCTGTCAATCACTATCTTATCTGGAAGATTAACTCCCACTTGATTCAAGTGATTGTAGTACTCAGACATTCTGAGCACATGCTCACTAGATGAGCTATTCTCCTCCATCTTGTAGGCAAAGTACTTGTCAGAGGTCTCATACCTCTCGACTCGAGCATGAGTCTGAAATACCAATTTCAGCTCTTAGAACATCTTATATGCTCCGTGGCGTTCAAAACGTTTTTGACGTCCCGGTTTTAAGCCGTAAAGCATGGTGCACTAAACTATCAAGTAGTCATCATACCGAGCTTTGTCAAACATTCATAACGTCTGAATCTGCTCATGCAATAGGTCCGTCACCTAGCGGTGCATCAAGGACATAATACTTCTGTGCAACAATGAGGATAATCCTCAAATCACGGATCCAATCCACATCATTGCTACTAACATCTTTCAACTTAGTTTTCTCTAGGAACATATCAAAATTAAAATAGGGAGCTAAACGCGAGCCATTGATCTACAACATAGATATGCTAATACTACCAGGACTAAGTTCATGATAAATTAAAGTTCAATTAGTCATATTAGTTAAGAACTCCCACTTAGATAGACATCCCTCTAATCATCTAAGTGATCACGTGATCCATATCAACTAAACCATGTCCGATCATCACGTGAGATGGAGTAGTTTTCAATGGTGAACATCACTATGTTGATCATATCTACTATATGATTCACGCTCGACCTTTCAGTCTCAGTGTTCCGAGGCCATATCTGCATATGCTAGGCTCGTCAAGTTTAACCCGAGTATTTCTGCGTGTGCAAAACTGGCTTGCACCTGTATATGAACATAGAGCTTATCACACCCAATCATCACGTGGTGTCTCGGCACGACGAACTTTGGCAACGGTGCATACTCAGGGAGAACACTTGTACCTTGAAATTTAGTGAGAGATCATCTTATAATGCTACCGTCAATCAAAGCAGAATAACATGCATAAAGGATAAACATCACATGCAATCAAAAATATGTGACATGGTATGGCCATCATCATCTTGTGCCTTTGATCTCCATCTCCAAAGTACCGTCATGATCTCTATTGTTACCGGCATGACACCATGATCTCCATCATCTTAATCTCTATCAATGTGTCGTCACATGGTCGTCTCACCAACTATTTCTCTTGCAACTATTGCTATTGCATAGCGATAAAGTAAAGTAATTATTTGACACTTGCATCTTATGCAATAAAGAGACAACCATTAGGCTTTTGCCAGTTTCCGATAACTTCAACAAAACATGATCATCTTATACAACAACTTATATCTCATCACGTCTTGACCATATCACATCACAACATGCCCTGCAAAAACAAGTTAGACATCCTATACTTTGTTGTTGCAAGTTTTACGTGGCTGCTACGGGCTGAGCAAGAACCGTTCTTACCCACGCATCAAAAACCACAATGCGATATAGTGATTGCTTTTTGATCTTCAGAAAGAACCATGTTCATTGAATCTGATTCAACTAAAGCTGGAGAAACAGACACCCACTAGCCACATGTGGGTGAAGCACGTCGGTAGAACCAGTCTCGCGTAAGCGTACGTGTAATGTCGGTCTGGGCCGCTTCATCCAACAATGCCGCTGAATCAAGAATCAACTAGTGATGACAAGCAATATGTATATACCCACGCCCACAACTCCTTTTGTGTTCTATCCGTGCATATAACATCTACGCATAAACCTGACTCGGATGCCACTGTTGGGGAACATAGTAATTTCAAAAAAATTCCTATGCACACGCAAGATCATGGTGATGCATAGCAACGATAGGGAAGAGTATCGTCCACGTACCCTCGTAGACCGAAAGCGGAAGCGTTATGAGAACGTGATTGATGTAGTCGAACGTCTTCACGATCCGACCGATCCAAGTACCAAACGCACAACACCTCCGAGTTCAGCACACGTTCAGCTCGATGACGTCCCACGAACTCCGATCCAGCAGAGCTTCACGGGAGAGTTCCGTCAGCACGACGGCGTGATGACGGTGATGATGTTGCTACCGACGCAGGGCTTCGCCTAAGCACCACTAAGATATGATCGAGGTGGAATATGGTGGAGGGGGCACCACACACGGCTAAGGGATCAATAATCAACTTGTGTGTTATAGGGTGCCCCCTGCCCCCGTATATAAAGGAGCAAGGGGGAGGCCGGCCGGCACTCCTAGGGCGCGCTAGGACTCCCCTTTCCTACTCCTACTAGGAGGAGGAAAGGAAGGGGGAAGGGGAGAAGGAAGGAGAGGGAGGAAAGGAGGAAAGGGGGGTCGGCCCCCTACTCCAATTCGGTTTGGGCTAGGAGGGGCGCGCGCCCTGCCTCCTCTCTTCCACCACTTGGCCCATGAGGCCCAATACTTCTTCCCCGTATTACCGTAACTCCCCGGTACTCCGAAAAATACCCGAATCACTCGGAACCTTTCTGATGTACGAATATAGTCGTCCAATATATCGATCTTTATGTCTCGACCATTTCAAGACTCCTCGTCATGTCCCCGATCTCATCCGGGACTCTGAACTACCTTCGGTACATCAAAACACATAAACTCATATTACCGATTGTCACCGAACGTTAAGCGTGCGGACCCTACGGGTTCGAGAACTATGTAGACATGACCGAGACATGTCTCTAGTCAATAACCAGTAGCGGGACCTGGATGCTCATATTGGCTCCTACATATTCTACAAAGATCTTTATCGGTCAAACCGCATAACAACATACATTGTTCCCTTTGTCATTGGTATGTTACTTGCCCGAGATTCGATCGTCGGTATCTCAATACCTAGCTCAATCTCGTTACCGGCAAGTCTCTTTACTCATTACGTAATACATCATCCCGCAACTAACTCATTAGTTGCATTGCTTGCAAGGCTTATAGTGATGTGCATTACTGAGAGGGCCCAGAGATACCTCTCCGACAATCGGAGTGCCAAATCCTAATCTCGATCTATGCCAACTCAACAAGTACCATCGGAGACACCTGTAGAGCACCTTTATAATCACCTAGTTATGTTGTGACATTTGGTAGCACACAAAGTGTTCCTCCGGTAATCGGGAGTTGCATAATCTCATAGTCATAGGAACATGTATTAGTCATGAAGAAAGCAATAACAGTAAACTAAAATGATCATCGTGCTAAGCTAACAGATGGGTCAAGTCAATCACATCATTCTCTAATGATGTGATCCCATTCATCAAATGACAACTCTGGTCCATGGCTAGGAAACTTAACCATCTTTGATTAACGAGCTAGTCAAGTAGAGGCATACTAGTGACACTCTGTTTGTCTATGTATTCACACATGTACTAAGTTTCCGGTCAATACAATTCTAGCATGAATAATAAACATTTATCATGATATAAGGAAATAAATAATAACTTTATTATTGCCTCTAGGGCATATTTCCTTCACTTCTGCGGCGCCGGCTCGACCTTGCCCGCCCTCGGACGTCTCCACCCGTCCGCCGGGATGAGCCCCTCTGTGGCAAGGTCCTCTAATCGCTTCGCCGAGATGCGCGAGGGGATCCAATCCATCGCGGCGCAGCCGGCCAGAGGGCCGGAACTCGACGACGTGATTTTCCCAGCCTTCTTCGCCTTGTCTAGCTTGGCGGTAGAGTCCTTCGCCATTCGACTCGAGCTGGCGCACACGCTGAATGCTGAGGCGGAGAGGACGGAGTGCGAAGTATGTGGGGGAGAAAGGGGATCTGGGTTTACCCTAACTCTTTGAATCTTTTATACCACGGGTAAAGATCTCACCGCGAGTCCTCAGCCACAGATCTCTGGATCGACGGCACCCGCGGCGGCTGCGCGTGCAGGTTAACCGTGCATGTGGCGGATTTCTGGGGCAAAAATCGAGGCGTCGTGCCCCACTTTTCCCACTAAGCCATGACATTGCCGCTTCCGTGCGCATGCACTCGATTTCGAATCCCAAAATTTCTATAGCAAAACAACCCGTTTGATTGCTCACCGCTCCTTTCCTAAAGGACACCAGTCAGCCCGACTAACCACCCTCCGCGGTCACCATGCACTCAGACACGTAAAACACTCGACTGAAGTCATCTTCAAGATCGCAACGGGATGATTTTGGCGTCCCTCCACGGGTTGACTTGGCCCTATTATTAGGCTCCAAGGTGCAAGCCTCATAAATTTAGACCAGGAGCTGACCAGCGCTGACATTCCCCTGGGATACGGAGTGGCTTCTCTGCGGAGATTCAACCCACACGCTGGCATCGCCACTCGGGTTTTTATGGCATGTCCCCACTCGGACCACAAGTCTATCTGTCCCGAGAGACACATGAATGCCACTAAGTTTGTCCAACGATCAACATTGTCCGATCACTCGAAAAACCTTCAGTCCAGAATCCGTCGCGGTTTCACTCAAGGAAACCGATTGAGACTGGATGCCGAGTGACCCAAATCACTTGGACCAGTCCAAAGATTCAAATCACTCGTCCTTTGGAACTGCAACCTATTTAGGGGGCTAATGATGGGGTCACCCACTACTGGTGGGGTCAAGGACCTGACATCTAAGGCCCGCCCGAGGTCCCACAGCATCATTGGTAGGTCCCTGGACCATAGACGCATTCAGATGTGCATTGCAAGAAATCCACTCGGATACACCGACGGCACTTGGACGTCTTCCTCCAGTCGGCCCAGCCATCATCACTCAGACAAGGGAGGCGCAAGGGCAACATGGGAGCTACAACGGTCGAGTAGTCTTAAGTCGGGCTTAAAGCATAGTCATGGCTACTGTTACCTATAACTACCGTAGTTGTGTCTATTAACACTTGTAACTATCATAGTTATAGCCATTAAACCACCCTTGTAATGTGGGAGTAAAGATGTCACGGCGCACTCTATATAAGCCACCCTCCTCCTCCTTGGCAAGGGTTCAACATCCATAGTAGTCATACCCCCAAGAAAAAACAAGCCTCTGGGCACGAGCCGTAGGGCTGTTACCTTCTTTGAGAGGGGCCCAAACTCATAAAAACCGAGTGCCACACCTGCGCCGTAGCTAGGCTTTGCCCCTTGTTCGTACCACTAGTACTCATTGTCAGGATCGTTGCCTCGACAGTCGTGTTGTTTGAACGCGCGCATCAGTCCTTACACCGGAAAGCGGCGCACGCGGCGCTCTCTCGGCCGGCGCGCCACTTCAATGCCGATGCCAGTGAGCGGTCGCGTCTGCTCTGGCTGGGCATGAATGTAGGCGCTGATGCTCTGTAGCGGCGCTAGCCGAAAATGTGCGAGTGGGGAAGGGGTTTTGGGTGGGCCAAGGCAGTCAGAAGAGGGCTTGGGAGTGGTGCAGACTCCTACAAAGCACCCCACCCCAACTTTGTCTCCGGTTTGTGGGAGAAAACACGTCTGGATTGTGCCGCAGACCGATACAGGACCGCGTTGGATGACTTTCGTGGTTTGGACAGCGCGGCCTGGACGCATGCAGGAGGTTTGCGGGTCGGCGCTGGAGATGCCTTATGAACAGTAAAATAAAAAAACGTCAATTTTTCTAAAAAGAATCAGAATTTGGTTGGCATATGAGAAGCTTGAGTTTGGAAGAAGTGTGCAAAATTTCATGGTAAAACAACATTCGAGGAGCTCTAGAAAAACAAATTTGGGTCTTCAAAATGGCCTTTTGCAAATTATTTTGAGAGCCAAATGTCTTTTAAAGCTCTTCAAATGTTGTTTCATGACAAAAAAAATCACGGTCTGAAAGCACAAGTGCTCCCTGGGTGGTTTTGGTAATTAATGTCAACATATCTCTTGTTGGACTAACACTTTTACCTAGTATGTTTCAGATAAGTTCAACAATGGAGTGGCATGGACTAGAGGATGTGGAACCCCTTCAAGATGCTAAGGCCAAAGGATTGGCTCAAGCTTCAAGATCAAGACTCTACATTTTCTATTTTAGTGATCCAAGATCACATTGAGTCTATAGGAAAAGCCAATACTATCAAGAGGGGATGAGGTGTTGCTTAATGGCTTGCTTGCTCAAAGTGCTTAGTGATATGCTCCAAAAACCCCAACTACCTTCCCACATCCACATTTGACCTAAACCAAAAGTCAAACTCGGCCCCACCGATTCTATCTATCCGGCGCCACCGAGTTTCAGATGTCATAGCCACTGCCACAAACCCTAGCAAATCGGTTTCACCGATAGGGATCTCGGTCTCACCGAGATGGGATTGTAATCTCTCTGTGTATGTCCATTACCAAAATCGGTCTCACCGAGTTTGAGCAATCGGTACTATCGATATTACAATGCAAACCCTCTGGTTAGCTTCTTACCAAAATCGGTCCCACCGAGTTTATGTAATCGGTCTCACCGAGTTTGCCTGACCAACTCTCTGGTTAGCTTATTACCAAAATCGTTCCCACCGATTTTGTGTAATCGGTCACATCGAGATTACGTTATGCCCTAACCCTAACCATATCGGTCCTACCGAGTTGCATCTCAGTCCCACCGAAAATCCTAACGGTCACTAGGTTTGCTGAATCGGTCCGACCGAGTTTAACCATTCGGTCCCACCGAGTTTGGCAAATTGTGTGTAACGGTTAGATTTTGTGTGGAGGCTATATATACCCCTCCACCCACTCTTCATTCGTGGAGAGAGCCATCAGAACATACCTACACTTCCAATACATATTTTCTGAGAGAGAACCACCTACACTTGTGTTGAGGTCAAGATATTCTATTCCAACCATATGAATCTTGATCTCTAGCCTTCCCCAAGTTGCTTTCCACTCAAATCTTCTTTCCACCGAATCCAAATCCTGTGAGAGAGAGTTGAGTGTTGGGGAGACTATCATTTGAAGCACAAGAGCAAGGAGTTCATCATCGACACACCATTTGTTACTTCTTGGAGAGTGGTGTCTCCTAGATTGGCTAGGTGTCACTTGGGAGCCTCCAACAAGATTGTGGAGTTGAACCAAGGAGTTTGTAAGGGCAAGGAGATCGCCTACTTCGTGAAGATCTACCGCTAGTGAGGCAAGTCCTTCGTGGGCGACGGTCGTGATGGAATAGACAAGGTTGCTTCTTCGTGGACCCTTCGTGGGTGGAGCCCTCCGTGGACTCACGCAACCGTTACCCTCCGTGGGTTGAAGTCTCCATCAACGTGGATGTACGATAGCACCACCTATCGAAACCACGACAAAAACATTCGTGTCTCCAATTGCGTTTGAATACTCCAAACCCTTCTTTTTTACATTCTTGCAAGTTGCATGCTTTACTTTTCGCTGCTCATATACTCATTGCATGCTTGTTTGATATGTATTGTGTTTATTAAACTTGTGCTTAAACTCCACTTAAACTTAAGAATATTAAAAACTACAACTTTTGGCACTTAGTGTCTAATCACCCCCCCTCTAGACACCTCTTCTCGATCCTTTCATGGTCCTTGCTAACTCAAGCATCTTGGATGCCAAAAATTTACATGTTTTCTGGAAAAAAATCCTTTTCAAATTTATTGTTCACACCTTGGGTGTGAGTGTAACTCCAACCGGCCGACTCAAAGGGACACATAGTGTGTCTCCTTGTCTGTGTTTTTCCGAGCAATGCGTCTGTCTCATCTTTTTTTCATCAAACATGGCAAGTAGAATTAGCAAAATAAATCTAGCATTTTTTTGCATAGTACCATATGCCATGACGGCATACAAGATTGCACCAAAATAGTCAAACGAGCCTCGCAAGTGCCACAACCATAGTTCATGCTTCTCAGCCATAGTTCATGAAAAACAAACAAATAAGACATGATTATGCATGTCGGTCCATCATGCACTTTTGCTTTCTCTCAAGCTAAGCCCATTTTTTGGTCATCTTGTTCAAATAGACCGCCATGATCTCCACTTTCTTTGTACTCCATCCATAAAGAAATATAAGAGTATTTAGATCACTATATCTACATCTTATATTTCTTTACAGGGACGTAGATTATTAGTGTGACCTCTGGCTTCATCTTCTTCGGGGCCACGGTGGGAGCGGGGCGGCGGTGGGGTAGGGCATGTCGTCCATGGCTCTAGGCGGAAGGCTTTTGAGGGAGGAATGATGGGAGTGGAGATGGTGCGCCACCGATTGACGGGCCAGGAAGGATGCCACGGACATCCGTGATGTGTCCGTACTGACACAAACCTGGGCCAAATTTGAACAGGAAATGAGTCCAAATGAACATAAAAACAGATATGCATTCGTTTGCGTTGTCAGGTCCTGTTTTTTGTCTGCACGGACGTAATCGGATGCGGGCATACTCCTCCGTCCGCGAATAAATGTACTCCCTCCGGTCTTTTTTACTCTGCATATTAGAATTCTCTGAAGTCAAACTTCACAAAGTTTGACCATATTTATATGAAAAAATATCAACATCTGCCATGCTAAAGTTATACAATATGAAACTTTAAGTCATGACACATCAATGGATATTGATTTCAGATTGTGAATGTTGTTACTTTTTTCTATAAAGTTGGTCAAACTTTACGAGGCTTGACTTCAGTCAAATCTTATATGCGAACTAAAAAGGACCAGCGGGAATACTTCTATCTTTTGTCTTAAATCAAAATTTTAAAATTTGACCAACTACAAAAAATACTATTACCATATATGACATCAAATTGGTATGTCAAAATGAATCTATTGATACTAATTTAGTGACATAAATGTTGCTACTTTTTCGAATAAAATTGATCAAAGTTTTAAAACTTTGACTTGAGACAAAAGCTAGATGTAGACTTCTTAGGCCCTGTTTGGTTCATAAGTCCTACGACTTTTTCTAGTCCCAACTAAAAAGTCTCTAGTCCCTAAAAAGTCCCTTCCTGATTGTTTCCAGAGACTAAAAAGTCCCTAGTCCCTTCCTAGAGGTTATTAAATGACCATGTTGCCCATAGTATATAGAAAAATAACAATCAAACAACACCATGGAATGGCGGGCCATTGAATGCATGGAGGGGCATTGTTGGAAAAGTCCCCAAAAGTCCCAAAAAAGACTCTCCTTGAGAGTCTTCTTCATTTAGTCCCAAATGCCTAGTTTAGTCCCTAAAAAGTCCCTCCCGTTTGGTAAAAAAATCTCTAAGAATGACTTTTTTTACTCCCTACACAAAAAAGTCCCTGGAAACAAACACCCCCTTATTTGTTGTTAGAGTTGCCCTAAACGCCCTCAACTTTACACCAACTGTACCACGTAGTACTGTTTTGGTGACGACTGACCGGCTGAACCCAACCGCATAGTTGGCGCACCGCCACCGTCCGCCTCTCCAAACCTCCCAGTTCGCAACCTCCGTCGGCGCGCGCGCCGGTGACACCGCCCTTCCTGACTACATCTATCTTCCTTCCATCACCGGTGGCGGCAGCCCCGATTGCATCGCATGACCAGGAGCCACACCCCGAAATCCCTCGCCGTCCTGCTCCGTGCCAGGATGCACCCCGACTCTATCCCCTCGCCGCCGCCCGCTCCGTCACCCCCCGCCAGCCCCGAGCTCGACCCCAGTGCCCGGCCGGCCGCCGCCTCCTCCGTCCGCCACTGGCTCCACGCCTCAATCGCCGCGGCCTCCCCGCCTCCCGCCGCCCTCGAGTGCTTCTCCGACGGGTACCGCTCCCTCGACCGACGCGGCCGCCACGAGATCCTCCGATCCCTCGCCACAGACTACGACGTGCCCCGCGCGCGGGTCCGCGATCTCATGCGCCAGTACGTGAGCGTCTCCGCCACCGGGGAGGGTGGGGACGAGCAGCCGGGGGCGGAGAGAGAGGAGGGCGGCGCCGCATCGGCTTTGTACCGTATGGAGAGGGGGCTCCGGGACGCGCTCCGGCCCAAGTACGCCGGGTTCCTCGAGGCCATGAACGCGCAGCCTGGCGGGCTCAAGCTCCTCGCGGTCATCCGAGCCGACCTCCTCGCCTTGCTGGGGTGAGATTGGCATTGACATTGACACCTTGCTGTTGCCGTTACTGCCTGATACTGGGGACATTAGGGGGCTTAACCGAGATGTCCCCTTCCTGGTTCTCTGGTCTAATTGAAACTTACAAGTGCAACGTAGGGAGGAGAATGCTCCTGTGCTGCGTGCATTGGATGGGTACTTGAAGGAGAAGCTCGTGACGTGGCTCAGCCCAGCGGCACTGGCACTCCACCAGATAACCTGGGATGATCCTGCCTCCTTGCTGGAGAAGATTGTGGCTTATGAAGTCTGTGTTTGACTCACCATTAAATTGTTCAATGTGCTCTCTTGTGGTTTTGCTGATGATTTTGTTCTTTTTTTTTTCAGGCTGTGCATCCAATCAGAAATCTAATAGACTTGAAGAGAAGGCTGGGTGTGGGCCGACGTTGTTTTGGTTACTTCCATCCTGCGATACCAGGTTAGTTGGGACATTTTGTTTCTGATTGTGATTTTTGCACATTGGGACTATTACTGCTGATGGTACAACTGAAACTTATAAATTTTGACCACGCATGCCCAGATGTTGTACCAAGAATTGATATTTAGATTGCACAATATCAGTAGTATTGCCTGCACATGTTTGAAATTTTCTTAGGGATAAAATAAACATATTTTCATAGTATTATGAACAGAGTGATTCACAGTTTCTAGGATGATGGTTTTAGATCTCGTAGTAACTTTGTCTGAGTGCTATTACTGTCTTCATTAACACTAGGGGAGCCCCTGATTTTCATCGAAGTTGCTCTCCTCAAAGATATGGCCACATCTATACAGGTTATTATAGTTTGGCATGAGTTCTTTTAATAAATGGGCACTCTACTCTACTTCTTTGCACCTTATGTTCTCTTGTCATATCAGGAAGTTTTGTTGGATGTCCCTCCAATCGCTGAATGTGAAGCTAAATGTGCACTGTTTTACTCAATATCATCAACCCAGGTAAACAAAGTTTTTAAGGATTATAAATACCAAGGGATGTATTGTGCTAGTTTGGGCGACAAACTCGCACCTACAAACTGATTATCTATTGCTGTTGTCAGCCAGGCTTATCAGGTATTAATCTGGGAAAGTTTCTTCTCAAGCGTGTCATTGACATGTTGAGAAAAGATATGCCTTCCGTGCAGGTACCGCTTCTAATATCTCGATCATTGTTGTCTGGAAATGCAATAAACTGCATGCTTCTCTGGGTGTAGCGTCAATTGTAAATGTATAATTCATCATGCAAAGAAAGTTTGTTATAGCTATGTTTACTGGTACATCTAATTTTATGTATTTATTTGTTGGTATTTTATACAGATTTTTGCTACTCTTAGCCCGATACCTGGTTTCATGCAATGGCTTCTCGCTAAGTTGGCCTCTCAAATAAAATTAGCAGAGACAGAGATGCAAGAGGGCAATTCGATAGAAGGTGCCAGTTCTACTTTCAGAGAATCCATCCTTTTCCCGGAGGAAGAGAAGATGATACACAGTGCCATGTATGTTCCATTTAAGAAAACAAAATGGCGAATTTCAATTGACCCAGTTTCACCTTCTAAGGCTTCTATACATGTAGCCTTTTCTCAAAAACATTATTTTGTTCTTTTGGGAAGTTAGTGCCCATGATCTTTGTACTTTCTTTCACATGCTTTGAATTGCTGAAGGAAATGGTTATCTTAATTTTAAAATTCCGCTGTTAATATTTTGGCTACCCATCATTTTAAAACGAATAGGGTAAATGATCACTTCTTGATATATTGTCATTTGTGCCCTTACTGTTATTGCAGCGATCAAGTCAACGGTAAACAAGGAATTGAACTTTTGCAAGATATACTGAAATCAAGTCAATGGGCAAAGTCTGACAAATTATCTGCTGCGCTGAAATCTCCTCTTATGCGTTTGTGTGTAAGGTATGTAAAAAGACACATTGGAATTTGGGAATGTTACCAAAGATTGGAGTTAACACTATTCATTCTCTGAATGGATGGAACATTATATGTTTCAATTGCAGAAGCTGACAGCCTTCTCATATGATGTATAGGTATCTTACCAGAGAGACAATACGAGGAAAAGCTCTAGATGCTGTTGCTAATTTTCACTTGCAAAATGGAGCAGTAAGATAGCCACTGTCACCCCATTCAGTCTTAACTTTAAATATCGATCCTGAGTATTGGATGCGGCTGTGCTGGGCTCAGACTTAAGAAACCAGATGTTTTTTCTTTGGTCTTCTACCTGAAATTAAAATTCTAATACCTGTCCCCGAACCACATTGTAATTTCGTTTTCTGACATGATGTACTGTTGCGTTTCTCCGTATGAACTTTGGGCTTAATTATATTGACTTTCAAGGAGTAGCTGTTTGAAACAATTCAGTGGGCATTACATAACAGCTGAACACCACTTTTATTTTATGGTAGATGGTTGAGAGAATAAACTGGATGGCCGACCAATCCGAGAAGGGCATTGAACAAAGTGGAGGTATCATGGTCAATTATCTGTACAGGTATGCTTTTAGCTTTTTATCAAAACAAAACGTCAATCTGGATACCTTTGGATAGCTTTCACGGAGACTAGCTTCTCTAACACTATCAATATTTTCAGGTTGGAGAATATAGAAGAATATGCATCGTCTTATTCGGCTACAGGGATTATCCATACGTCACCTAACCTCTCCTAACATGTTGAGGTTAGCTCTGTGCTTGGCTGGTATGAGATTTTACATCTTATGCTATGCCATGACGTTTTTCCTCTGCTGTACTTCAGTGTTATTACCGGTGTTTCACCAATTTTTCATTCTATCTTCAGTATCCTTACTGAGATATTCTGGAACAGCCACATATATATGAAACGGAGATGCAATTGCTTCACATCAACAATTGTATCTGTGTGTGATACACTCAATGAAGATGATTTACAGCGGAAGTATCTGACTCCTCTTCTGCGGTTTATTGTGGACATTCAAGGCACATGGTTAGTTTGGTAGTGGCTGTTCCTTCCGTATACTACCTTCTAAAAGCCTAGAGGAGATATGAATTGATGACTCTGGCTAGCTCTTCATCCCTTCCGCTTTGGGAATCGTAGCAGAAAATACAACATGTATTTATATCTTGCACATGAACATGCAAAGGAACACACACTGCAAATTATTGTAAGACCATTTTTTCTGTACAATGTATAACATATATCACATCTGTTATTTGTGGAGCAAAATCTGATAGGCCGCAGGGTAGTGGTTGACCTTATTCTTGCCTTGTAACTGCACAAGCCGTTTTCTTTTCGGAATTGCCAAAACTCAGCTAGATGAGATTTTTTTTATGCACTGTCTGATCTGTTATGCGCGAAGATTTGTGCTGTGCTGTTGGGCGACCCATTATCTGTTGTGTGTGGCTATGGACTGAGCTTGTATTATTTGTTGTTGTGTCTAATTCTTTTTGCAGTGTGGTCTGTTTTTATTTTTTGTTTGTGCGAGGAACAAAAGTATGTGATCTCATTGTTTTTTCGTACTTTTTATGACACATATACCCATAAATGTGCTAGCTGCATGCCTTCTACCACTAGACAAGCAACTGTAAACGTTGTAACCCAACTGCAATTGTATGGTCATAAAACGACTGCAATAGGAGACGGGATAGGGTGAGTTATGGTCATAA
>NC_041388.1:355665763-355669059 GCF_002162155.2 Triticum dicoccoides | reverse complement strand
TCAACCATCAGACATGGAACTACAAACACTGTAACTCAACTGCAATTGCACGAGCACAGAGCGAGAGGGGAGTTGTTGGGGCCTATTGTCCACCACTAGATATGCAACTGCAAACATTGTAACCTGACTGCATGGGCACAAAGCGACTGCAAATGAGGTCCAAAGGGGAGTTATCGGGGCCAATTGCATGTCCACCATGAGACATGCAATTGCAAGCATTGTAACCTCACTGCAACTGCATGGACACGAAGCGATTGTAATTGGGGTCGGGAGTGGAGTTGTCAGGGTTAGTTGTATGTCCACCACCAGACACACGGTTTCAAGTATTGTAACACGATTGCAATTGCATTGACACAAAGCGACTGCAATTGCACTGACACAAAGCGACTGCAATTGGGGTCAAACTTTCACACTAGTCACATGTGCGCAAGTTGCATGCGACGCACCCATGCACAATTCAACCATTGCAGCACGTATGCAATTGGTGTCGACCTGTTTTTTTCCTACTAGTTGCACATGTGCTAGTTGCATGCGACACATCCTTGCGCAATTGCAATTGTTGCAACACGTATGCAATTGGTGTTGGCCTGATTTTCCCCTACTAGTCACACGTGCACGAGTTGCACATGATGCGTTCGTGCGCAATTGCAAGCGCGTAACTAGGCAAAGACAAAAACCCGAACTGACAACCGCAACTAAGAAACAACCCACTGACCCATGGGAATATCAAATGGAGTGAAAACAACATGTGGGCGTAAGGCGAATGATACATAGTTATTTCTCAGCTAGATAGGATCCATTTGTCGTATCGTTTGGTAAGAATCACCATGACTTATCATCTATTTTATTACTAGATGACTCGTTGCGTCCTTGACGCAAAGAACGATGGTAGCCAAGCAATCCATGAACATGTTTTATGAATGATCCATAACGGGGCAAAAACCAAATGCAACTGACAAGTTAGGTAAACTATTTGAATGATGTTTTCTTATCTGCAAATGATTATGTTCGTACTGCGTTTGTATTTGCCTTGTATTTACAAATGACAAAAAACGATGACCATTGCCCATGGCTTTCTTTGGTGATACATAAGTCATTTGCTTAAGCAGGTGAATGGAACCTTAAGTTTATTTCATGCCTGAGCCTTCTTTGTTTTGAAATTGTGAAAATAACCGTAAGTTTAAATGGGATTGTCACCCGCCCAAAGTTGGGATTGTCACCCGCCAAAAGTATGTTATCGATCTAGTATGTGGCCAAAGCTGCACCTCGGGGTGCGCGTGTTGCTTATTCATTGGAGGGGGTCAAAGGGAAATGGTTTACCGCAATAACCAATGAACATAAGTGAAAGCTCCTCGTCTGTCGTTACATAGACACTCCACAAGAACATCGAGCTCCACCGTAGATCCTTCGCCGCTCGATCTCACCGCCATGGATCCACCCCATCGCCGTAGAGCCCTCGACACCTACCAGCACCCCTTCCATCATCGCCTTGCCCTCGCCACTGTAAATGGAGCCGTTCGATATTCTATCGATTTGATCGATCGCACCAGAGGAGCTAGACTACTTGCAGCTGAAGTTGTGGAGGGAGCGAGCGACGGAGGTGGAGTGTGACACCCTCGATTCAATCGTATACTAATCATACACGCAAACGTGTACGATCAAGATCAGGGACTCACGAAAAGATATCACAACACATCTCTAAAATAAAATAAGTCATACAAGCATCATAATACAAGCCAGGGGCCTCGAGGGATCGAATACAAGCTCGATCATAGACAAGTCAGCGGAAGCAACAATATCTCAGTACAAACATAAGTTAAACAAGTTTCCATAAGATGGCTAGCACAAACTGGGATACATATCAAAAGAGGCGCAGGCCTCCTGCTTGGGATCCTCCTAAACTACTCCTGGTCGTCGGTGGCGGCCTGCACGTAGTAGTAGGCACCTCCGGTGTAGTAGGAGTCGTCGTCGGTGGCATCTGGCTCCTAGGCTCCAACATCTGGTCGCAACAACCAGGTATAGAAAGGGGAAAAGGGGGGAGCAAAGCAACCATGAGTACTCATCCAAAGTACTCGCAAGCAAGGATCTACACTACATATGCATTGGTATCAATGAAATGGGTAGTATCTGTGGACTGAACTGCAGAATGCCAGAATAAGAGGGGGATAGCTAGTCCTAGTGAAGACTACGCTTCTGGCAGCCTCCATCTTGAAGCATATAAAAGAGAGTAGATGGTAAGTTCACCAAGTATCATCGTATAGTATAATCCTACCCGACGATCCTCTCCTCGTTGCCCTGTGAGAGAGCGATCACCGGGTTGTATCTGGCACTTGGAAGGGTGTGTTTTATTAAGTATCCGATTCTAGTTGTCATAAGGTCGAGGTACAACTCCGGGTCGTCCTTTTACCGAGGGACATGACTATTCGAATAGATAAACTTCCCTGCAGGGGTGCACCACATTACCCAACATGCTTGATCCCTCTGGCCGGACACACTTTCCTGGGTCATGCCTGGCCTCGGAAGATCAACACGTCGCAGCCCCGCCTAGGCCTAACAGAGAGGTCAGCATGCCGGTCTAAATCCTATGCATGCAGGGGTCTGGGCCCTCGCCCATTGCACACCTGCACGTTGCGTACGCGGCCGGTGAGCAGACCTAGAAACCTACATTACAAAGGAAGTTGCATTACACAGTCCAACCCGGCGCGCGCCGCTCAGTCGCTGACGTCTAGGAGGCTTCCGCTGATACCACGACGTCGAGTGCCCATAACTATTCCCGCGTAGTTGGTTAGTGCATATAGGCCAGTGGCCAGACTCAGATCAAATACCAAAATCTCGTTAAGCGTGTTATTTTGAAGTAATCGCGGACGCCGACCAGGGCCAGGCCCACCTCTCACCTAGGTGGTCTCAACCTGCCCTGTCGCTCCACCACAAAGATCCACCCAGAGGGCCGTCAGGACAAATGTCCTTTCAGCCCCTAATCCGTGAATCACTCGCGGGTACTCAACGAGTTGGCCCAACTTTAGTCACCACATGTATCATGTAAAGTATATAGTATATACCCGTGAATCCATGATCAACACCAGACGTGATCATGACCCAAAAGTATAGCATGGCAGACTGACAAGAATGTAGGGCTACTGATGGAATACTAGCATCCTATACTAAGCATTTAGGATTGCAGGTAAAGGTAACAACAGTAGTAGCAAAGACAGGCTATGCATCATGATAGGATTAACAAAAAGCAGTAACATGCTACACTACTGTAATGCAAGCAGTAGAGAGAAGGAATAAGCGAT
>NC_041388.1:355664298-355665518 GCF_002162155.2 Triticum dicoccoides | reverse complement strand
CCGTAGTCGTATTGGGTAACAGCGGCGTCGGTCTCGATGTCTAACGAGAGAAGAGGGGGAAGAAACAATAAATATAATAAAAACATAAGCATGATGATGCATGACATGACAATGAGCGATGCTAGGTGTGCCCTAACGCGGCAGTAGGTGATACCGACGAAGGGGGGAAACATCCTGGAAAGTATTCCCGGTGTTTCGCGTTTTCGGACTGGAGGGGGAAAATTGCATATTCGCTATGCTAGGGACGTGTGGCTGACAAACGGACTGCGTATTCGGATTCATCTTGTCATTCTGAGCAACTTTCATGTACAAAGTATTTTCATCCGAGTTATAGATTATTTTATATTTTTTTTCAAAGTTTTAAATGATTTTCTAATTTCTGGATTTAATTTAATTCAAAATTAAATTACTATGGGTACACAGTAAGTCTACCCAGCCATATGCAACAGAGTTAACAGCGGGTCCAGTTGTCTTGGTCAACTACCCAATCAATAGAGGCTGACTGGTGGGCCAGGGTTGAGTCAGCACCCCGGTCAGCAGAACAGCGGCCCCACTGGTCAGCGAGAGAGTTTAAGAATAGGTTTTATTTTGTAAACTAAACTAATTAGCTAGTGGGCCTGTGTCAGTGTCTATTAACTTAATAGTTTAATCTAGCCATTATTTAGTGGTGGGGGCCCGTGTGTCATTGACACTTGGTTGTTAGATTAGTTAAATAGATTATTTATGTTTAGTTTAATTAGGGAGGGTCCACATGTTAGTGCCTGTTTAGGTGTTCGGGTTAGTGCTGAAATAGGGGTTAGTCACGCGCCACGCCAGCATGTTAATGGTGGTGAGGCCGAGCTTGCTGGCGACGACCGCGCGCTTGGTTCTGGCGATGGTTTGCGATGCGGCTGGGGCTATATGTGCGTCGCGAGGAGGCGCGCCGCATGGTGGCTGCGGGATGGCCAGCGATAGGAGGTCGAGGCGCCAGGAGGGCGCGCAAGGGGGGGGGGCACCATGGGTGACAGTGGCTGGAAGCGGGCGACGGGCAGGGGCCGGCCAGCGCATGTGCGGCAGCGTCGGCGGCCTCCGGCAGTAGCAGAGGCTGCAACAGCAATGCAGAGCGGCAGCGGGCGGCAAGGACGAGGCGGGGCGCAGGCGGTGCACGACGAGAACAAGGCGCGGGCCTGGTGCACGGGCCGGAGCGCGGCGCGTGTGGCCCTGAGGCTAGCAGGGGAGGG
>NC_041388.1:355649791-355663363 GCF_002162155.2 Triticum dicoccoides | reverse complement strand
GGGGTTACGGGCTAGGGTTTCCCGTCGGTGGGGGGCTTATGGGGAGTGAGGGGCCGGTTGGGCTGGCCGGCTGGGCCTTGGCGCAGTTGGCCAGGGGAAGGGGGGGGGTCTTTTGTTTATTTTATTTTGTTTTCTATTTTACTTTCTGTTGGACTTTAACAATAATCCACGTTTGTAAAATGTGTGGCTTGTCTCAATATTTAGTATGCAACATATCTCACTGCCATAAATTTTTTGGGAATGGTTTGAAGTTGTTTGTATTTTGATTAAAAAGGAAATGACTTAAATGGGGCTGTTTTGGTACTGTCTTCATATCCACGGCCATTTTAATCACATCTTGAAATGTTTGTTAAGGCATGACAACTATCTAGTGAATAATTTCAACCCATTGAACATTTTTGTTTTGACATTTGAAAACTTTTACCATTTGACTTAAATCTAAATTTGAATTTGAATCGGTTTTGACGTAATGCGAGATTAACAACAGTAACCTTGGTGATGTGGCATCATTAACGTGGGAATATTGTAGCTACTTATCCGGGCGTTACAATTCTCCTTCACTACTAGAAATCTCGTCCCAAGATTTAAGAGGCGAAGTAAAGGAGGAAGGTTCTGTTTACGAAATTCTAGCTAGTGTTCTCGGTCTTGGTTGCTCTTCTCGAAGAGGTCAATCCATTAAGTTGATGTCTTCATTTCTCTGCTTCAGGTCATCATGAGGAAGTCATCATCCTTTCTTCGGGAACTCCATCGTACTTACGAAAGAATAAGGGGGGTATTCCGGGAGAATGGACCTCCGCAAGGTTGACTATCTGGTCGATAACATGAAGGAAGGTGGCGGAAAGTAACTCTCGAATTGAAACTTAAGAAACTATCAAGAGCAAAATAAGGAGGTATTATGGGAAGTTTCGAGTGGGCAGGCAATCGTTCGATGCCTGCAACAGGGCATGAAAGGTGTACAGATCAACGGGAATAAGTATTGTGTCTGATACCAGAATTGATGATCTCTCGGAAGGTGGCTCGTGAATTACATACGAGGCCATGCACGAGGAACAACCCTGGTAACAGGGGTACATGAGAGTCAGGTTCTGATCCTGTGGAACTATGGGTTATGGTCCCACCATGTGGGTTAAAATTAGAAAGGGTGCTGACATCTTGCACGGTCACGATAGCAAGGTATGTCAGAGGGTAGCCTGCCAGTTATGTTGGCAACAACGTTGGTACCAAGGGCGAGGGAGTAAGAGAACCATTTTCCTGCTCGTAAGATGAGGCAGACCAATAGGAAAAGTTCTCGTCCATCGGTGGTTACTGGAATGTCATCAACAATAGTAACAGGGTCTTACTGACAGAGGGGTACAACGAGGTGCTCACCTAAGCAGGGAATTATCACTGCTCAGTTAAGTAGATTACGAGAAAGGTTAAACAAAACAATGGAAAGGAAAATGTGTTTAAACACAATGAATAGGAGTATATCCTTCCCAAGATTAAGCAGGGCATGAAATACGTGTCAGGAGATCAAAGTCATGACCATAAAGATAAAAGGGGTAAGAAGAATTATGATATGTACCCATACAACAATGTTTGGATAGTCGATCAAGAAATATTTAGCATTGCACTTACAATGTTCTTGTGGATATTCGGAGTATCACAGACATGCTTCGAGATAGCACCGACATGGTCATTGGGTAAAGATCATACTTTGAATACACAAAGGATCCTTCAGGAACTACTTATAGAATAAGTCTTACAATTTCAGCAAGGAGAAGATGAGGATGTGGACGATGGGCTCAGCAACAATTCATCGAGATTTCCATAATCATGGATTTCTACATTTAAGTGAACAAGATGATAACTTTAATTTGGACATACACCGAAGTATATAATGAAGTATGTTAGAGGAGAACATCCATAAGTAAACATTGTATGAAATCTGCACCTGAAAAATGGACTAAGTAGCACGATCAATGTTATAATGGTGATTCAATAACCAGAAGACCTAGAATGAAACTATCGACCATTCACTTCAAAGCAATAGGGTTGCTAGAAGTTTTGAATCGGCCCATCATAGTTCAATTGTCGGGTTTCCGGTTAGAAACAACACGGGGACCGGGGAATGAACGGAGATGGCGAGAAGTATTACTTGTTTCAAGAATTCATAAGAGGTGGTGAAATTCTCATGACATTCTTGAAATAAAAGATGGTAGTGCTCCAAGGTAGAGCATAACATAAGTCCGATAACAAGGAACTCAAGGTATAACAAAAAAAACAAAAACAAGTTTTGTGTTGGAGGGAATGCAAGAATGTTGTCGATGTTAATACAAATCATCGAGGGGAAAGGATGGTATTTCCCATCATTAATTCGATTCACAACTCGGGAGAAGGCAAATTATTGTTGATGATGATCACGACACATTTGTCGAGAGATTTCATTAAGATGTAATCGATCGGCGATGATATCAAGTCAAATGAATGATGGAGCGAAAGGTTATTGAACCCACTAGTACGATACAAACTTGAAATCAAGCTTGCTGTTCAAGGCGAAATGATATGCCGAGGAAGATCGACGTAAGCTTAGCTCATCGTCGAAAATTGTGCTCCGGGAAGAAGGATCAGGTAGCACAGTCAAAATTTAGCACGATAATTATATAGCCGATTAGGCTAGGAATGACTTAAAGGAATATTAAACTAGTAAGCAACGAAAATTACTTTGAGTTACTGAATCGGAGTGCGGAATCGATTCACCTAGCGGTGTTCCTGAGTGACTAATAACTCAGAACCCCAGGAAATCTGAAATTGGTGAGAAGCAATACTAGATGAAGACTCATAGTAAGCAACACAAATCTTTGATATTATCGAGATACCAGGGGTAATACTCGAAGGCAAATCAAAATAGAGGTTGGGAAGGCGTAGTCATCTGTAGAAGGCAAGTGCTTTAGCTTGCCCGAAAAATGGGAAGAAAAACAATCATGGTCGAAACCACAGTTGCAAAGGATCAATTCACCTATACCAAAGGATACTATATCAACAGGAAATAGCTATTATTACAAGAAGCTTCCATGATAGGATCTACATCATGTCCATGGGCATGAACACAAAGGTTCAAGGTCGACTCCCACTTCCTCAATGCATAACCTTCCATTCACCTCTCGTATTTCAAAAATGACATTAGTTGTTGAAAGTTTTACCTGGTGCAATACAAGATAAGTATGACCCGTGAAATCTTACGCGTTCACACCGATTCGGGAAGGCATTGGTTCAACCCATCGCGGCATCTTGGGTACATATATCACAAACTTCGGAGTAAATAATAAAAGCTCAAAAGTAGAGTATGTTATCAAAGAAGAGGATACAAATTACCAAAGGCATTATATACCCATGGAAAGGCTCACAAGGTTATTGAATATGAAGGACACTATCAGATAATAATCGAACAAGGGGTCTTGTGGTCTACAACGGAGCTGATGCGAGTATCGGTACTCAATCAGAGGAAGAAGGAACGAAAGGGCATCGGATTATAGAAACAACTGACTAATTCAAAGATCATATGCAAAGGAATTATCATTCCAAATCAAGGGATCAGAAGCCAATGGTCTAATTAAGAATGGATAAGTTGAATAGACTTAGGGGGTACAATCGATGGCAATTTGATTGGTCGATAACCAACTCATGTTCAAAATGACATCTGAGCTGGAAAGATAATTTAAAAGGATCAACCGATGATTGCGTGCATTCACACTCATGTTGAATCAATAGGATCAAAATGACAGTTTCAAAGAGACTAATGAATATTGCCAGACATATGGGAAGCATCCATATGCAAGCAGACAAGTATATGCAGAGGCAGAGCAATAAGCTGCTAAGGATTTTCGGAGGATCGAATAGTATTTCGAAGACTTTTGTGAAACACCTGAGCAACTAGGGATGAGCGGATACTCGGTAAGTGCGAGGAATTATCCGTAGGGGTATTCATGTGGCAAAGAACTGCAAGGCAGTAGGCACAAAGTAGTCTCGGAACAATAGAGAGAATTTCGAGGTATCTTATAATAACAAGATCAACGGGGAATGATTGTATGAATGGCAAGTGTACGTGGTTAACCATAGAGGTTTATCGATGGATGGGAATTGCAAAAGCGATGGTACAAAGTCTCGAGAGAACATCATATAGTATCCTCGGAATCTTCTGGTGTAGCAGACAATCATCGGTAATAAGGTGCTCTCCGTGTGAAAGTGATCATGAGATCCTAATGTTAGATTTAGCAAAATTCATTTAACCCGAATAGAAAGAGATCAGAGCCCCATAGTATAGACAGGGAATAAAAGATCCTAATACCACCCAATGGCGACGTGGTCCCATTGGCCGCACAGCCATGTTAGTAAATCAGTTTTCATCGACTAGCACTACAAAAAAATACACTTCCGTGATGATACGTGTTTGTCACAGTAGGTCACGTTTTCTGTCATGCATGTACATCCATGACGATTTTATGACAGAATCAAGATAGTCATACCTGTGCTGTCGTAGAAGTGTTCCATGACATTACCAAAATTATCATCACGGAAGTGTCCACTTCCATGACGATAAATTGCGCGTCAAAGAAGTGCTTTCGTCAAGAGTGACCGACACGTGGCATCCACCGTAACGGAACACCGTTAAGCTATCGGGTCGGGTTTTGGATCCGATAACCCGTTAACAGCCCCGACCAATGGGGATTTTCCACGTGTAAAATCATCATTGGCTGGAGGAGACACGTGTCAGGTCCACGTTGGCACAGGTGTCACTCATCCAATGGGCGAGACACGCCTATGATATGTTGACACGTGGACCGGCCCATCAAGTTTAAATGGGCCGGCCCAACTAAAGGCCCACAAGATTTTGCAGACTATAATGGGCCGGCCCAGCTAAAGGCCCACGAGATTTTGCGGACCATAATGGGCTGGCCCAGCTAAAGGCCCACAAGATTTTGCGGGCCATAATGGGCCGGCCCAGGTAAAGGCCCACAAGATTTTTGTGTGCCATAATGGGCCGGCCCAGGTAAAGGCCACAAGATTCTTGTGGGTCATAATGGGCCGGCCCAGCTAAAGGCCCACGAGATTTCGCCGACATTAATAGGTCGGCCCAGTTGTAGGCCCACAAGATTTTGAGGACCCTAGTAGGCCGGCCCATTAATTGTGCCATGTTTTGGGCCAAATGCCGACCCATATTTGATCCTGTCCATTAATGGCCTGCCACGCTCCGGGCCTAATAGTGGCCCATATGAGATCCGGCCCGTTAAAAGCCTACCACATCCTAGGCCAAATTACGGCCCAGATCAGGTCCGACCCTTTAAGAGGCTTTGGGCTCAATTATGTCCCATATCAGATTCGGCCCGTCAACTGGACACTATGCTTTTGGGCCCACTTGCTAAAGGCCCACTTAGTAATTCGACATGATATTAGTTTTGGCCTGTTAAGGGCTCGTTTAACATTTTAGACCTATATTAATTTCGGCCTGTTAAAAGCCCGTCATATAGTTGGGCCTAACTACGACCCTTTTGCATCCGGCCTACTCGCAGCCGATATCTGATTGGGCCAAACAAGGACCGAGACAATTTTGGCCTATTAAATGCCCGTGATTTGATTCGCACAATCATGGGTCGTGGTTCATTTCGGGCTGCTGCCGGCCCGTGAGCTGTTCGACACATTTCAGGCCCAACCTACATCGTGATTGCATGACGACCCGATTATGTACCGTAATTTTACGATTTGGCAGGTTTACTGCGAAGACAGGATATATATACAGTAAAATAACTACAGCATCGTGAATAATAAAAAACCTTGACTATACAATAAAGAAATTACGGCATATTACATCCACTGGGCATCAAAGTTCGCCATTATGATAATAAAGCACAAGCAGACAGCAGATTACATACACTGGGCATCAAAGATCGCCACCAGTGCAAATAAACACACCGACAAAATAATATACAAAACTAACATCACTTCAATAGAGTTCAAGAAAGGTTAGCCCTGCTGGGGAGCTGCAGCGCAAGCAGCTGAGCAAGATGATGAGACTGCGCTTGTTCAACACTTATATCTTCCTCACTCTGAAAGATAAACAAGCAGACAGATGACAGGTTTTGCACATAAAAGTATCAGTGCTGACAATTCATCACATTTCTTACTGACGAATAAAGTGACATAGTTTAAAATTGCATTAACACAATATGATATTGTTCAGGTCAAGACATGGCAGGAAATGACATTGTGAAGGAGTTGTCAGCTTCACGACACTACTGGATTACAGATCAAGAACTCATAAGTATCAATGGTTAGTGTGCTGTCAATTTATACCATTTCAGATTGGCAAATAAAGAGACGGTTTAAATAATAGTAGAATGATATGACATTGTTCATAGTTAAGACATTGCAGAATATGACATTGTGCTGTAGTGGGTAGGTTCACCACACCACTGGATTATGGATGAAGAACAGAAGCATACATGCAGTGCAAAAGAAGATCACTTGCTCTGTATAGTTTTACATGGTATGAAGAAGGAACTTGGTTGTACAACTGAAAACTTAAATTGAGAAAGGACAAACTTTTGTTTATGAACTACATAATAAAATTTAAACAAGCAATTTGATGCAAACACCAAAAATAGACAGTTGTTGCAGTCATGCCTAACCAAATATATACAACAAAGTTTGAAGGCTTGAGATGGACAAACTTACATTATTGGTGAAGACAGGCTCTATAAAGGTCTTGTCCATGCTGATGGGGGGGGGGGCAATTCAAGAAGTTTACCACAGAATCTTCTTCAAAAGCATTGCCTTTATTCTACATTTTGTTAAGAGTAAATATAGATGTGATAATATACGAAAAAATGGAGAATATTTAAGATAAGATGAAGAGTGATGCTACATAACCAAGTAGCTATAAATGTAAGTGCAACGATACAGGCAAAAGGTACATCCAAGAGCAATGCACAGCTAAACTTCTTCAGTGCCAACCTTATGGTAAGAGTAAATATAGATCTGATGTGTAGAAAATGGAGGGCAAAGGAAAATAAGCCGCAGAGTGATGGTACATGAACAACTATCTGTCATTATAAGTACACTGATAAAGGACAGCATGTACTTACAAGAATAATGCAGAGCTAAAAAAACACTAGCATTGGATATATTCTACACTAATGTAACCATTCATACAGATCAAATAATTTGGAGCGAACAATTGATAAGCAAGCTATCATGCATACTGCAGTCACATAATGAACGAGGTATGTATGCAAGTACAGTGATACAGGACAATAGGTACTAACAAGAGCAAAGCAACGGGTAGCATATTTGCGATATCATGTCGTTCTTGTCAAACTGGAATTCTTCTTCGAGCAGATTTCCTGCAAAAAAGATCCGTAAGGCACATGCGGAAAAGTAGAAGTTCAAATTGTCATGTGATTTAATAGACAGTACCTCATCCTGGGAACGAGACCAGTGGATAACAAGGTCTTTCCATTCAATGTCTTCTAAATTTAGCATAGGAGACTTCACCGGAAATTCGTTTATAGACTTGCCATCAAAGTGTGATTTCCTCAGGTAACACCGATACTGCTGCAATGCTTCCTTGAAAAGCACAAGCAAGCTTTGCTCATCATGACTATCCAGATTGACCCTCGCCTAGTTACACAATGTAATGTAAATCATTGATGTGTTCAATCAACAGAAAACAGGAAAATAATAACCATGAATAATAGCACTTACACGTAAGTTGGACAGGAAGATGTGAAAATGGTGTTTGTCTTCACAATAATCTTCCCATGATGGGAATATATGCACATAGTCCCTAACAACATTGAAAGCATTGTCTTTTAAACTAGGAATAAATGGAATGGGGTTCCAATCTGCAGGAATTGGCCGTCTCTGCAGTTGGGATAGGTCTTCGGCCGGTGGACTTGTTGTACTTTTTGCTGGAGTGGGATTTTTTTGTGGTACAACTGGTGCTATGGCAAATGAAATCGGTATACCTTTTGCTGGAGTGTAGGTCCTGTGTGGTGGGGCTAGTGGTGTGGCCAGTGAAGTATGGGTACAGTCTGCTGGAGTCGGTCCTATGTTTTGTGTCACTGGTTGTACATCCAATATAAGTGGGGTGCTGTTTGATTTCTCCGGCACCACCACGTTTTTCAAGGACTTTGCTGGTGCTCCTTCAGGTTCGGCAATCACCCTCTTCCTTTTTGATGTCTGATGCACAAGAACAACATTTGAGTGGAAAAACATGGTATGATGACAGATGGAATATGTATTGATAATAGATGGGCATGTCATCTCGACATATATGATGAGTAAACTAAGCAGATGGCGGTGCAACAAAGTAGAAGAAATGCAAGACAACATATGCAAGATACCCGCAATCAATAAAACATTGCCAAATTAGAACATGCACCTTGATGGGTGAACATGACAGACCATCTTCCTTTGACTCCTCGAGGTTAGAATAGTCATTAGGATCATATTCTGAACAATAATCAACAGGTGGGGAGCGTATGAGTTTCATTGCATCCAGAATGGCACTCAATGCCTTGGTGCCAATTTTGTAAGTCATTGCAATGTTTAGCTTCAAGAGTGGACTGCTGCTAGTGTGACACAAAGCAGTTACACAGATCATAGTGTAGATATAACAGGAAAACCTTAAGCATCAGAGTAAAATCAGCAAAGTGGAACTTGCTGGAATATATGTGCTAGTATTGCCGATACAGCTAGAAAGGCTTCGGATACCAGCTCTCTTCAAGTGAAGGTGCGGTACTGTTAATATTAGTGTAACTCTCAAAGGTGACATAGCTCCTTGCATTTCCTTGCTATTCTTATAGGATTCAAGTGGGCAGGCCACTACAAATCCTATTCCTATATTTACAAGATCCTACGAATCAAAGAGGCTCAAAGTGATCACAACCGACCGTATAGACCTCTACACTGCAAATGTCCCTGCTCATCTTCAGTACAAGGAACATACTGTACTACTATCATACTCCCTCCGTTCCAAAATATAAGTCTTGGTAGAGATTTCCACTATGGATCACATACAGATGTATCCAAATACATTTTAGAGTGTAGATTCACTCATTTTGCTCCATATGTAGTCCATGGTGGAATCTATACAAAGACTTGTATTTAGGAACGGAGAGAGTACATATTAAAGAAGAACGGAAGAGGAACATGGTAAAGAAGAGCAAGCAGATTTTGGATAATAAAATGTTGGTTGCACAGTGCCCACACATGATGAACCAGAGCGCATTAAGAATGCAACTCCCAGCTGTCTCTCGACCATTTCAGGTGGTTGGATGAAGATCCTACGTCTCCTAACCCTTCTTCTTCCTCGTCTCTGATTCTTCCCATACAGAACACCGCACAGGCCGCCGGCCGGACCACCGGCCCCCACCGCCTATGTTCCTCCGCCACCCCCACCCCCGCCCCAACCCCCACCCGCGTCGAGTTTTCTTCGTTCGGCGAGGCCCCACAACCACCCGAGCCCCTTCGATCGCACCGGCGAACTCCGGCGAGCTATGAAAAATCGACTGACCCAATTTTGAAATTTAATCTACTGTGATTTAACTAGTGTGGAATATAAAAGGGGAAAACCATAAGCATTGGGAGTATAGTGTTGAGCGTGCCATGGCGGATCTGAAGGTGCAAACCGGACAAAGGCAACTTCGCAACCAAGACAAGAAATCAGAGTAAAGCAGTGGCGATCTATTTTCTTGCCGCGATAAATAAGTTGAGCAGATACGAAAGAATACCGCCTCTGGTGCGGCGCCGTGTACGCATCTGCTGAGAATTTGACGGTGCTGCGGTAGCGATGGCTGTCGGCGGCGTGGAAGCAGATCTAGGAGGATAGATGATGGCGGCGGGGCACGGTGGACGAGACGGTCGTAGGAGCGGTGCCGGGAAGGTGGACGACAGCGGGGATGAAGCGAGAGGACGGGATGTAAGGATCCCAGTCCAAAGCCGTGGATGAGAGAGGTCGATCTCTTATAATGGACGGCGGCGTCGGGGTATCAGCTCCGGCATGGTGGAGGAGGACGGCGGTGGATGGGGTGGCGAACGGCGGCGGACGGAGGAGGGTGGGGTGGAGAGGGTGTTTTGGCGCCCACGGAGTACGAATGGGGAAAAGGGAGGTAGAGAGGAAGGGGGAACCATGTATTCAGGGCGCGCTTGTCTCAAATGCGAGGAAATTTACAAACTTAGCCCCCGTTTCAAATTTGTACTACATCACAACAACATTAGTAGGTTGGGGATAGGACGGTAATCTCGCATACACCGAATATTTGCCGACGAGAGTTTGTTTTTGGCGCCCACCGTGTATGAATATGAATCGGGGAGGGAGTCGATTTCGACCGAGGATACACTGTGTTTTGGCGCCCACCGTGTATGAATCCGGGTGAGAGGCGGTTACGTCATGTTTGGGTGAAATTACAAACCTACCCCTATCGGAACCTATAGAAATCCAGCAGATAGGCTTTGCGTGGCAGGGATAGGCAGTAGTGATTTCCATCTCGCAGATTTTGGTTTCGGGCGGTTACTGCAACTTTCCCCGCTTCGTTCAAATTTTCCAGAGTGCACGTTTACCGTGCCAACTCAATTCGAATCCCGTTTGTATTCTATTTTTTTTCGGGCGGGATCCATTTTCAATTGGAATTACATTCTATATACATCATTTTTTATATATACTTTCAAAAGCACAACACCATTTATACATAAATATGGTTTACAAATGGCATGATCTCAGATTCATAAGGTTGTATCCATCAATTTGGATTTTCAAATATTTGAAACCACTTTATGTTGAAATCCAATGTATGCATTCCTCGCTAACTGTCTCCAATTAATGTATGTTTCATGCGGGTTTTTTTACTTCTCAAACATGTATAATGTGTTTCACACATGCAACATATAGTGTAACCCCGTTTAGACATTAATTGCATATAAACCATGCATTGTTTGTAATTGAAGAATCTATGGATCACCAATATTGATAAACCATATAACATTACACGTGTGCCCAAATTCAAATGAATATGCATGTTTGATACACCAATTTGCGTTATGATATTATCGATGTCGTGATCTCCAGTTTAAATATTTGAATCCCCTTTAATCCAGATATTCGTCTCATATAGCTATCACTCACGCTTATATAGGACTATCTCTCTGGACCTATACACGTTCATTGTCTCTCAGGTCTCTCTCGTGCTACCTGTATGTCGACAATGATCTTTTATCTTCGTAACACACTGACAGTACTCTCTCCCTCGACCTTCATCACTCTATCTCTCTCTAAGTATATCTCGCTCCCTGCTATGTGTCTCTAACTATGATTCTTCATGTGGAATCTCTTTCTCTCACACAAACACAAAACTTTGTCTCCCGGGGTCTCATTTCTCTCTACTATTCCCATGTGTGCCACTCGCACACCCCTCGTACAGAGATGTCTTTCTCTCCTTAGATATGAGAACCTATGACTCTTCCTCTTCAATATCTCTTTCTCACACACAAACACAAACTCTGTCTCCCAGGGTCTCATATTTCTCCATTGTTCTCTTATATGTCTCTCACACACACCCTCTCTCCCTAGAGATATCTCGTGTTCCCTCGTATGTCTCTCTAGCTCTCACTCTCGTTGTGAAATATCTTTCTCTCTCGCAGACACAAAACTCCGTCTCTCTGGATCTCATTTCTCTCTGATATCTGTTTGTATGTGACTCACATGCACCCTCTCTCTATCCCTCTCACACCCACACACATAACCCAACCTTCTGATCCACTCGAATCCTATCTCTAATGCACACTAGCTAGCATCTTTATCTTTCTATTATCTGTTTCTCCATCAACCTTCTTTCTCGCCCTCACTCTTGATTCCTATCATGCACACTACATATGTTTCTCTCTACATGCAGTCAGGTGCTCTCTCACACACATATATAACTTCACCCTTTGAACCACCCGACGGTCATCTCCAACACCCAAACTAGCGGATGTCCCTCTTGCTAGCATCTCCATCTCTGTATCTATCTGTAGTTTCTCCGTCAACATTTCTTTCTCGCACGGAGTCTTTCTTCCTATCACCCACACTATATATGTCTCTCCATACATATGCATTTATAGGTTGGTCTCTTTTTCACAATCGTTGCACCTCACTCCCTCTGCTCGCCATAGATGCATGCTCTAGCCCACGCCACTGTCTCTTAAAGACAAAAACACATGCTCAATTGTCGGGCCTTCTTCCCTGCATTCTCACATGCATGCATATTGTCATACCGACCCGTCTCTCCCATGTCGTTGATCTTATGACTTATGTCTTATTTCTTTTATCTCAATCATGCGTGCACGCACACACACACATCCCACGTATACATGTATACCTCTCACACATCCATGTTCAAGGTCTCTATGTCTCCATACGTAGTTAATTACCCTCAATCCTAACGCCACATCGAGTCGTTCTCCTCTTTTATGCACATAACTTCCGCCTGGATGGGTAAAAGACACACTCACACTTAACAATCTCCTTCTAGCTTCCCCCCTGTAACACCCTCGATGCGACTATATCTCCCACGTGTCGAGGCAGGACTTAGAGGCATAATCGCATTGAAGGCCTATGTCGCAAGTTAGGCAATCTTCACAACATCCCATGTAATATAAATCATAAAGGAGAGATAACATAGTTGGCTTACACTCGCCACGTCAATCAAGTACATAAATAACATTACATCATCCAAACACTCATGGCCCGACTACGGCGCCAAAATAAAAGAGAACCCAACATGTGACACGGTCCCAATCACCCCCAACTGGGCACCACTACTGATCATCAGGAAAGGAAACATAGTAACGTTGAGAGTCTTTGTCGAACTCCCACTTGAGCTCAAGCGCGTCTCCTGGAGCGGAATCATCAGGCCCTGCATCTGGTGTAATAGTAATATGTGAGCCACAGGGACTCAGCAATCTCGCACCCTCGCGATCAAAACTATTTAAGCTTATAGGTATGGCAAGGTTAAAATATGTGGAGCTGCAGCAAGCGTCTAGCATATATGGTGGCTAACTTATTCGCAAAAGAGAGCGAGAAGAGGAGGCAAAGAGCGAGCGAGAAACTAGAGAGCAACCTACGCAAACATTACTCCAACACCGTGTCTACTTCCCGGACTCCACCGAGAAGAGGCCATCACGGTAACACACTCAGTTGATTCATTTTAATTAAGTTAAGGTTCAAGTTATCTACAACCGGACATTAACAAATTCCCATCTTCCCATAACCACGGGCACGGCTTTCGAAAGTTCAAATCCCTGCAGGGGAGTCCCAACTTAGCCCATGACAAGCTCTCACGGTCAACGAAGGAATAGACCTCCTCCCAAGACGTTCCGATCAGACTCGGTATCTCGGTTCTTCAAGACACTTCGGCAGGTTAAAACAAGACCAGCAACACCGCCCAAATGTGCCGACAAATCCCGATAGGAGCTGCACATATCTCTTTCTCAGGGCACACTCAGATTGTCTAAACTTCTGGTAGGCCAGCCCAGAGTTGCCCCTGGTAGCACCGGCGG
>NC_041388.1:355637676-355649518 GCF_002162155.2 Triticum dicoccoides | reverse complement strand
GGGGGGTTTAAATAAGATGACCCTTGGGCTCCGGAAACCCAAGGGAAAAGAGGCTAGGTGGAAAATGGTAAAACCAAGGTTGGGCATTGCTGGAAAAGCTTTAATCAAGGCGAACTATCAAGGGGTTCCCATTATAACCCAACCGCGTAAGGAACGCAAAATCCGGGAACATAACACCGATATGACGGAAACTAGGGCGACAAGAGTGGAACAAAACACTAGGCGAGAGGCCGAGCCTTCCACCCTTTACCAAGTATATAGATGCATTAAGATAACATGGCAATATAATGATATCCCAACAAGTAAATAAATGTCCCAACAAGGAACGGCCTCCAATCTTCACCTGCAACTAGCAACACTATAAGAGGGGTTGAGCAAAGCGGTAACATGGCCAATCAACGGTTTGCTAGGACATGGTGGGTTAGAGGTTTGACATGGCAATTTGGGAGGCTTGAAAGCAAGTGGTAGGCATCATAGCATTGGCATAGCAAAAGAGCGAGCAAACAACATAGCAAAGATAGTAGTGATTTCGAGGGTATGATCATCTTGCCTGCACAGTTGTCAGAGTTGACTGGATCCTCGAAAGCAAACTCAACGAGCTCCTCGTTAGCGAACTCGTCTCCCGGCTCTACCCAAACAAGACAAACAAGCAACAAGGATACAATCAACCACGTGCAAGGATCAAACAAGATGATGCAAAGATGATATGCTATGCGGGATGCGATGCGGGATGCGAATGCAAGATATGACAGGGGAATGCATGAACCTGGCCTCAACTTGGGAATCCAAGCATTCCACTGGAAAGATGAGATGAAATCGCTTGAAAATGATATAAAGAACGCCGGAATCGGAGTTACGGTTTGGAAAAGGCAAGCGATTCAAATATGATACCGGTCTGCGATTTACAGCAAGTAGCCATCTAAATGCAATGAGATGAACATGCTACAGCACCCAAACATTACAATAAAATACATGGAAGGGATGCATTCAAGATTCTTAACAAAAGTCTAGCACTGAGCTATGGCCAATTCATCCATTAACAGGTTCAAACAAGCATGGCAAAAATGCATATGGCAAACAGATTTCAGACTTAGTGAAATTAACACTTGTCTGGAATTTCAGATCAGGTAGCACTCTTCGGAGCAACAAAACTACATGCTACAGGACCTGAACATGGAAAAGTAAAGCATGGCATAGAGATACTCAAAGAGCTTAACAAAATTCCCTTAGTGACCTTGAGCCAAAAGGGATCAGAAAATACAATTGCAAGCATGTGAACATAGCAAAAACATAATCAGTTTTCAGACTTAGTGAAAACTGGCACATGCTGAAACATATCTCAAGTAGGCATGTTTACGAGCTCGATGCACTCACCACGGAGCAAGTCATGATAAGCTAAGCATACACCTATTAAGAACACACAAAATACAAGCTAGACATGGTAAGAACAATAACATAACATGCACGGATCAACTACAACATCATCGGCAAAATTGTAAACAAGTTGACAATCTGCCCAGATTCACAAAGTAGCAAAAGTAGAGCTCGATTGACTAAAGCTAGGGTGCTCCATAATTGCAAACAAAGACATGGATGGATAGATCACTACAAGATTAACAAAACATCCTTACCGATCATCCTCAAAAGAGGCACGAATCACTAGGAAACAACATGAACATATGGCCATATGAAATAAACAGCTCAAGGACTTAGTGGAATTGCTAAGTCCCTGAAATCAGAATTAACAAGTGCACCACTTTGCAAGCTTGTTCTAGGCACCACACACATCACAGAAATACATGGGTTGCACCTCTGGAAAGATGAAAAAACCCTTAACAAAACATATGTAGAACTCATGGGCATATCATGCACACAATAATCATGGCAAAAATGACAAAAAGCTAAATGGAGTAGCAGATCTGACAATTATCTCAAGTAGCCCTCTTCTAACAGCATTTCGGGCATCAAGATGAACTCAAATGAAAATGATGCAATGGGATGAAATGATGTACTCTCTGAGATGAACATTTTGATATGCTATATGCATGAATCGGAGCTACGGATGCGGAGTTATAGCATGATGAAGATGAGCACATGGATCTGGGATTTCGGGACTTAGAAGAAAATCACACCCCGGGAAAAGTGGATCTCGCGGATCGGGACGGAGCAGTGCGGGGACAGGCGAGGGCGTTTGGATCGGGGACCAGTGGATCTGGTCCCGATCCGGATCCGGCCAGAGTCTCGACGGAGTTCACCGGGGAGGTGACCGGAGATGGTGGTGGAGACGGCCGACGAGCGAGGCGAGCGGGGCGGCGGCCGGAGCAACGCAGGGCGGCGGCGCGGCGAGCACCGAGCGGCGAGGCGGGCCGCGGCAGCCGGCGCGGAGGCGGCGATGACCGGGCGGTGGGGCGGCGCGGTCCGACCGAGCCTCGGGCGCGAGGAGGCGGGGCGAGGGAGCGGGCCGCGGGGGACGGCTCCGGGCTCCCGGGCTGCGGCGGCGGCTGGCGGCGGAGGTGCCATGTGGCAGCCTGCCACTGGTGCGGGCGGGCGGTGGACGGTGTCCGGCCGGCACGGACGTGTCCGGCGCGGCGCGGTGGATTTTTTTAGGGTTAGAGGAAGGGGAAGATCCGCGAATTTTGGGAGGGGACTTTAAATAGAGGTAGAGGGAGCTAGGAGAGTCCAAATGAGGTGCAGTTTTCGGCCACGCGATCGTGATCGAACGCTCTAGATGATGGAGAAGGCTTAGGTGGGTTTTGGGCCAAATTGAAGGGGTGTTGGGCTGCAACACACACGAGGCGAACAAAGCGCCGGAATGCAAAACGGACAACGGGGAAAATGCTCGAATGCATGAGACGAACACGTATGCAAATACAATGCACATGATGACATGATATGAGATGCATGACAACGACAACAACACATGGAGACAAAGACCCGAACCCGAGAAAATAAAATAACTTAACGCCGAAAACGGCAAGAGTTGGAGTACAAATTGGGAAAGTTACATCCGGGGTGTTACAACACTCCACCACTATGAAAGGATCTCGTCCCGAGATCTAGGACTGAAAGAACGCCGGGTATTCAGAACGGAGGTGATCCTCGCGTTCCCAGGTAGCTTCACGGTCGGAATGGTGTGACCACTTGACTTTGAGAAATTTGATTGACTTGTTGCGAGTCTTGCGTTCAGTCTCTTCAAGAATAGCAGCTGGGTGCTCACGATAGGAGAGATCTTCTTGTAGCTCAATGTCCTCGAAGTTGACAGTGCGGTCAGGAGTCTTGAAGCACTTTCGGAGCTGAGAGACATGGAACACGTCATGAACATTTGCAAAGTTTGAAGGAAGCTCGAGTTGATAGGCGAGGTCGCCTCTCTTGCTGACAATCTTGAAAGGTCCCACGTATCTAGGGGCAAGCTTCCCTTTGATACCGAAGCGACGAGTACCTTTCATAGGAGAGACGCGGAGGTAAACATGATCTCCGATCTCGAAAGCCAAATCACGGTGCTTACTATCATAGTAGTTCTTCTGACGGGATTGGGCCGCTTTGAGGTTATCACGAATGACTTTGCACATTTCTTCCGCCTCTGTGATTAAGTCATTACCCAAAAGCTGACGTTCACCGGTTTCAGACCAGTTGAGAGGGGTACGACACTTCCTGCCATACAGAATTTCAAATGGGGCCTTGCCCGAACTTGCTTGAAAACTGTTGTTGTAGGAGAATTCAACATAAGGAAGACAATCCTCCCACTTCATGCCGAAGGAGATCACACAAGCCCTGAGCATATCTTCAAGAATCTGGTTGACACGCTCGACTTGACCGCTAGTTTGAGGATGGAAAGCTGTGCTGAAGCGGATGTTGTTGCCCATGGCCTTCTTAAAAGAATCCCAAAACTTGGATGTAAAAATGCTGCCACGGTCTAAAGAGATCACTTGAGGAATATCATGCAGAGAGACAATACGAGAGGTATAGAGTTCCGCCAATTGAGCTGCAGTGATCGACTCTTTGATAGGCAGAAAGTGAGCCACTTTGGTGAGTTTGTCGATGACAATGAATATAGCATCATTGCCACGTTTGGACTTTGGAAACCCAGTCACGAAGTCCATTTCAATGTGGTCAAACTTCCATTCTGGAATGGCAAGAGGTTGGAGGAGACCAGCTGGCCTTTGGTGTTCTGCCTTCACTCTTCTGCAGACATCACATTCATTCATGAATTGAGCAATCTCGCGCTTCATTCGAGTCCACCAATAAGCCTGCTTAAGGTCCTGTTACATCTTCGTGCTCCCAGGGTGGATGGAGAGGAGAGAATTGTGAGCCTCGTTCATGATCACTTTACGGAGGTCACCTTTGGGTACAACAATACGATCCTCGAAGAAGAGAGTATCCTTGTCGTCAAGGCGGTAGCACTTGTACTTGGGTTGACTCTTGGCAATCCCAATCTTCAGCTTTTTCACCATAGCATCAAGAAGCTGGGCTTGGCGAATCTGGTCTTCCAAGATAGGAGAGACTTGAAGGTTGGCGAGGAAACCTTGAGGAACAACTTGCAGATTAAGTTTGCGGAAAGCTTCACAAAGCTCGGGTTGATAAGGCTTGAGAATCAGACTGTTGCAATAAGCCTTTCTGCTCAATGCGTCAGCAATCACATTGGCCTTGCCTGGAGTATACTCGATACTCGGATTATACTCTTGAATCATTTCGACCCATTGAGTTTGCCTGAGGTTGAGATTAGGCTGAGTGAAGATGTACTTGAGACTCTTGTGATCAGTGAAAATGTCCACTTTTCTTCCCAATAAGAGATGTCTCCAAGTCAAAAGAGCATGCACAACTGCCGCCAACTCGAGATCATGAGTGGGGTAGTTCTTCTCATTAGGCTTCAACTGGCGAGAGGTATAAGCAACAACTTTCTTCTCTTGCATCAATACTGCGCCAAGACCTTGGAGAGAGGCATCACAAAAGACCTCGTACGGCTTGGATTCATCAGGCGGAGTCAGAACTGGAGCAGTGATCAATTTCTCTTTCAAAGTGTTGAAAGCAATGTCACACTCCGGAGACCAAACGTACTTGACGTGCTTCTGGAGAAGATTAGAGAGAGGCTTCGCGATCTTAGAAAAGTTTTCAACGAATCTTCGGCAGTAGCTTGTGAGACCGAGGAAGCTACGGAGTTGCTTCACGTTCTGAGGAGGTTCCCAATTCACAATTGCAGACACCTTCTCAGGATTCACGGCAATGCCCTTGGCAGAGATGATATGACCAAGATAAAGAACCTCATCGAGCCAAAATTCACACTTGGAGAACTTGGCGTAGAACTGATGTTCCCTCAACTTATCGAGTACCAAACGCAAGTGCTTGGCATGATCTTCCTTGTTCTTGGAGAAAACCAGAATGTCGTCGAGATAGACCAAAACGAAGTCATTGGTGTAGGCGTTGAAGATGAAGTTCATCATGCGAGAGAAAGTCGGAGGAGCGTTGACGAGGCCAAAAGACATGACAGTGTATTCATATGAACCATAGCTTGTCCTGAAAGCCGTCTTGGGAATATCTTGCTCACGGATTCAAATCTGATGATAGCCCATACAGAGATCGAGCTTGGAGAATACTTGGGCACCTTTGAGTTGTTCGAACAGCTCGTTGATGTTGGGAAGTGGATATTTGTTCTTGATGGTCTTCTTGTTCAATGGATGGTAATCAACACAAAGTCGGTCCGTTCCATCCTTCTTCTTCACAAAAAGAACACCACAACCCCACGGAGAAGAACTAGGCTGGATGAGACCCATTTTCTCTTGAATATCGAGTTGCTTCTTCAGCTCCTGCAACTCTTCAGGTCCGAGCTTGTAAGGACGCTTGCACACAGGTTCCGTGCCAGGCTCAAGATCAATAACGAATTCAACTAGCCGATGCGGAGACATTCCTGGAAGCTCTTCTGGAAAGATGTCTTGATATTCACAAACGACTGGAATTTGAGAGATGGCATCGAGTTCACCCTTCTCATTGAGAGAAAATAGATGGATGGTATTATCCCGAGCGGCAAAGACAATTACATCCTTAGACGAATGAGTCAATTGAATCTGCCTTGCTGCACAATCAAGCTGAGCCTTGTGATTAGAAAGCCAATCCATTCCGAGAATAAGATCAATATCCGAGTTACCAAGAATCATTGGAGAAGCCAGAAACTTGAAATCACCCATCGAGATAGAAATATCCGGAACTTCGTAGTTAGCAAGCAAGCATCTATCCGGAGAGACAACTGCTAATGGCTTATGCATAACTGGAGAAAACCACCCATGCTTAGATGCAAAAGGTCTCGAGATAAAGCAATGCGATGCACCAGTGTCAAAAAGAACTTTTGCAGGAACATCATTAACAGGAAGGTTACCCATGATGACATCTGATGAATCCTCTGCCTGAGCTGCATTCACCATATTAACCTTGGCGTACTTGGGGTTATGCTTGACCACAGCTGTACTTGCCGATCTGACAGGAGGAGGGGGAAGACGCCTCTGGTTGAAACACTTGTTGGCATAGTGACCCTTCTGTTGGCACTTGTTGCACGTGACCTCTGAAAGCAGACGGTGATACGGAGCACTCGATCTTGGAGCTTGAGACGAAGTCTTGTTCTGAAAGCCAGGGTTGGGTGGGTGGGAAGAACCACCTCCACCTTTGCTCTTCTGCTGATACGGCTGACGGAATGGAGGAGGAGGAAGCCAATACTTTTGCTACTTGGCCACTTGAGTAGAGGAAGAAGGAGTAGCATCTCTGACTCGCTTCTTGGAAGCATCACACCTCAACTGAGCAGCCTCTTGCTTCAATGCCATGTTGTAGAACTCATCGTACCTCAAGGGCTCAAAGAGAACAAGAGCTAGCTGAATTTCTTCTCTGAGACCACCCCTGAACTGGTATATCATGCTCTTTTCATCAGGTACGTCCTGCTTGGCAAAGCGGGCGAGCTTCTGAAACAACTTGTTGTAGTCATAGACAGACAAAGAGCCTTGCTTCAGGTTGCGGAATTCCTCACGCTTGCTTTCAACCATGCTCTGAGGAATATGATGAGCTCAGAAATCTTGACGGAATTCATGCCAAGTGATAACACGTCCACCTCTGGAGTCCTTGTACTCCTGGCACCATTCTGCAGCTTGATCTTTGAGTTGGAAGGAAGCGAACTTGACAAAGTCCTCAGGCCTGATGTTACTGCACTCGAAATGCTTGCACAGATCCACAAGCCAATCGTCAGCATCGGTTGCCTCAACACAATTGCTGAAAGTCTTTGGCCCGTTAGCAAGGAACTGGTTGAGTGTAGCAAAGTGATTCTGATTGTTGCCTTGATTCCCTTGGTTGCCTTGCTTGCGCTCTTGAAGAATTTGCATGATCAACTGTGTGTTTGCATTGGTTGCGGCCATCACAGCTTGCCATGCCTCCGGAGGAGGTGGAGGTGGTGGCGGATCAGGATTCGGAGTTGTGCGCGTTGGAGGAGCCATCCTAAAGAGGTTGACTCCATTAGCACATTGATAGACAAATATTGAAGCTGAATCCAACGGAATGAAAATTGCAACATATAGTCTTCACATCCGAACAAAATGAACGAATGCATTCCTCTTGAAATGGTCACATATCCATAAATTGAGAAGCCATGTAGAATTAAGGTAGAGAAATAAATCAACAAGGTACGGATCAAGAACGAATAATCGGTAAGAAATCCCAATCTCAAACCAATATCCGTGGAAGAAGAACTAGAGCTACAAGAATTCCCACCTATGAAACTCCCGAACCTTTCCGGTTATGCAATCAGGTGTTGGGGATACAGGGGAAGCATAATATCTCACCCAAATCTAGCAAATCCTACATCCAGCTGTATCCATCCTTCAACACATAACCAAGAAACCTTCGGAAACCATCTACCTCAACCTTCGAAAAGCATCCGTTATACAAGTTATGGCGATACTCCCGAACTCCCGCCCCAGTACTGGGTGGCGTCGAGGTTATCTCACCAACGAACTGCATAAAAGAGATTTTCAATGTCGGTGTACTAAACTCAGGTATTCCAGAATTGCAACGATAAAATTATGACGACAACACCTCAGAGCTCAACTCCCCGGGACACTTCCACAAAACCCCTGACAGGAGGCACCAAGACAATGTTCTCATCATAAAACCATCGGAACGATTCCAAGATACCCGCGTGATCCTAATTTTTTTTAGTGAAATTTGAGAAGAGAAGAGTCAAAACTCTATGTTAGGATGCCTTACCAGAGCGATGAGGAGACTGGGAAGTAAAAGAATTCCTAAACTCTCCGATATATAATTCCTAAATGACTCAAAACATTTTTTCTAGACACAACTCGGCTGCTAAAAACGATTAAGCAATGGGGCTCCAAGGGTCGGGGAAGGCTCTGATTACCAACTTGTAACATCCTGGATGCGACTATATCTCCCACGTGTCAAGGCACGACTTATAGGCATAATCGCATTGAAGGCATATGTCGCAAGTTAGGCAATCTTCACAACATCCCATGTAATATAGATCATAAAGGGGAGATAACATAGTTGGCTTACACTCGCCACGTCAATCAAGTACATAAATAACATTACATCATCCAAACACTCATGGCCCGACTACGGCGCCAAAATAAAAGAGAACCCAACATGCGACACAGTCCCAATCACCCCCAACTGGGCACCACTACTGATCATCAGGAAAGGAAACATAGTAACGTTGAGAGTCTTCGTCGAACTCCCACTTGAGCTCAAGCGCGTCTCCTGGAGCAGAATCATCAGGCCCTGCATCTGGTGTAATAGTAATCTGTGAGCCACAGGGACTCAGCAATCTCGCACCCTCGTGATCAAGACTATTTAAGCTTATAGGTATGGCAAGGTTAAAATATGTGGAGCTGCAGCAAGCGTCTAGCATATATGGTGGCTAACTTATTCGCAAGAGAGAGCGAGAAGAGGAGGCAAAGCGCGAGCGAGAAACTAGAGAGCAACCTGCGCAAACATTACTCCAACACCGTGTCCACTTCCCGGACTCCGCCGAGAAGAGGCCATCATGGTAACACACTCAGTTGATTCATTTTAATTAAGTTAAGGTTCAAGTTATCTACAACCGAACATTAACAAATTCCCATCTTCCCATAACTGCGGGCACGGCTTTCGAAAGTTCAAATCCCTACAGGGGAGTCCCAACTTAGCCCATGACAAGCTCTCACGGTCAACGAAGGAATAGACCTCCTCCCAAGACGTTCCGATCAAACTCGGTATCTCGGTTCTTCAAGACACTTCGACAGGTTAAAACAAGACCAGCAACACCGCCCAAATGTGCCGACAAATCCCGATAGGAGCTGCACATATCTCTTTCTCAAGGCACACTCAGATTGTCTAAACTTCCGGTAGGCCAGCCCAGAGTTGCCCCTGGTAGCCACCGGCGGCTGACAATTTGGACCAACACTCAGAGGAGCACTGGCCGGGGGGGGGGGTTAAATAAGATGACCCTTGGGCTCCGGAAACCCAAGGGAAAAGAGGCTAGGTGGTAAATGGTAAAACCAAGGTTGGGCATTGCTGGAAAAGCTTTAATCAAGGCGAACTATCAAGGGGTTCCCATTATAACCCAACCGCGTAAGGAACGCAAAATCCGGGAACATAACACCGATATGACAGAAACTAGGGCGACAAGAGTGGAACAAAACACTAGGCGAGAGGCCGAGCCTTCCACCCTTTACCAAGTATATAGATGCATTAAGATAACATGGCAATATAATGATATCCCAACAAGTAAATAAATGTCCCAACAAGGAACGGCCTCCAATCTTCACCTGCAACTAGCAACGCTATAAGAGGGGCTGAGCAAAGCGGTAACATAGCCAATCAACGGTTTGCTAGGACATGGTGGGTTAGAGGTTTGACATGGAAATTTGGGAGGCTTGAAAGAAAGTGGTAGGCATCGTAGCATTGGCATAGCAAAAGAGCGAGCAAACTAGCATAGCAAAGATAGTAGTGATTTCGAGGGTATGATCATCTTGCCTGCACAGTTGTCAGAGTTGACTGGATCCTCGAAAGCAAACTCAACGGGCTCCTCGTTAGCGAACTCGTCTCCCGGCTCTACCCAAACAAGACAAACAAGCAACAAGGATACAATCAACCACGTGCAAGGATCAAACAAGATGATGCAAAGATGATATGCTATGCGGGATGCGATGCGGGATGCAAATGCAAGATATGACAGGGAAATGCATGAACCTGGCCTCAACTTGGGAATCCAAGTGTTCCACTGGAAAGATGAGATGAAATCGCTTGAAAACGACATAAAGAACGCCGGAATCGGAGTTACGGTTTGGAAAAGGCAAGCGATTCAAATATGACACCGGTCTGCGATTTACAGCAAGTAGCCATCTAAATGCAATGAGATGAACATGCTACAGCACCCAAACATTACAATAAAATACATGGAAGGGATGCATTCAAGATTCTTAACAAAAGTCTAGCACTGAGATACGGACAATTCATCCATTAACAGGTTCAAACAAGCATGGCAAAAATGCATATGGCAAACAGATTTCTGACAGTGAAATTAACACTTGTCTGGAATTTCAGATCAGGTAGCACTCTTCGGAGCAACAAAACTACATGCTACAGGACCTGAACATGGCAAAGTAAAGCATGGCATGGAGCTACTCAAAGAGCTTAACAAAAGTCCCTTAGTGACCTTGAGCCAAAAGGGATCAGAAAATACAATTGCAAGCATGTGAACATAGCAAAAACATAATCAGTTTTCAGACAGTGAAAACTGGCACATGCTGAAACATATCTCAAGTAGGCATGTTTACGAGCTCGATGCACTCACCACGGAGCAAGTCATGATAAACTAAGCATACACCTATTAAGAACACACAAAATACAAGCTAGACATGGCAAGAACAATAACATAGCATGCATGGATCAACTACAACATCATCGGCAAAATTGCAAACAAGTTGACAATCTGCCCAGATTCATAAAGTAGCAAAAGTAGAGCTCGATTGACTAAAGCTAGGGTTCTCCATAATTGCAAACAAAGACACGGATGGATAGAGCACTACAATATTAACAAAACATCCTTACTGATCATCCTCAAAAGAGGCACGGATCACTAGGAAACAAGATGAACATATGGCCATATGAAATAAACAGCTCAAGGACTTAGTGGAATTGCTAAGTCCCTGAAATCAGAATTAACAAGTGCACCACTTTGCAAGCTTGTGCTAGTCACCACACACATCACAAAAATACATGGGTTGCACCTACGGAAAGATGAAAAAACCCTTAATAAAACATATGTAGAACTCATGGGCATATCATGCACACAATAATCATGGCAAAAATGACAAAAAGCTAAATGGAGTAGCAGATCTGACAATTATCTCAAGTAGCCCTCTTCTAACAGCATTTAGGGCATCAATATGAACTCAAATGAAAATGATGCAATGGGATGAAATGATGTACTCTCTGAGATGAACATTTTGATATGCTATATGCATGAATCGGAGCTACGGATGCGGAGTTATAGCATGATGAAGATGAGCACATGGATCTGGGATTTCGGGACTTAGAAGAAAATCACACCCCGGGAAAAGTGGATCTCGCGGATCGGGACGGAGCGGTGCGGGGACGGGCGAGGGCGTTTGGATCGGGGACCGGTGGATCTGGTCCCGATCCGGATCCGGCCGGAGTCTCGCCGGAGTTCACCAGGGAGGTGACCGGAGATGGTGGTGGAGACGACCGGCGAGCGAGGTGAGCGGGGCGGCGGCCGGAGCAACGCAGGGCGGCGGCGCGGCGAGCACCGGCCAGCGAGGCGGGCCGCGGCGGCCGGCGCGGAGGCGGCGAT
>NC_041388.1:355624563-355637174 GCF_002162155.2 Triticum dicoccoides | reverse complement strand
AGGCGGGGCGAGGGAGCGGGCCGCGGGGGCCGGCTCCGGGCTCCCGGGCCGCGGCGGCGGCTGGCAGCGGAGGTGCCACGTGGCAGCCTGTCACTGGTGCGGGCGGGCGGCGGACGGTGTCCGGCCGGCACGGACGTGTCCGGCGCGGCGCGGTGGATTTTTTTAGGGTTAGAGGAAGGGGAAGATCCGCGAATTTCGGAAGGGGATTTTAAATAGAGGTAGAGGGAGTTAGGAGAGTCCAAATGAGGTGCGGTTTTCGGCCACGCGATCGTGATCGAACGCTCTAGATGATGGAGAAGGCTTAGGTGTGTTTTGGGCCAAATTGAAGGGGTGTTGGGCTGCAACACACACGAGGCCTTTTCGATCCCTCGGTTAACCGTTGGAGTATCAAACGAAGTCCAAATGATACGAAACTTGATAGGCGGTCTACCGGTAGTAAACCAAGGCCGCTTGGCAAGTCTCGGTCCAATCCGGAAATGTTTAATCCCCACACACAAAAGAAAGCTAGAAATGACCACCGGAGGAGAATAAAGCGCCGGAATGCAAAACGGACAACGGGGAAAATGCTCGAATGCATGAGACGAACACGTATGCAAATGCAATGCACATGATGACACGATATGAGATGCATGACAACGACAACAGCACACGGAGACAAAGACCCGAACCCGAGAAAATAAAATAACTTAACGCCGAAAACGGCAAGAGTTGGAGTACAAATTGGGAAAGTTACATCCGGGGTGTTACACCCCCGCCTCTCACTCTTCCCCTATATCCCCGAAACCAATAAGACCATCCCTTTGTTTAATTCCCGCCTACATGCACCATCGATATATGGTAGTCTTCCTCGGTGTCTCTCGAACAAACACGTTCTCTCGATGTCGACTCCTCTCACGCGCACACACCTTCTCTTCCCTCTCTACGAGCATTTTCTCTCTCGCACCCCATCGTTGGTGGCCTCTGCCATACACATCACCTCTATATGATGAAGCCATGCACACTTAAATTACATCCGCCACAGAGGACCCCGCAACACACACACACACGCACCCCCCACACACTAAGACTCCATCTCTCTCCCTCTCTCTCTCTCACACACACAAACACACACACACACGCACACACGCATACCCCACCACACACTAAGACTCCAGCTTTCTCTTTCTCTCTCTCACACACACAAACTAAGGCTCCATCTCTCTCTCTCCTCTCTCTCTCTCACACACACACTAAGACTCCATCTCACACACACATGCTCTAGGCAGAGCTTTTGTTCCTACCACCCTTCATCCAACCTTACCCGTATGATAAACAATCACCTTTATTTACTTGCATAACATGGAAAAATTCCACTTTACTTTAGTAGTCAGCAAACTTATCATTTGTACCCTTATAAAAAACTAGTTGGCGGTGATGGTGTGCCTGCCATCTTGTAATACAGACTGTATGATCTATCTCTGAGGATAGAAAGCAAACTATGATAATTTTACAAAAGATACCCGCACCTCTCTCCACATCATTATCTCCCGCAACCTCATTGCTCAACAATTAAAAAAGGTATAAGTCTTTGGAACAATCTAGCATGCATGGTGGCTGCTGCCACCTGCCAGCGCCGTCCATCCCCATGCCTCCGCCCATTCCGACCACCAGTCACCACCACGCTCCACTCCTCCTCGCCTTATCTCTCATCTTTCATTTTTTCGATGACATTCTCGAGATACCAGTTTTCCGATAAAATTCTCGAGATATCATTAGTTTTTACACATGGTATTACTCCTGCATGGGTCAATCACAATAGGTGTTTTGTAAAAAATGCATATTGATGTTCCCTGCAATGCACGAGAATCTTGCTTGTAATTATATAATGCAAATCACGAGCAGAAAGTGACATTTTTTGGACACAACCACGTTAACATGGCCACGTAAATCACTAGCTAAAGTAAATACCATTATACTTATATCCCGATGCAAAAGGTTGAGTACATGTCCGAAGAGTAGAGTCGCACACATGAACTCTGTCTCTCAGAATCTCTCTCACACACACACCAGTTACGTGACGCCCACTTAAGCAGACACGTATGTTACAATTTGTGCACCCACGGGTACACGTGATGCTGCGCATTTATTTAAGCCGGAAGGCGAACCCAAACAGTAGCTGCATTCATTCCCCTCCCGCCACCTCTTCTCTGGTCGCCGTTGCCCGGTAGCCATGGGCCGTCCGAAGGTAACAACATACGCCATACTCCCGCTGGAGCGGCGCTTTAATATGGAAATTTTAGTGGTCATGCATGCATCTTTTTGTGCTAGCACTCCTATATAAGGGTTGACCGGTCGCTTCCTGTGGACGTGCGCGGGCGGTGGAAGAGGAAGGAGAAGGGAACCGGGCTGTGGAGTAGCGTTTTTTACCACAATTTCTTAGGAAACTGAGTGCAATAATTGAGTAGTTTTGCAAACTACCAGTACTACACCTGAAACGGTTCAAAACCTATACTCCCTTGCCAGCGCGCGCTTCCCGCGTGAAACAGTCAGCGTCGCCCTGGAGCGTCAGTGCCGCATTAATGCTCGGCCAGAGCGGAGGCGACCTCTCACTGGCGCCAGCTTTGAAGTGGCGCGACGACCGAGAGAGCGCCGCTTCCCAGTGCACGCGACTGCTCCGCGCCGAGACTGGCCATAGGCCATGTTTGGATCCATGGGTTAGAGTTAGTTTGAGCTAGTTGGGGCTCAAATAGCCCTAAAGTATCCAAGCATGAGGGTTTAAATTGGGGCAAGTTGCACCGAACCCACCAAAAAAAACTATCCCACCCAAGAGGTGCTAACTGGAGATAGTTCTCATTGGGACCACTGAAAAATCACTTTTCTCTCTCCATGAAGTGCATTTATTGTCAATCTAACCCTGTCACCCAAACACCTCTTTGGCTACAGTTAGTTCAGGGTTAGTCATGAGTTAGTCTAACCTCTAGCTAAGTTAGAGTATCAAACAGGAGCAGTATAGGACATGCAAGTTGCTCAAAGCATATAGGCAAATTCGTACGTGAAAGGATTTTTTATTTTTGAAAATGGAACGTGAAAGGAATTTTTTAGAATGCTCTTGGCATGTTGCTAACATGTGATAGTTAACCGACCTCAATAGACGGCAGAAACGCCACCCCACCGCACTTTGATAGAGACGAGGAGGGAGAAGCGATACAGGCTGCTGGATTACTAGAGATAGGTGTCGCACGGAAGTCAAGAAATATGGTGATAGCGTGGGTTAGCCATGTACTAGTATGATGTAACTACAGTGGGCTGCCGTGTTTCGTACTCTTCCAGTCCACTGTGGAGATGATTGGTTAATTTTATATCGCTGGATAATATTAAATATTATGAGTGCAGACGCTCCACCACGAGGTTCCTTGCTCCTTCTCGTTCGTCTGGAATCTATGTTCTTCCACTCTATTTTTTACATGAGCTTTTTTCATCCTTTTGCCAACACACGAGAAATCTAGCATCAAGGTGCACGTGTTATGCAAGGATCGTTCCATCTATATGAAGAACACGTGGGACTGGAACTACAAGACGGACATGTACCCAGGAGTGGACGTACAAACCTGAATAATGTAGCGCAGTAAGTGAAGTAGAAAGGCACAAATGGTATGAACATGCGTGGCATATAGGGTGTGTTTGGTTGCGTTCTCATCTCAGCATAGTTGTTCCCTCTTCATGCATGCTCAACTCAACACCCCTCTTCATGCATGCTCTCTTCATGCATGCTTCTAGTGTATTTGTGCTAAACTAGTGTGGACTCATGCACCCTCCATACACTCTACCAAACACCCAAAAGTAGGTCGAGAAGGGAACTCTTGGGCGACATTTGTCTCTTACTACGTACTACCACTAAATGTTGTACGTGCAATGCACGGTGATGTTATGGAGTATGTGCCTAAGTACTCTACTACTACTATCTTAGTTGGAGGCACATATTAAATTTTATATTTGTTTACGTGTATGCCCCGAGACCTTCCAACTAGATGTGTCTTTCTCTCCAGGCCGCACTTTGTATCGTTCATACCACTAAGTACTACTACGTGTGGTCTCCGACCCAGAAGTGGAAGAAGTGGAGACGCTCTACCACGCTGTTTTTTACGCTGGGCTCTACCACGCTGTTCATGTCCCACTCCTTTCGCTGACGTGTGGGACATCCAGCACGTGCCGTGTTTGGCACCCTTCGTCGTAAGAGTTGAAACGCTAGCATTCATCAGAAATAAAAAATAATTATAAATCGTCAGTGATACTATTTTTTTGTGAACCAATCAGCGGTGATACTATACCACACGGTTTCCTTGCTCCTCGATATAGGAAAGAATACTTCCGTTCGCCAACATGTGGGATGTCGACCATCCTGGTCCACTTGCCATGCACGCAGAACTCCAAGGGAGAGTCACCCAGGTCGTCACGCCGCAGTAACAATGACTAATGAGCCGTCAAATCACAGGCCCACTTCCCACTTTGAAGTTGCTCGGACGAAGGAACCATCATGACTTCGTTGAATTCCGCTTCTTGAAGAAAACTACTGTACCAGCAGCACTGCTAGCTACAGTAGTTACTCCAACAGAGGCCTTCTTTCGTTCATAGGATAGGAATATGAAAATCATAGGAAGTGAGATGACATGCATCTCAATTCCTATAGAGAAAGAGATGCCATTTGATGCTTAGGATAGGAATTTTTCCATTTAGTCTAGGCTAATGTACTGGTAATTTGCTCTTAAAACTACAGTAGTAACTAGTAGTATTGGTACATGCTCGTACTCGGACACAGACACACACACTAACTACTAGTACTACTACTTCTTACATGCTGCCCAGAAGCCGTCGTTCTCCTTCCCGGCTTTGTCGGCGACACCCCACTGTGCTTGGATCTCCGCCGACCTCTCCGCAGCAGCGCGTGCGTCCTTTTCTTTCTTGCGGCGGCGGGCCTCTCTTTTCTTGAGTGCTTTCTGACTTTTCCGCTCCCTCTATGCGGCTTTGGCCGCCTCTTGCTCTACCGCCCATTCGGCCTTGGCATCTTCAAATTCCTCCCACATAGTTGTGAGGTCGCGAGCGGCGATGAACTCGGCACGGCGGGATGCCATTGCTTCCCTACCATTTTGTGTGCGGTCGTGGGCGGCGAGGAACTCGGCGTGGCGGGATGCCATCGCTGCCTTACTGGTTAGTGTGCGGCGCGGTGGCATGAATGATGCTTAGTGAGAGCTTTGGGGTGGAGTGGCCGGACAACCGTATAGTGCATTGGTTTGTCAAGAGCTCAAGGATAGAAGACGAAGCAAATTTGGATCCCCCTTCAATCCTGGTCATTTATTACCGAGTAAAATGCATTGGCGGTCATCGAACTTGTCTTGATAGCTCACTTTGATCATTGTATACGCTTCATCATTTTGTTCTGTTCTGGATTTCTATCGATCGATCGCGCAAAAATGTTACGCTTCGCAAGTTCTAAAGGAAAAGGCGGCACACTTATGACTCGTCCGCGTCGCAACCCCGACAGTCCGGCTTGCACGCCGCTCACCAGAGGGGACACGCGTTGTCTTGCAATTTCACTGACATGTGGGACCGTAATTGAATAAACCGTCGATAGCCAAAATCTAATCTCTCGGCGGGCGTCGGCTGAGAAGAGAGAAACGGGGTAGGGAGAAGAGATCGCCCGCCCACCGCACACGGACTCCAAGAAATATATGGTGATAATGTGAGGTGGGCCATGCTGGAGTCTGGACCGCTTCCGGAGCCCGCTCTCACCGCCCTGGCCCCTCAAGACGCCAGCTGCCCGCCGCATGCATGCATAGCAAGTAGTACTCCTTATGTGGAGGAGAGAGAGGCATTGACAAAGTCAAAGAGTGGGCTCTGCAAGAGCCCATCTTTACACGTGCTCCTAGGTATAAAAATAATAATTCTAAAAAAGGCACAAAAACAATTGTGTCTTAAAAAAAGAAAGGTAAAAAACATTTGAGAGGAAATAGATAGAGAGAAAGTGAGAAAAAGCTGTAACCTGGGCATTACATGAGGAAGGAGGGAGTGGTGCACATGCCAAGTTCACTGGGCTACCGTGTTTCACACTCCTCCGTCATAACAGTGGAGACAATAGCTTTCATCAAAAATAAACAATGAATACTCGTTGCTCGTCCTCTATATCGGAAAGAATACTTTCATTCGCCGACATGTGGGACGTCGACCATCCTGGTCCACCTACCATGCACAAAATTATCCTGGTCTACCCCGGTCGTATCGCAGGCCCAACCTTTCCCACTGTAAGTTGTTCAGACGAAGGAACCATCATGACTTCTTTGAATTCCGCTTCTTCAAGAAAACTTACTGTACCCGCAATACTGCTACCACACGCGAAGACTGGACGGCACTGTACCACATCATATCACTGAAACCTAGTAGGCCAAACTAGCCCGCCTAGGTCATCTATTTTGGAATGGAGGGAGTATGTCTCTGCACTGCTATGATTTTGTGTTGCATGTTCTTTGTACTTTTGTTACGATTTTCCTACCCTATGAACCAAATGAGGCCTGAATGTATGTCGACTATTGTCTGATCAATCGCTAAGCCTACAATTTTAGGAGCTAGGGCTATTGGTCGATCGACGAGGGATAAGTATAAGCGTACCACGAGTTCATCAGCCCCAACGTTTCTCTCGGTGAGTGTTTTGCAAGTACTATAGCTCGCACAATAGCTAGCCTACTAACACCAAGAATCATCAAACAAGCCCTACTGATATGATAAACAGTTCAAACTTACATCTAATCATGCCATATATTACATCAAAAGCTGGTGAGGATACATCTGTTTCCATAACTCGGAGAGGGTTCGCATGATTCACTATCAAACAAAAGTAGCAAGATCCGCCCACACAAGACAGTGCACTAGCCCTAAGATGGTTTGATAACACACATCGTTCTGGTAATTAAACACAGGGCAATGCAAACTACCCTGAAGGATTAGTGCGACCAACTATTTCTTGCCATCGATCTCTCAGGCAATGACCACAGCATGGATAGCGGCATGGGAATCGATTTCTGGGGAGATGTCCACAGGACTGACCGCGACATCGGAATCGATCTCTGGGGCGATGTCCACAGGATGGACAGCGGCATCGGAATCGATCTCCGGGGCGATGCCAACAGGATGGGCCACGACATCGGAATCATCAAGGATGTCCACCGGCACTTGCACAACCCTAACATATTAGCAAGCACATTGCAAATAATCAAAAACCACAACTATGGTAATAAGCCATTGTTTTTTACCTTGTGCAGCTCACCAGGGGATCTCATCCCTTCGAGGGCCATCTCCTCGTCCTCAATGGGGTCCATCACTTTGCCAGGGGAATACTGCTTCTCAATGGCGACTATCTCCTCAAACTCGGTCTTGAGCCTCACATAGGTGGCAATCAGAGTTCCTGGGGTAGGCACGGTGGGGCCCTTGCTGTTCTTCCAACTTTCTTTGAGGAGTTCGTCCGCCAACATCCTCAACTCTTTGGCTAGTGCTTGTTTCTTGGAGTTCTTCGTCTCCATGGGTTGGCCTGCCAACATGGTCAACTCGTTGGTCGGTGTTCGCTTCCTGGAGATCGCTATCTCCAGTGGGTTGTCCGCCGGCAACTCTTTGCCTAGTGCTCCAGGATCCATCAATGAACTTACAAACAAAAAGCAATCGAAAGGAAACCACAATCACAATGAAAACGGGAAAAGAATAGGATGTGAGAGTCGGTCAGTGCTTCGCAAAAAGAAGATTCTTGGAATGAAAATATAGCAGCATAACTAATTCGCCCACCTTTCCTTCGTTGGTACAGAAGAAAAATGGCAGAAGTGAGTAGCCTGGAGTGAGGTTTTCTTCAAGAAAGGGAAGAAAGGGCTTGAACGAGTGTTCCAGTGAAATGATGGTTGCTTTGTCCAGTCCAACTTGGAGGCCACCTTACCACTGCTGGTAAAGGTGTGGGTTTTGTGATTGACGGGTCATCACGGCCACACCGGGGTGACAGGTGAGTCTCGACTGTAGCACCTCACTGTGATTTTGTGGATGGCACGCAGGCCCGGATGCTTTTAAATGTCCCGCATGTGCACCGCGACCAAGGCGGAGAGGAAAACGAGAGAACTACGTAATTAATGCATGAGTTTAATTAGGGTAGTTTTGTAAAGTACGAGATACATTCCTCCAATCGCAAAATGCCTTGGTTCATGAGATTTGAGATTTGAGCCCTATAAACCGGAAGGGAGGGAGTACTGCACACGGTGTAGTCTAGTCACTTGTTGAAATCTCTAGAAAGGAAAATACTCCTTTCCGGTTTACAGGGCTATACTACTCCCTCCGTCTAGGTGTGTAAGTCATCTTACGAAAACCAAATTGTCCCAAAACACTTAGGCGCGGTGCATTAACTTCTACCTTGTTTCTTGTTTCTTGACATATCAACCAATAAGAGACGAGAGGTGTGCATGCTTTTAATGACTTTCAATGGCTAGTTCATTGCATGCAATGCTATTAATTAGCAAATAAACATTGGTGACCCCAAGAGGAAACGGTGCTAAGCGCGTGGACCTATGCAGAATGAGTATCAGCCAATGGATAATGGAGTTTAATTGTTAAACAATAGCAATTTTGTCTCATGCAAGAGCCTGTCTAATACTCCAAGGAACCGCACCATGCGAGCGTTCGCAACTGCCACATTCGGGTTGCACTTGGCTCTTCGCCTCTTCGAGAAGACGAACAATGATGTTACTCCTACTTCTACAATATCGAATCCACTGCTGCATGTCCGTCCACCTCGTGCGGGAGGGATAGCGTGTAGCGAAAGCTTCTACTTACTTCTCCTGCCTTTGCGTCTATGACAGGTGGGCCCAACAGGTGGTTGGCCCTCCTGTCATGCAGCCAAAGGCAGGTGCAGTTAAGGCACCGGAGCTCAGTCCGCGAGGGAGAGGGTGTTGTAGTTATCAAATTTCTCGGTCTTGTATGAGTTGACGCGACACATCAAAGCACTACACTCGATATAAGTCTTTTTACACATTTCAAATGGGCTACTTCGTATGTAGGAGTAGACATATTCTGCTTCATATGTAGTCACTTGTTGCAATCTCTAAAAAGACTTATATTTGGAAACGGAGGGAGTACAACACATGCATGCATGTCGTGACTTTCCTTTTGATACTTGCATGTGTTGATTTGATGCACCTTGCCAAATTTTGACTATAAATTTAAATAACCAAATTTTCATGCATGACACAAAAAATTACGGGGCTGTTTGGATTGTGACTATGTTTGTCTTATGTTGCCACATTATTTTTCCCACACTTGCCACACTTGCCTAACCTGAGTTGCTCAAATTGTTAGACACACTTTGGCTTGCCTAAGGGAATCTTGCCACAATTTTTGTGTCTATGACATGTGGGGTTCACTGCTAATAAAAAAATTCTTGTCTTAGGTGTGGCTGATAAAAAAGACTTATATTTAGGAACGGAGGGAGTAGAAAATATAAATAATAATGCATGTTGGGGCAACCCACGTTTCCGCTAATTTTAGCCGTGGGCTTGTTCACAATTTTTACGAGGGGGTGGTTGTTCATTTAATGGAGGGACTTGTAGTACCAGACTTGAATGATACAAAGTGCGACCTGGCACACCATAACACCACTTGGAACAAGCGGGTAGCTATCTCAAAAACAATCAACAACTAAAAAAACCGCGACCTAGCATGTAGTAGTACACAATTTTAAATTATTGTTTTGATGGAGTGAAAAAAGGAAAACTACCCCACTACGTATATATAGGCCGGAGACTCCGCGCTTGCTTGCTAGGGTTGCTCTATTCACACACTCTCATCCTCTCCAGATCTAAACAAGATAGGGGTAGTAACAATGTCTTTCTCCCTTCAAAAAACACTGGCTTTCTATCCTCACCGCTGGTTACAGATCCGGACATATCCCCCTCCGCCGGTGAAGGGGAGGAGGGGCAGCGTTTAGGGCGTCGTCGACAGCGAGGGAGGAGACCCACTACCGGCCGCACCGTTATCTCTGGCCGAGCGCCGGCGGGGAGGTCCTCCGATCCCTTCGTCGTTGCCTGTGGGCGGATCCGGCCTCCCGGCGCCCACCTATCCACATCCCGACGACCTTCAGGTATATCTTCGTTCGAAACCGCCTTAGCTCTACTTCCCCAGCTCGCTACGTTGCTGCATGTGCATCATTTTCTACCTCTCAGCCCCTCTCGATCGGATGGTCCAACGTCACATTTTTTTCTATTGTTATAGGTAAAGCTACTTCATGGAGTCGAATCTTGTACTCCCTCCGTCCGAAAATACTTGTCATTGAAATGGATGTATCTAGATGTATTTTAGTTCTAGACACATCCATTTTGATGACAAGTAATTCCGGACGGAGGGAGTACTTGGTTCAAACAAGAAATAAAGTGGGGGTGGGGGAATTTAGTATGTACATCGGACTTGGTACAAACAGGAAGGAATGGGGGTGAAAGTAGTACAGACTGGTCATCCAACCGGTCTCTTGGTCGAAAAGGGAAATATAGGGGTAATGTTGTACACAGTGGTATGACCAGGACTAGATTTGATATCCACACATAGGAGTAGGTGGCTAGAGTGAACAAAAATGGGACCAACCCAGATATGTTTCTTGGATGTTTGTTTCTCGGGGCAACAAACTATGAATCACCACTTTATGCCCCCGTTTACGTACATGGTGCTAGACTGCTGGTGCACCCACTGTCGCATGCCCTTATAGCAAATATTTAGGCTCCGTTCGGAATAAAGGGGCAGAAAATAGAGGTCTTGATGAAAATAGAGGAATAGGAAAGGAATGTAGGTATAAAACTATGGAACAGCGAACCGGAGGAAACTCTCAAGAGAATGTGTTCGGATGGACTACGAAATGTACAGATTTGTTTTTTTAGAGTAGCATGCTTGGCAGTACGAGATGCTATTTGTTTATTCAGCTGCACAGTGACTACTCTTGTCCTCACCTCACGTACCACACATAGGTTAATTTTTTTATTCCGGCAACACAACACAACAACATGTCTAACGCATGGCAGTGAGCACCTGCCTCGGGCTTCCGCACAAAAAATGAGCAGCGCATGGATGTTTCTAATCCTATGGAATCAGTACTACCAGACCAGCTTTCCTATGAAACACTATTCACCTTTCCCGTGTTCCGAACGGTTGGAAGGGAAAGAATACCGTAGGAATTGTGTTCCTACGAAAATTCTACACCAAACCTGTGAACTGAACGCAGCCTTAGCTGTTCTTAATCTAATGTCCCTGGTAAAAAGGAAGCCATGCCACTGTTATAAGCCATGACAAGTTTAGCCAAATGTTTTTGCCTGTAATTTTTTGAGACTCTGACTGTTTCCTCTGTGCCTTTTTGGGCAAACAGGGATATCCAATTCACCTGGTTGCTGTTGTGACCTTTTGGTGCACTGCACAAAACTCTTCTTAAAAGAAGTGACTTTTGTGCTGTTTAACTGGAATGTCAGAATGGAACAGTTAGTTCATTTTGGTGGAACTGCACAAAGGGAGATCTGTGTTCCAATCCTCATCATCCATATTTGCGCCATAACCTTCCTTTAGGTAAGAATGATATTTAATGCATGTGTTCATCTCTATTTTTCGACTGCCATGAGAAAATAATGATGTTTTTTACTAGTACACTTATACTCCCTCACGGACAAAACCAATTCTGAATTAGAAGGCCAATCATGTACTTGGTTTCACCAACTCGCAAGGAGAAAGATAAACAGAGCATGAAGAGGAGGAAGAAGAAGAACAAACAGTGCTAAGGCGATCTTGCTGAAGCCAGAGGCCTCAGTCGAGGCCATTCAAGGGCTCTGGCAACGACTACCTTACATGTGAGACGATCCTCCAGGGAGCCCTTCCACTTCTGCTATCTCACTTAATTAATTAGGAGTACTTAAGTACCACTAATTTATTACTGCCTAATTTTCCTGCTGGAGTTAAACAAATCTTTAGTAGGACCCTATGTTGAATCATGTACGTGTGTATGTTTGTGTAACACCCCCAGTGTCATGCTACAATAATCTCATGCCTAATGATGCTAGGTCATCATATTTATTTTGATAGTCCTCACCTTGCTTCAACACCGAACTCAAATCCAAATTCAATGGCCAAGTCAAATCACAATTCTATAAAACAGTAAAGCTAAAATGTTCACAATATTCTATAATTTCACCTGATCATTTTCATGGTTGAACCAACCTCTTTTGGATACCTGCAGTGCCCCTGAAAATTTTATTCAGTGGACCAACAGCCAATTATTTGAGCTTTTCAATTTTAAAAAAAAGTTGAACACTCCCCAAATGCTTTGGAACCTTTTGTACCAACCCAGGTTATTGCCTTGTATATTTGTGCCAAGTTTTGTATTAAACAAAACTCTTTTAGTGGCTCAAAGAAAATAAACAAAAGGTAAAAAAACCACTCCCCATTGGGCAGTCAGCCCAGTTGCTAGCTAGGTCAACCCCAGGCCAGCCCACCTCCCACACCCCCCCGCACCAAAACCCTAACCCCCCCGCCCGAGAAACCCTAACCCCCCCGCCCTTGTCGCCGACAGCCACCGTCGTCGGTCT
>NC_041388.1:355617532-355624316 GCF_002162155.2 Triticum dicoccoides | reverse complement strand
GTCCCGGCTCGCCTGCACCGCCGTGTTCTCCCCCCCCTCGCGCGCGCCTCGCCGTCGCCAGCGGCTCCCGCCCCGCTCTGTGCTTGCCGTGCCCATGGCCGCCGGCGCCGGGCTGCAGCGCCCGCACGGGCGAAGCCCGTAACTCGCAGTGCCTCGGCGCTCGTTAACGCGCGCTCGCGTGCCCGTGCCCATTAGCGCCCCCTGGGCCTATGACAGAGGGGCCCCGCCCACAGAATGTTTTTTTAAACAAATAAAAATAAAAATAAAAATAATTAATTAATTAAATAAATAATTAACTTAATTAATTTTGATTAATTAAATTAAACAACTAATTAAACTAATTACACATTAGTTAACTAATTAACCTGTTTAGTTAATTAGTTAATTAAGTAGTCAATGATAGTGGGGCCCACCCCTAATTGATACTGATTAGGTTAATTAATGTGTTTAATTAAAATGTGTCACTGACAGGTGGGACCCGCACGTTAGTTTGACCAATCAACACCCCTGTTGACTGCTGACGTCATGCTGACGTTAGCAAACACTATTCTGGATAATGTTGATTAAATCAATTAAATAAATCCTAAAAATGATTTAAATCTTTTAAAATTAATATAAAATAAACCGTAGCTCGGATGGAAAAACTTTGTACATGAAAGTTGCTCAGAACGGTAAGATGAACCCGGATACACAGCCCATTCATCCGCCATGCATCCCTAGCATAGCGAACACGCAACTTTCCCCCTCCGCTTCATCCGTCCGAAAACGCGAAACATTGGGGATACTTTCCCGGATGTTTCCCCCCTTCGCCGGTATCACCTCCTACCGTGTTATGTCACACCCGGCACATCTTATTGCCATGTTATGCTTTGTGGTGCTATGTTTGCTTTATATTTACTGTTTCTTCCCCCTCTTCTCTCTGGTAGACCCCGAGACCGATGCTGCCCTTGTGATCGACTACGTCGATGACAACCCCCCTCCTTGCCAGAGCAACCAGGCAAGCAAACCCCCTTGAGCATTCCAATATCGCCCATTTCTTTCCCTCTCATGCTTGCATTAGAACTGCTACTGCTTTCTTATTATCCTACTTTGATGCATAGCCTGTTGTTGTTACCTGCTTTCATACCTTACCTGTTTATCTTAAGCTGCATAGTATAGGTTGGTTAGTGATCCATTAGTGACCCCACCTTGTCCAAGTTGCCTCGCTTTATGTTCGATGACTCGATCAACGTGATCGACGTCCAGACCCCGACACCGCACATCAGCCCCCTTAGTTGTACGACTCTGCAGAGTTACCATCGAGTGCCGAGGGTGGAACCTCTTACATCACTCCTGATGAGATCTCTGTAGTGTAGCTATACGGTCGAGGTCATCGAGGGTGATTTCCTCCTTAACCACTTCCGTTACGGCTCTGTCGCGCAACCCATCAAATGTGAACCTCGAGGGTGGATCCTCTTACGTTCACCTTGATGACAACATCGAGTGGAATTCACCGGGGGTGATTCCTTGGGGTTTTCCACATGGTGTTAGACACACAGTTACTATGGTTACTATGACTTTACACTGAACCATGTTACTAAAGACGGGTTGACCTGGAAGGTACCCGCGCGAGCTTAATAGCGAGTGATCTGGAGTCGGGTTGACCTGGAAGGTGCCCGCGAGATAACTAGGAGGCGTGGCCGGGCATTCTTAGCCCTTGCCGCAAGTACTCGAGACGAGGCAACGGGGTCACATCTTTCGTGAGTCTCTGCTTGTTACCGCGTGCTCCCAATCCACTACGATTTGGATATTTGATCCGAGGGGCCTCTGGCCTGATAGCACTAACCATCACAGGGGCATAGTATGGGCGTTCTGCGTCGTATACATCAGCCAAAGTTTAATAGACGTCAGTGACTGAGCGGCGCGCGCCGGGTTGGACTGCGTAAGCGCCTGCCTTGTTGAATGAGGTAGCTAGGTCTGCTCACCGGCCGCGTTCGCAACGTGCAGGAGTTCCCGGGGAGATGGCCCATGACCCCTGGGGGCATAGGTTTAGTCCGGAGTGCTGGCCTCTCTATTAAGCCTAGGTCAGGTTGCGGCGTATTGTTTGGCCGAGGCCGGGCATGACCCAGGAAAGTGTGTCCGGCTGGAGTTAATCGAGCGTGGTGGGTAAGTTGGTGCACCCCTGCAGGGAAGAAAACATTTATCGATAGTCTGTCCTACAGTAACGGACACTTGGAGTTGTATCCCGATCGATACAACTAGAACTGGATACTTGTGATGAGAAATGGATTGTGATGAGACTTGGATATGAGATGATAACTGGATAGTATGGCTCTGGGATTGCTTTCTCGCAGGGAGTCAAGAAAGGATCTCTGGCCGAGGTTGATAACTCTACTGCTACTTTACCTTATGTTACTCCACTCCCTCCTGTTGCTGCAAGATGGTGGTTTCCAGAAGATGCCAGTCTTCGATAGGCTAGGCTTTCCCCTTCCCTTCTGGCATTCTGCAGTTTAGTCCACAGATACAACCCATTCCTTTGATACAGATGCATACTTAGTTTAGATCTGATGTAAGTCTTGCGAGTACTTTGGATGAGTACTCACGGTTGCTTTGCTACTTCTTTTCCCCCATACCCATTTGTTGCGACCAGATGACGGAGCCCAGGAGCCAGACGACGCCACCGATGACTACTACTACCCGGAGGATGCCTACTACTACGTGAAGACTGCCGACGACTAGGAGTAGTTAGGAGGCTCCTAGGCAGGAGGCCTTGCCTTTTCGATCGTTGTTGCTTTTGTGCTAGCCTTCTTAAGGCACACTTGTCTAACTTATGTCTGTACTCAGATATTGTTGCTTCCGCTGACTCTTGTGTATTCGAGCCCTCGAGGCCCCTGGCTTGTAATATAAAGCTTGTATTATTTTAATTTGTGTCTAGAGTTGTGTTGTGATATCTTCCCGTGAGTCCTTGATCTTGATCGTACACATTTGCGTGTATGATTAGTGTACGGTCAAATCGAGGGCGTCACAAGTTGGTATCAGAGCCAACTGCCTGTAGGTAGCCCCCTTTCCAACTCCTTGGCCGAAGTTGAGTCTAGTCACTAATTTTTTTTACTAACATGACTGTGTGGCTTATGGGCCCATGTCGCCATATGGGAGGTATTAGGATCTTTTATTCCTCGTCTATACTCTGGGACTCTGATCTCTCTTCTATTCAGGTTAAATGGTTTTACTAACTCAAACATTAGGATCTTGTGATCACATCCGCCTGGAGAGTCCCTTATTTCAGATGATCGCCTGCTGCATCAGAATATTCCGAAGATACTCTATGATATTCTCTCGAGGCTTTCGGCCTGATGCCTTTGCAATTCCCTACCACTGAGATATCCTTATGGATAACTACACACACTTGCCAATCTTACATTCCATCCCGTTGATCTTGTTATTACAAGATGCCCTGAACTGCGCTTCTTTTTCCGAGAATCACTGAGCTTACTGCCTTGCAGTTCCTTGTCATCTGAATACCCCTATGGATAACCTTGTGCACCTATCGAGTATCCGCTCATACTCATTTGACTCATGTACTTCACAAAAGTCTTCGTAATACCATTCGTTCTTGTGAAAATCCTCAATAGCCTATTGTTCTTGAATTTCTTGCTTGCTTGCATTGTGGTTAATACCATAAGTCTAGTAATCTTATTATCAGCCATTGTCATTACCATTTTGAGTCCGTTGATACAATATGTTGTGAATGCTCGCCATCCTCAATCAGATCCTAGAATTCATCCTTCCGACTCAGATGTCATTTTAACATGTGCTGAATCTCGATCAATCAAATCGCCATCGATTGTACCCTAAGGCTATTCTACCTATCCATCCCTAATCAGAGCATTGCTTCTGATCCCTTCTCTTGGAAGTCATAATTCCTTTGCAATTGGGCTTTGAGTTAGCCAGTTGTTTCTATAATCTGATCTCCTTGCATTCTTTCTTCCTCTGGTTGAGTACTGATGCTCACATCAGATCCCTTGTGGACCACCAGACCCTTTTTTCGGATTTTATCCGACAACGTCCTTCATAGTCAGTAACCTTGTAGCCTTTTCCTCAGGTACATAATGCTTTTGGTAAATTGTATCCTCCGCTTTCTCAAGCATGCTCTACTACCGAGCTTGTGTTATTATTCTTGAAATTTATGATATATGTTCCTAAGATGCCTCGATGGGTAGAACCTATGCCTTCCCTAATCTATGTGAACTCGAAAGTTATGCGGATTATACTCTACTAGCTTTTTGTCATAAATTTCAGTACTACAGATGCACCGAGAGTGAGAAGTAAAATGAAAGGTTATGCATTGTAGAAGTGGGAGTCGACCCTGAACCTTGTGTTCATGCCCACGGACACGGTGTGGGACTTATCATGAAAGCTTCTTGCAAGGATATTTAACCATTTGAATAATTCTTCCGGTATCGGGAATTGGATCCCTTGTAGTTATGGTCCCGACCATATTTCCTCCTTGATCCCATTTACTGGGTAAGTTACAATTACTTATCCTCTGCAAATCATTCCCCCGTCCAACCTCTACTCCGATTTACCTTCTGGCATTACACCTAGTACTTGATACTGGGAAGCTTTATACCCCATCGCATCATTCCTAGCCTGAACGGCTATATTTTTATCTTGTCAACTTTTTAACTGTGCTACCTGGTCCTTATGCCCGGAGCAACTTCCGACGATGAGCTAAGCTTACGTCGATCTTCCCCATCTTATCATTTCTCCTTGAACAGCAAGCTTAATTTCGAGTTTGTGACGTACTCATGGTTCCAATAACCTTTCGCTTCATCATTCCTTTGTCTGGATGTCATCGCCGATCAATTACATCTTCATGAAATCTCTCGACAAATGTGTCGTGATCATCATCAACATTCTGAGCTTTTCCAGGATATAAAACAAATTAATGAGGAGAAATACAATCCTTCCCCTCAACGATTTATGTTATCATCGACAACATTCTTGCCTTCCCCAACACAAACTTGTTCATATAATTTTGGAAATACATCCTTTTTGACATGCCGATGGATTGTGGTTGAGCCCGTCGGACACACTCTTATCTTTTCCCTACTAAAATTGTATGACTTATTTTCTAGGTTGTTTCCGATGGATCCTTGGTGTATCCAAAGTCTGACCTTTGCTTGAAACCATGCCAATGCTATCTCGAAGCATGTCTGTGGTGATCCAATCTCCAATGAGAACATTTGAAGCACGATACTAAATTTTCTTTATCAATTATCCAAACACCGTTGTATGGGTAATGTCAGGAATTTTCTTCCCCCTTACCTAAATGGTTCTATACTTCTATCCTGTCATGGATATCATACTCTGCTTGTCCTTGGGAAGGATATACCCCTGAAATATGTGTTTAAACACATTTTTCCTTTCCATTGTTCTGCTTAACCTGATGATCACATTTTCCTTTCCATTGGTTTGTTTGACCTTTCTGGTGATCTATGTGATATAAGCGGAAATATTTCCCTGCTTATGTAAACACCTCGGTGTACAAACTGTGAGTAAGACCCTGTTACTATTGTGGACGACTTTCTGGTAGCCACCGATGGACGAGAACTTTGCCTATTGGTCCGCCTTGTTCAACGAGCAGAAGAGTGGTTCTCTTCGTCCCTCGCCCTTGGTACCGACGATTGTTGCCGACATAACTAGCAGGCTACCCTCTGACATGCCTTGCTACCATGACCGTTCAAAAGGAATAGCGCCTTTCCTTCTTTTAACCCACATGGTGGGCCCATAACCCACAGTTCCACATGATCGAAATCTGACTCTCCTGTACAACCTTGATGCCGAAATATTCTTTACACTTGGCTTCATATAATGTCATGAGCCACCTTCTGAGAGATGATCTATTCCCGATGCTCTAAACCCATTTCTCACACTCTGTTCAGGTATCAATCGTTTGTCCATTCGGTTGTAACTTCTTATTGTACCTTCATACTTTGCTCTCGATGTTATTAAGTTTCAGCTCGAGAGATACTTCTGCCTCATTTCCTGAATTGTTCACTAGATAATCAACCCTTTAAGAGTCAGTTCTCCGAAGTTACTCTTTACTTCCCCACTTAAATCTCGGGACGAGATTTCTTGTAGTGGAGGAGACTTGTAACACCCCCAGTGTCATGCTACAGTAATCTCATGCCTAATGATGCTAGTTCATCATAATTATTTTGATAATGCTCACCTTGCTTCAACATCGAACTGAAATTCAAATTCTATGGCCAAGTCAAATCATAACTCTATAAAACAGTAAAGCTAAAATGTTCACAATATTCTATAATTTCACCTGATCTTTTTCATGGTTGAACCAACCTCTTTTGGATACCTGCAGTGCCCCTAAAAATTTTATTCAGTGGACCAACAACCAATTATTTGAGCTTTTCAATTTCAAAAAAATAGTTGAACACTCCCCAAATGCTTTGGAACCTTTTGTACCAACCCAGGTTATTGCCTTGTATTTTTGTGCCAAGTTTTGTATTAAACAAAACTCTTTTAGTGGCTCAAAGAAAATAAACAAAAGGTAAAAAAAAACCCCACTCCCCGTTGGGCCAGTCGGCCCAGTTGCTAGCTAGGCCAACCCCAGGCCAGCCCACCCCTGGCCTACTTGGCCTCCCACACCCCCCCGCACCAGAAACCCTAACCCCCCATGCACTCGCATCCCCCCACGTTCACTCCCTCCTCCCCCGATCTGGATCGGGGGAACTGCCCCCGTCTCCCGCTCGATCTGGGCGTCGTCCCGCGCCCCCCCTCGATG
>NC_041388.1:355600212-355616934 GCF_002162155.2 Triticum dicoccoides | reverse complement strand
CCGTGGCCGCCGGCGCCGGGCTGCAGCGCCCGCACGGGCGAAGCCCGTAACTCGCAGCGCCCCGGCGCCCGTTAACGCGCGCCCGTGCCCATTAGCGCCCCCTGGGCCTATGACAGAGGGGCCCCGCCCATAGAACGTTTTTTTAAACAAATAAAAATAAAAATAAAATTAAATAAATAAATAAATAAATAATTAACTTAATTAATTTTGATTAATTAAATTAAACAACTAATTAAACTAATTACACATTAGTAAACTAATTAACCTGTTTAGTTAATTAGTTAATTAAGTAGTCAATGAGAGTGGGGCCCACCCCTAATTAATCCTGATTAGGTTAATTAATGTGTTTAATTAAAATGTGTCACTGACAGGTGGGACCTACACGTTAGTTTGACCAGTCAACTACCCTGTTGACTGCTGACGTCATGCTGACGTCAGCAAACACTATTCTGGATAATGTTGATTAAATCAATTAAATAAATCCTAAAAATGATTTAAATCTTTTAAAATTAATATAAAATAAACTGTAGCTCGGATGGAAAAACTTTGTACATGAAAGTTGCTCAGAACAACGAGACGAACCCGGATACGCAGCCCGTTCGTCCGCCACGCATCCCTAGCATAGCGAACACGCAACTTTCCCCCTCCGGTTCATCCGTCTGAAAACGCGAAACATCGGGGATACTTTCCTGGATGTTTCCCCCCTTCGCCGGTATCACCTCCTACCGCGTTAGGTCACACCCGACACATCTTATTGCCATGTTATGCTTTGTGGTGCTGTGTTTGCTTTATATTTACTGTTTCTTCCCCCTCTTCTCTCCGGTAGACCCCGAGACCGATGCTGCCCTTGTGATCGACTACGTCGACGATGACCCCCTCCTTGCCAGAGCAAACAGGCAAGCAAACCCCCCTTGAGCATTTCGATATCGCCCATTTCTTTCCCTCTCATGCTTGCATTAGAACTGCTACTCCTTTCTGTATGATCCTACTCTGATGCATAGCCTGTTGTTGTTACCTGCTTTCATACCTTACCTGTTTATCCTAAACTGCGTAGTATAGGTTGGTTAGTGATCCATCAGTGACCCCACCTTGTCCCAGTTGCCTCGCTTTATGTTCGATGACTCGATCAACGTGATCGATGTCCAGACCCCGACACCACACATCACTCCCCTTAGTTGTACGACTCTGCAGAGTTACCATCGAGTGCCGAGGGTGGAACCTCTTACATCACTCCTGATGAGATCTCTGTAGTGTAGCTATATGGTCGAGGTCATCAAGGGTGATTTCCTCCTTAACCACTTCCGTTACGGCTCTGTCGCGCAACCCATCAAATGTGAACCTCGAGGGTGGATCCTCTTACGTTCACCTTGATGACAACATCGAGTGGAATTCACCGGGGGTGATTCCTCGGGGTTTTCCACTTGGTGTTAGACACACAGTTACTATGGTTACTATGACTTTACACTGAACCATGTTACTAAAGACGGGTTGACCTGGAAGGTACCCGCGCGAGCTTAATAGCGAGTGATCTGGAGTCGGGTTGACCTGGAAGGTGCCCGCGATATAACTAGGAGGCGTGGCCGGGCACTCTTAGCCCTTGCCGCAAGTACTCGAGACGGGGCAACGGGGTCACATCTCTCGTGAGTCTCTGCTTGTTACCGCGTGCTCCCAATCCACTACGATTTGGATATTTGACCCGAGGGGCCTCTGGCCTGATAGCACTAACCATCACATGGGCATAGTATGGGCGTTCTGCGTCGTATACATCAGCCAAAGTTTAATAGACGTCAGTGACTAAGTGGCGCGCACCGGGTTGGACTGCGTAAGCGCCTGCCTTGTTGAATGAGGTAGCTAGGTCTGCTCACCGGCCGCGTTCGCAACGTGCGTGAGTTCCCGGGGAGATGGCCCATGACCCCTGGGGGCATAGGTTTAGTCCGGCGTGCTGGCCTCTCTATTAAGCCTAGGTCAGGTTGCGGCGTATTGTTTGGCCGAGGCCGGGCATGACCCAGGAAAGTGTGTTCGGCCGGAGTTAATCGAGCGTGGTGGGTAAGTTGGTGCACCCCTGCAGGGAAGAAAACATTTATCGATAGCCTGTCCTACGGTAACGGACACTTGGAGTTGTATCCCGATCGATACAACTAGAACTGGATACTTGTGATGAGAAATGGATTGTGATGAGACTTGGATATGAGATGATAACTGGATAGTATGGCTCTGGGATTGCTTTCTCGCAGAGAGTCGAGAAAGGATCTCTGGCCGAGGTTGATAACTCTACTGCTACTTTACCTTATGTTACTCCACTCCCTCCTGTTGCTGCAAGATGGTGGTTTCTAGAAGATGCTAGTCTTCGATAGGCTAGGCTTTCCCCTTCCCTTCTGGCATTCTGCAGTTTAGTCCATAGATACAACCCATTCCTTTGATACAGATGCATACTTAGTTTAGATCTGATGTAAGTCTTGCGAGTACTTTGGATGAGTACTCACGGATGCTTTGCTACTTCTTTTCCCCCATACCCGTTTGTTGCGACCAGATGACGGAGCCCAGGAGCCAGACGACGCCACCGATGACTACTACTACCCGGAGGATGCCTACTACTACGTGAAGACCGCCGACGACTAGGAGTAGTTAGGAGGCTCCCAGGCAGGAGGCCTTGCATTTTCGATCATTGTTGCTTTTGTGCTAGCCTTCTTAAGGCACACTTGTCTAACTTATGTCTGTACTCAGATATTGTTGCTTCCACTGACTCTTGTGTATTCGAGCCCTCGAGGCCCCTGGCTTGTAATATAAAGCTTGTATTATTTTAATTTGTGTCTAGAGTTGTGTTGAGATATCTTCTCGTGAGTCCTTGATCTTGATCGTACACATTTGCGTGTATGATTAGTGTACGATCAAATCGAGGGCGTCACAAGTTGGTATCAGAGCCAGCTGCCTGTAGGTAGCCCCCTTTCCAACTCCTTGGCCGAAGTTGAGTCTAGTCACTAATTTTTTTACTAACATGACTGTGTGGCTTATGGGCCCATGTCGCCATATGGGAGGTATTAGGATCTTTTATTCCTCGTCTATACTCTGGGACTCTGATCTCTCTTCTATTCAGGTTAAATGGTTTTACTAACTCAAACATTAGGATCTTGTGATCACATCCGCCTGGAGAGTCCCTTATTTTAGATGATCGCCTGCTGCATCAGAATATTCCGAAGATACTCTACGATATTCTCTCGAGGCTTTCTGCCTGATGCCTTTGCAATTCCCTACCACTGAGATATCCTTATGGATAACTACACACACTTGCCAATCTTACATTCCATCCTGTTGATCTTGTTATTACAAGATGCCCTGAACTGCGCTTCTTTTTCCGAGAATCACTGAGCTTACTGCCTTGCAGTTCCTTGTCATCTGAATACCCCTACGGATAACCTTGTGCACCTATCGAGTATCCGCTCATACTCAGTTGACTCATGTACTTCACAAAAGTCTTCGTAATACCATTTGTTCTTGTGAAAATCCTCAATAGCCTATTGTTCTTGAATTTCTTGCTTGCTTGCATTGTGGTTAATACCATAAGTCTAGTAATCTTATTATCAGCCATTGTCATTACCATTTTGAGTCGTCGATACAATATGTTGTGAATGCTCGCCATCCTCAATCAGATCCTAGAATTCATCCTTCCGACTCAGACTTCATTTTAACATGTGCTGAATCTCGATCAATCAAATCGCCATCGATTGTACCCTAAGGCTATTCTACCTATCCATCCCTAATCAGAGCATTGCTTCTGATCCCTTCTCTTGGAAGTCATAATTCCTTTGCAATTGGGCTTTGTGTTAGCCAGTTGTTTCTATAATCTGATCTCCTTCCATTCTTTCTTCCTCTGATTGAGTACTGATGCTCACATCAGATCCCTTGTGGACCACCAGACCCTTTTTTCGGATTTTATCCAACAACGTCCTTCATATTCAGTAACCTTGTAGCCTTTTCCTCAGATACATAATGCTTTTGGTAAATTGTATCCTCCGCTTTCTCAAGCATGCTCTACTACCGAGCTTGTGTTATTATTCTTGAAATTTATGATACATGTTCCTAAGATGCCTCGATGGGTAGAACCTATGCCTTCCCTAATCTATGTGAACTCGAAAGTTATGCGGATTATACTCTACTAGCTTTTTGTCAGATAAAATTTCAGTACTACAGATGCACCGAGAGCAAGAAGTAAAATGAAAGGTTATGCATTGTAGAAGTGGGAGTCGACCCTGAACCTTGTGTTCATGCCCACGGACACGGTGTGGGACTTATCATGAAAGCTTCTTGCAAGGATATTTAACCATTTGAATAATTCTTCCGGTATCGGGAATTGGATCCCTTGTAGTTATGGTCCCGACCATATTTCCTCCTTGATCCCATTTACTGGGTAAGTTACAATTACTTATCCTCTACAAATCATGAAGAAAATATGCCCTAGAGGCAATAATGAAGTTATTATTTATTTCCTTATATCATGACAAATGTTTATTATTCATGCTAGAATTGTATTAACCGGAAACATAATACATGTGTGAATACATAGACAAACAGAGTGTCACTAGTATGCCTCTACTTGACTAGCTCGTTAATCAAAGATGGTTATGTTTCCTAACCATGGACAAAGAGTTGTTATTTGATTAACGGGATCACATCATTAGTTGAATGATCTGATTGACATGACCCATTCCATTAGCTTAGCACCCGATCGTTTAGTATGTTGCTATTGCTTTCTTCATGACTTATACATGTTCATATGACTATGAGATTATGCAACTCCCGTTTGCCAGAGGAACACTTTGTGTGCTACCAAATGTCACAACGTAACTGGGTGATTATAAAGGAGCTCTACAGGTGTCTCCAAAGGTACATGTTGGGTTGGCGTATTTCAAGATTGGGATTTGTCACTCCGATCGTCGGAGAGGTATCTCTCGGCCCTCTCGGTAATGCACATCACTTAAGCCTTGCAAGCATTGCAACTAATGAGTTAGTTGCGGGATGATGTATTACGGAACGAGTAAAGAGACTTGCCGGTAACGAGATTGAACTAGGTATTGGATACCGACGATCGAATCTCAGGCAAGTAACATACCAATGACAAAGGGAACAACGTATGTTGTTATGCGGTCTGACCGATAAAGATCTTCGTAGAATATGTAGGAGCCAATATGGGCATCTAGGTCCCGCTATTGGTTATTGACCGGAGACGTGTCTCGGTCATGTCTACATTGTTCTCGAACCGTAGGGTCCGCACGCTTAAGGTTACGATGACAGTTATATTATGAGTTTATACATTTTGATGTACCGAAGGTTGTTCGGAGTCCCGGATGTGATCACGGGCATGATGAGGAGTCTCGAAATGGTCGTGACCTAAAGATTGATATATTGGAAGCCTATGTTTGGATATCGGAAGTGTTTCGGGTGAAATCGGGATTTTACCGAAGTACCGGGAGGTTACCGGAACCCCCCGGGAGCTATATGGGCCTAAGTGGGCCTTAGTGGAAAAGAGAAGGGGCATCCCTAGATGGGCCGCGCGCCCCTCCCCTCCCTTGGTACGAATAGGACAAGGAGAGGGGGCCGCCCCCCCTCTCTCTTTTCCCCCCTCCGTGAATCCTATTCCAACTAGGATTGGGGGGGGGGGATCCTACTCCCAGAGGGAGTAGGACTCCTCCTAGCGCGCCTCTCCTAGGCCGGCCGCACCCCCCCCTTGGGCCTTTATATACGGAGGCAGGGGCACCCCATAACAACACAAGTTGATCTTCATGATCGTTCCTTAACCGTGTGCGGTGCCCCCCTCCACCATATTCCACCTCGGTCATATTGTTGCAGTGCTTAGGCGAAGCCCTGCGACGGTAGAACATCAAGATCGTCACCACGCCGTCGTGCTGACGGAGCTCCTCCCCGACACTTTGCTGGATCGGAGCCCGGGGATCGTCATCGAGCTGAACGTGTGCCAAGAACTCGGAGGTGCCGGAGTAACGGTGCTTGGATCAGTCGGATCGGGAAGACGTACGACTACTTCCTCTACGTTGCGTCAACGCTTCCGCTTCGGTCTACGAAGGTACGTAGACAACACTCTCCCCTCTCGTTGCTATGCATCACCATGATCTTGCGTGTGCGTAGGAAAATTTTGAAATTACTACGTTCCCCAACAGTGGCATCCGAGCCTAGGTTTTTATGGTTTGATGTTATATGCACGAGTAGAACACAAGTGAGTTGTGGGCGATATAAGTCATACTGCTTACCAGCATGTCATACTTTGGTTCGGCGGTATTGTTGGACGAGGCGGCCTGGACCGACATTACGCGTACGCTTACGCGAGACTGGTTCTACCGCCGTGCTTTGCACACAGGTGGCTGGCTGGTGTCAGTTTCTCCAACTTTAGTTGAACCGAGTGTGGCTATGCCCGGTCCTTGCGAAGGTTAAAACAGCACCAACTTGACAAACTATCGTTGTGGTTTTGATGTGTAGGTAAGATTGGTTCTTGCTTAAGCCCGTAGCAGCCACGTAAAACTTGCAACAACAAAGTAGAGGACATCTAACTTGTTTTTGCAGGGCATGTTGTGATGTGATATGGTCAAAACATGATGAGATATAAGTTGTTGTATGAGATGATCATGTTTTGTTGAAGTTATCGGCAACTGGCAAAAGCCTTATGGTTGTCTATTTATTGCATAATATGCAAGTGCCAAATAATTGCTTTACTTTATCACTATGCGATAGAAATAGTTGCAAGAGCAATAGTTGGCGAGACGACCATGTGACGACATATTGATATAGATCAAGATGATGGAGATCATGGTGTCATGCCGATGACGATGGAAATCATGACGGTGCTTTGGAGATGGAGATCAAAGGCACAAGATGATAATGGCCATATCATGTCACATATTTTGATTGCATGTGATGTTTATCTTTTATGCATCTTATCTTGCTTTGATTGACGGTAGCATTATAAGACGATCTCTCACTAATTATCAAGAAGTGTTCTCCCTGAGTATGCACCGTTGCAAAAGTTCTTCGTGCTGAGACACCACGTGATGATCGGGTGTGATAGGCTCTATGTTCAAATACAACGGGTGCAAAACAGTTGCACACGCGGAATACTCAGGTTATACTTGACGAGCCAAGCATATACAGATATGGCCTCGGAACATGGAGACCGAAAGGTCGAGCGTAAATCATATAGTAGATATGATCAACATAGTGATGTTCACCATTGAAACTACTCCATCTCACGTGATGATCGGACATGGTTTAGTTGATTTGGATCACGTGATCACTTAGAGGATTAGAGGGATGTCTGTCTAAGTGGGAGTTCTTAAGTAATATGATTAATTGAACTTAAATTTATCATGAACTTAGTCCTGGTAGTATTTTGCAAATTATGTTGTAGATCAATAGCTCGCGTTGTTGCTTCCCTGTGTTTATTTTGATATGTTCCTAGAGAAAATTGTGTTGAAAGATGTTAGTAGCAATGATGCGGATTGGATCCGTGATCTGAGGTTTATCCTCATTGCTGCACAGAAGAATTATGTCCTTGATGCACCGCTAGGTGACAGCCCTATTGCAGGAGCAGAGGCAGATGTTATGAATGTTTGGCTAGCTCAATATGATGACTACTTGATAGTTTAGTGCACCATGCTTAATGGCTTAGAATCGGGACTTCAAAGACGGTTTGAACGTCATGGAACATATGAGATGTTCCAGGAATTGAAGTTAATATTTCAAGCAAATACCCGAGTTGAGAGATATGAAGTTTCCAACAAGTTCTATAGCTAAAAGATGGAGGAGAATCGCTCAACTAGTGAGCATGTGCTCAGATTGTGTGAGTACTACAATCGCTTGAATCAAGTGGGAGTTAATCTTCCAGATAAGATAGTGATTGACATAATTCTCTAGTCACCATCACCAAGTTAGTAGAACTTCGTGATGAACTATGATATGCAAGGGATAACGGAAACGATTCCCAAGCTCTTCGTAATGCGGAAATTGACGAAGGTAGAAATCGAGAAAAACATCAAGTGTTGATGGTAGACAAGACCACTAGTTTCAAGAAAAGGGCAGAGGGAAGAAGGAGAACTTCAAGAAGAACAGCAAGCAAGTTGCTGCTCAAGTGAAGAAGCCCAAGTCTGGTCCTAAGCCTGAGACTAAGTGCTTCTACTGCAAAGGGACTGGTCACTGGAAGCGGAACTGCCCCAAGTATTTGGCGGATAAGAAGGATGGCAAAGTGAACAAAAGTATATTTGATATACATGTTGTTGATGTGTACTTTACTAGTGTTTATAGCAACCCCTCAGTATTTGATACTGGATCAGTTGCTAAGAGTAGTAACTCGAAAAAGGAGTTGCAGAATAAACAAAGACTAGTTAAGGGTGAAGTGACGATGTGTGTTGTAAGTAGTTCCAAGATTGATATGATCATCATCGCACACTCCCCTATACTTTCGGGATTAGTGTTGAACCTAAATAAGTGTTATTTGGTTTTTGCGTTGAGCATGAATATGATTTGATCATGTTTATTGCAATATGGTTATTCATTAAAGTCAGAGAATAATTGTTGTTCTGTTTACATGAATAAAACCTTCAATGGTCATACACCCAATGAAATAAGTTCATTGGATCTCGATCGTAGTGATACACATATTCATAATATTGAAACCAAAAGATGCAAAGTTAATAATGATAGTGCAACTTATTTGTGGCACTGCCGTTTAGGTCATATTGGTGTAAAGCGCATGAAGAAACTCCATGCTGATGGGCTTTTGGAATCACTTGATTATGAATCACTTGATGCTTGCGAACCATGCCTTATGGGCAAGATGACTAAAACGCCGTTCTCCGGAACAATGAAGCAAGCAACAGATTTGTTGGAAATCATACATACTGATGTATGTGGTCCGATGAATATTAAGGCTTGCAGCAGGTATCATTATTTTCTGACCTTCACAGATGATTTGAGCAGATATGGGGATATCTACTTGATGAAACATAAGTCTGAAACATTTGAACAGTTCAAAGAATTTCAAAGTGAAGTGGAAAATCATCGTGACAAGAAAATAAAAGTTTCTACGATATGATCGCAGAGGTAAAATATTTGAGTTACGAGTTTGGCCTTCAATTAAAACAATGTGAAATAGTTTCACTACTCATGCCACCTAGAACACCATAGTGTAATGGTGTGTCTGAACGTCATAACTGTACTTTATTAGATATAGTGCGATCTATGATGTCTCTTACCGATCTACCACTATCGTTTTGGGGTTATGCATTAGAGACAGCTGCATTCACGTTAAATAGGGCACCATCTAAATCCGTTGAGACGACACCGTGTGAACTATGGTTTGGCAAGAAACCTAAGCTGTCATTTCTTAAAGTTTGGAGTTGCGATGCTTATGTGAAAAAGTTTCATCTCGATAAGCTCAAACTCAAATCGGAGAAATATGTCTTCATAGGATACCCAAAGGAGACAGTTGGGTACACCTTCTATCACAGATCCGAAGGCAAGACATTCGTTGCTAAGAATGGATCCTTTCTAGAGAAGGAGTTTCTCTCGAAAGAAGTGAGTGGGAGGAAAATAGAAAACTTGATAAGGTAATTGTACCTTCTCCCTTATTGGAAAATAGTTCATCACAGAAATCTGTTCCTGTGACTACTACACCAATTAGTGAGGAAGCTAATGATGATGATCATGTAACTTCAGATCAAGTTACTACCGAATCTCGTAGGTAAACCAGAGTGAGATCCGCACCAGAGTGGTACGGTAATCCTATTCTGGAGGTCATGTTACTTGACCGTGACGAACCTACGAACTATGAGGAAGCGATGATGAGCCCAGATTCCGCAAAATGGCTTGAGGCCATGAAATCTGAGATGGGATCCATGTATGAGAACAAAGTATGGACTTTGGTTGACTTGCCCAATGATCGGCAAGCCATAGAAAATAAATGGATCTTCAAGAGGAAGACTGACGCTGATAGTAGTGTTACTATCTACAAAGCTAGAATTGTCGCAAAAGGGTTTCGACAAGTTCAAGGTGTTGACTACGATGAGAGTTTCTCACTCGTATCTATGCTTAAATCTGTCCGAATCATGTTAGCAATTGCCGCATTTTATGAAATCTGGCAAATGGATAAACACAACTGCATTCCTTAATGGATTTACTAAAGAAGAGTTGTATACGATGCAACTAGAAGGTTTTGTCGATCCTAAAGGTGTTAACTAAATATGCAAGCTCCAGCGATCCATCTATGGACTGGTGCAAGAATCTCGGAGTTGGAATATATGCTTTGATAAGTTGATCAAAGCATATAGTTTTATACAGACTTGCGGTGAAGCCTGTATTTACAAGAAAGTGAGTGGGAGCACTACATCATTTCTGATAAGTATATGTGTATGACATATTGTTGATCGGAAATAATGTAGAATTATTCTGCAAAGCATAAAGGAGTGTTTGAAAGGAGTTTTTCAAAGAAAGACCTCGGTAAAGCTGCTTACATATTGAGTATCAAGATCTATAGAGATAGATCAAGGCGCTTGATAAGTTTTTCAATGAGTACATACCTTGACAAGATTTTGAAGTAGTTCAAAATGGAACAGTCAAAGAAAAAGTTTCTTGCCTGTGTTACAAGGTGTGACGTTGAGTAAGACTCAGAGCCCGACCACGGCAGAAGATAGAAAGAGAATGAAAGTCATTCCCTATGCCTCAGTCATAGGTTCTATAAAGTATGCCATGCTGTGTACCAGATCTATTGTATACCATACACTATGTTAAGAGAGGGAGTACAATAGTGATCTAAGAGTAGATCAATGGACAACGGTCAAAATTATCCTTACTGGAATAAGGATATGTTTCTCGATTACGGAGGTGACAAAAGGTTCGTCGTAAAGGGTTACGTCGATGCAAGCTTTGACACTGATCCAGATGACTCTAAGTCTCAATCTGGATACATATTGAAAGTGGGAGCAATTAGCTAGAGTAGCTCCATGCAGAGCATTGTTGACATAGAAATTTGCAAAATACATGCGGATCTGAATGTGGCAGACCCGTTGACTAAACTTCTCTCACAAGCAAAACATGATCACTTTTTGGGTCTTAATCACATAGCAATGTGAACTAGATTATTGAATCTAGTAAACCCTTTGGGTGTTAGTCACATGGAGATGTGAACCAATCACATAAAGATGTGAACTATTGATGTTAAATCACATGGCGATGTGATCTAGATTATTGACTCTAGTGCAAGTGGGAGACTGAAGAAAATATGCCCTAGAGGCAATAATAAAGTTATTATTTATTTCCTTATATCATGATAAATGTTTATTATTCATGCTAGAATTGTATTAACCGGAAACATAATACATGTGTGAATACATAGACAAACAGAGTGTCACTAGTATGCCTCTACTTGACTAGCTCGTTAATCAAAGATGGTTATGTTTCCTAACCATGGACAAAGAGTTGTTATTTGATTAACGGGATCACATCATTGGTTGAATGATCTGATTGACATGACCCATTCCATTAGCTCAGCACCCGATCATTTAGTATGTTGCTATTGCTTTCTTCATGACTTATACATGTTCCTATGACTATGAGATTATGCAACTCCCGTTTGCCAGAGGAACACTTTGTGTGCTACCAAATGTCACAACGTAACTGGGTGATTATAAAGGAGCTCTACAGGTGTCTCCAAAGGTACATGTTGGGTTGGCGTATTTCAAGATTGGGATTTGTCACTCCGATCGTCGGATAGGTATCTGTGGGCCCTCTCGGTAATGCACATCACTTAAGCCTTGCAAGCATTGCAACTAATGAGTTAGTTGCGGGATGATGTATTACGGAACGAGTAAAGAGACTTGCCGCACTACTAGAAAAAGGGCTATAGATGGGATTGACACTAATGGCGCACCAGACAAGCGGTGCGCCATTAGTATATACTAATGGCGCACCACCTTCTGATACACCATTAGAGTTGAAACTACTAATGGCGCACCTAGCCCCGGGTGCGCCATTAGTATCAAATTTTTTTTAACTAGTGCGCCTGTCCAAACATACTAATGGCGCATCCAGACACAGTGCGCCATTACTAGTTGTAACTAGTAATGGCGCACCTGCCGGAAAGTGCGCCACTAATGTTGTTTTTTTTTTATATTTTCATTCCCTTTTTTGCAAAACTACTAATGGCGCACTGTTCGACTGTGCGCCATTACTAGTTTAAACTAGTAATGGCGCACTGTGGGACAGTGCGCCATTAGTATTTTTTTTGCAAAACTACTAATGGCGCACCACCAGGAGGTGCGCCATTAGTAACCTGGATTACTAATGGCGCATTTAGAGTTGGTGCGCCATTAGTAAGTGGGCAGCAACAAGATATTTTGGACAGCCTCTCCTACCCACACTCACTTTCTCCCCACTTCATTCTCTCCACCTCCTCCTTGTCTCGGGTGCCTCCTCTTTTTCACCTCATTTCCACCATAGATTCATTCAATTTAAGTGGTTAAATTACCTTGTTTTGATAGGTAAGTAAGGGGGGAAGCTATATTTATGTTGTTCTCCCTACAACAATGTGCACATGCATTTTTATGGCCTAGCTAGATCTATGTATGTTCGTGGTGTTGCATATGTTTGTGGTGTTGCATATGTGTTTGTGTTTGGAGGTGTACCGGTATTTGAAATTTGATAGTTGCCAATATTTTGCCAGAATGTTGATTCATTTCCATTTCGGCGAGAATTTTGGCATTAAGCATTCTTTTTGGTCCTATTTTTAGGGAAAGTCATGCCAAATTTTTTCTTGGTTCTAAAATATCGTTTTGCTCTACCCCGCAGGCGACCATGGTCCGCATGATGACCGAAGGAATCGTGAATAGGTTTTTGAGGTCCACGAAGGCCGAGATGCTTCAAAAGAACGAGACGGAGATAAGATGTCCATGTCGAAGATGCAAGCTGAAGAGCCTTATTGCGGACCCGGAATCCGGACAGGTGCGGGACCAACTGCTCTTGCGTGGTTTCATGGATGGCTATCGGTGGCAAGGTGATGAAGATGACAACGAAGTCGTCCATGGGGGCCGGGCAAGAAATGAGGAAGGGCAGCAAGACAACCACCGCGGCTCGGGCGGGCGAGAAGACGAAGAATCCCCAGGAGATTATCACGGCGGTGATGCTGTACACAGTCATCATGTAGAAGATGCAGGACATGATGATGAGGAAGATGCCGGAGCAGACGAAGGGCATGATCATGAAGATGATGATGCCGGTGGAGCAGACGACGTTGGACCATCAATGGGCTGGGTGCAGGACCCTCATATTCAAGAGCTGCTTCTCAAGCAGACGGATAACGCAAGAGCTGCCGCCCGAGAGAAAGCCAAGATGGATCAACTTGAGTTAGACGCGGTTACTCCATTGTATGAAGGATGCAGGCCCGAGGATACCCGCCTGAAAGTAACGCTCATGGCTCTGGAGGTGAAGGTAAAACACAAAATGACCGACGCATGCTTCGATGAGAACATGTCATTCTGGCACGAACGTCTTCCCGAGGGGAACAAGTGCCCGACCAGTTTGGAGGAGGCGAAGAAAATCGTGTGCCCTCTGGATTTACCGCACGTGAAATACCATGTGTGCATGAACAATTGCATCATTTATCGGGACGAGCACGCGGAGTCTACCATATGTCCGGTGTGCGGCGTTACTCGATACAAGAAGAGGAAGAAAGCTCCTCGAAAAGTGGTGTGGTACTTTCCGATCACTCCTCGTCTGCAGCGGTATTTCGCGGACCCTAAGGTAGCAAAGCTCCTGCGTTGGCACGCGGATAGGGAGGAGAAGAAGCGAGAAGATGACGCAAATGATCCGGAGATAGATAAAAAAGACAAGATGTTGAGTCACCCTAAGGATGCGAGCCAGTGGCAAGCGTTGAACTTCGAAGACCCAGAATTTGGGAACGATCCAAGGAACATCGTGCTGGGCGCGAGCACCGATGGAGTCAATCCATTTGGCAGCCAGAGAAGCACACATAGCACCTGGCCTGTGTTTGTGTGGATGTACAACCTTCCCCCTGGTTGTGCATGAAGAGGAAGTACATTCACATGAGTATGCTAATTGAAGGACCGAAACAACCAGGGAACGACATCAATTTGTATCTGGGGCTGCTGAAAGAGGAGCTTGACACGCTGTGGAAAACGCCAGCCAATATGTGGGACGCCGCAGAAAAAGAATATTTCCCTATGAGAGCCGCGCTGCTCACGACGGTGCACGACTATCTCGGTTACGGATATGTCGCGGGGCAGGTGGTCCACGGATTTTCTGGATGCGTCAGGTGCATGGATGACACAACGTATCGCCAGCTAGATAGAGATCCCGGGTCTTTGAAAACCGTGTTCATGGGACATCGAAGGTGGTTTCGCGATGATGACCCGTGGAGAAAACGCAAGGATCTGTTCGATGGTGAAACCGAACCCCGAGGACGCCCGCGTACGAGGAGCGGCGAGGAAATAGACGAGCTGTTGAAAAATTGGAAAGACTGCCCACTGCCGGGAAAGAAGCAAAAGGCGCCAGAGCCGGGAAAGAAGCGAAAGGCGCCAGAGCCGCTGCTGAAGGTATGGAAAACGAGGTCTGTTTTCTGGGACTTGCCGTACTCGAAGATCCACCGTGTGCCTCACAGCCTTGATGTCATGCATATCACGAAGAACGTGTGCGAGAGTCTGCTTGGTACCCTGCTCAACATGCCAGAGAGGACCAAAGATGGGCCGAAAGCAAGGGCAGACTTGAAATCAATGGGCATCAGGCAGGAGCTTCACGCTATATATGATGATCATGATGATGATGATGATGATGAGGCGAAGCAGGACATGGAAAGTCGTCGCAAAGGCAAGAAGGCCAAGAAGACCGGAAATGACTACCCTCCCGTGTGCTTCACTCTAAGTTAGGAGGAGATCGAGTAGTTTTTCACCTGTCTCGTAGGAGTAAAACTTGCTTACGGTTACGCGGGGAAGATAAGCAGATACCTAGACCCAGCGAAGCTGAAGTTCAGCGAGATGAAGTCTCACGACTGTCACGTGCTGATGATGCAGATACTTCCAGTTGCAATCCGTGGGATCATGGACGCGCACGTCCGTGAAACCCTATTTGGCCTATGCAACTTTTTCGACGTCATCTCTCGGAAGTCTGTTGGCGTGAGGCAACTTAGAAGGCTACAGGAAGAGATCGTGGTGATACTATGCGAGCTTGAGATGTACTTCCTGCCCGCATTCTTCGATGTTATGGTGCATCTGCTGGTCCATATCATGGACGATATCATCCAACTCGGGCCGACGTTCCTGCACAACATGATGCCGGTCGAAAGGATGAATGGTGTCATCAAAGGATACGTTCGCAACATGTCACGTCCAGAGGGAAGCATAGCCAGGGGCTTTCTGACCGAAGAGTGCATCTCCTACTGCACGAATTATCTAGGCATCGAGAACCCCGTTGGTCTGCCCATCAACAGGCACCTCGGCAGGCTCGCTGGATGGGGTCACCGTGAGGGTCGTCGCGAAATGCATGTGGACTTCGAGGGTCGACTCGCCGACTTTGAAAGAGCAAACCTAGTCGCGCTACAACACATAGACGTGGTCGATCCTTGGGTGGTACAACACAAAACCTTTATTAAGAAGACGTACAATGACCGAGGCCAACAAAGGACGGACGGAGATATACTCAAAGAGCACAACTCATGTTTCACGCGTTGGTTCAAGCAGAAGCTTCTGTCGTACCCTTTACATGAGGATTCTTCCACGGAAGAACAACTCATATTCGCCTTGTCACAGGGCGCCGAGCACAACCTGATGACCTATGAGGCGTACGATATCAACGGCTACACATTCTACACCGAGGCCAAGGACATGAAGAGCGATGGTTATCAGAACTCCGGGGTAACAATGGAATCCTACACCGGTAACGACAACGACAGATACTACGGAAGGATCGAGGAGATCTGGGAGCTGAGCTACGCTGGAGAGAAGGTCCCGATGTTCCGTGTCAGATGGGCCAAGAGCGTCCTAAAAGAAGACCGGTATTTCACCACCATGGTTATACCCGAAGCCAAATCCAAGACCGCGGGTGCAAACGTCACCGCGAAAAATGAGCCATGGGTACTGGCTTCCCAAGTGGACCAATGCTTCTTCATTACCGACCCGTCAAAGCCCAGTCGTGTTGTCGTGATGAGAGGCAAAAGGAAGATCATTCGAATGGATGGAGTAGCCAATGAGCAAGACTTCGACAAGTATGGCGACCCGAGGATCGAACATGACGACGATGATGAAGTAGCAGCATACACCACAAGAAGAAGCAGGACCACCCTACCTAAAGGACGTCCGTTCCACAGAAGAACTCCATTTGCGAAAAAGAAGGGCAAGAAGATTGTGAACAGATAGCTAGCTAAGATCGATTGTATTTAAATCGTAGCCTTCATTTCTCGATTGTATTTCATGGGCACTTTTTGAACTATCATGAATATTTTAAAATTTCATGGACACTCAATCTCGATCCCCCTCCATCTCGATCGCTATCCCACCTCGCCAGATCCGGTCCCCCTCACCGCCGAGCACCCCCCGGTCCACCGGCCGCCGCCGCCGACCCCCCGCACCCTCGATTCCCCTACTCAACCGCCGCCGCCGACCCCCCGCACCCCTCCCCTACTCAATCGCCGCCTCCGACCCCCCGCACCCCGCGCAC
>NC_041388.1:355586666-355599576 GCF_002162155.2 Triticum dicoccoides | reverse complement strand
CGGCCCGGACGCCGCCCCGTCCACCTCGTCGGGCTCCTCCTCCCGCTCTGCAGTCCCCACGCCCCCACAGTCGTCTCCTTTGCCACCCCGCTCCTCCCTCCCACAGCGGCTAGGGTTCGAGCCTTCGAGGGAGGATCCGCGCCGCCGCGAGGGCGATCCTGCCTCACCGGCCCGGTCAGCATCGCCGGCCCCTTCCTCTCAGCATCGCCAGCGCTAGGCCCTGCCTGGCCGCCTCCCGCCGGCCCTCCCCCCCGTCGTTGCTGCTCTGCTTCGACAAGCCCCCGGCCCTCCCGTCGCCCCTGCTTCGACCAGCCGCCCACATCTCCTTCGAGAACAGGTGCCTCTCATCTCCCTGTTCCCCACCCCTCTGTTTGTTAGCCGGATGGGTGGATGTTGCTGTTGCATATTGAATAGATGGACGAATGGATTTGTTTTGCTACTGTGATTGATAGCTCGTGTTAGTACGTCTCAGATTTTTGCTGCTGTGAACTGTCAATGGTACTAAATCAGTGCCCTTTTGCTACTTGCTGCTTGCTGCTTAGTGCTAGTTGATAATTTGGTAATGCTACCAATTCTTAGAAATCAATGGATGTACTTTTTCCAGTTTGATACTGCTACTAATTTGATGCTTGATATTTTAGGCCGCTGCTTGGTATGTGCTCTGTATGCAAGTCATGCTTTTATTCAGTTTTTTCTTCAGTTTTGGCCACTATTGATCTTTCGTTCGATCGAACTGAGAGTGGTTTCATGAGTGGAAAGTGGAATTGAACAATCTAGACCTGAAACTGAGGCAGTTTTACATGAGTTTGTTTGTTGGTCTTTTAACCCTATCGTTTCTCTTGTAGCCAGCATGTGTGTGCGCTTAAACTTGTTTAGCTAGTAATTTCCCCCAATTTGGCCATTACATGTGTAACTTAACTTAGCTTGTCAGAGCATGCTTCCTCGCGAAGAAGGGGGTCATGCTGAAAATTGAAAAATATTGTGAGACATTGGTTGGACTTTGAATTGGTATACAGAGAAGGGAGTGCTTGCTTGTATATATTTTACTGTTGCTACCATGCCAGACTAACAAACTGCCCAATATTGTGCCCTTCTGTACTGTTATTGAGAACAGTTCATGGTTACTAACGTAATTCATTGTTTCGCTGCAGTGGGCATACAAGTTGTTATAAAGCCAGAATATCGGATAACCCCTCCTGTAAGTTATATGATTTATTATACAATCACTACTTTCCTGTTCTCTTATGCAAGAGTTGTCAATCTACTTTGCTACCAAAAAAGTTGTATTAATGAGTAATGACTGAGTTCAGTTTTCATTCTCCAGTGTTAAGAGTGTTGCTCCAAAAAAATGCTGTTTCGTAGTTAAATGGGTGCCTTTAACTTCTGTGCATTGGTTGGACATCAACATACTACCATAAGTGTTTTGTTTTCTGTTGCCAGTTATTCTCCTTGGGATTGTGAGAAATAGTACTCCTTGGAGTAGTGAATAAATTGTGATGCATTCAAGCAAGACATTTTAGCTAATAACTAATTGTTCTAAATGTCTGTTTCTGTCCTCATTTAGTGCTTGGTATGTCTCCTGTTCTGGGTCATGGACTTTGTGCCATGCCCACATTGGTTTTCTGTTTGGCCTCAATTTGGCCTGATAAATGATGGTCTACTAGCTGGTCTACTAGCTGGCAAGATGCTTGGTATATATATGTTGTGTTCAGTTTTGGTAGGAGTTCAGAACTGTTAGGCAAAGGTCATGTCTCCGACCATCGTGTCCTTTTTTGCCTTGTCCACCTGAGAGGCCCTTGAGTTTGCTGGAATGTCGATTAACTTCCGTTCCGGCAAATTCGGGTACTCCATATGTCCTATTTTCAGCAAAGGTCATGCTGAAATTTTCCGTGAATTTTAGCATGACTTTGCTAAAAATAGGACATATGGGGTACTTGTGACTAATGCATGGGCCGGGGTATCTTAGTAGTTAATTAAGTAGGATCAAGTGCCCCAGCGTACTTGTGACTAATGCATGGCTTTTAGGGTGCCTCGGTGTCGATAAAAACCGAAATGATGAAATCTTAGGCTTTTAGGGTGCCTCGGCGTCGAAAAACCCTCAATGATAAAAGCTTAGCTTTTACGATGCCTCGGTATCGACAAACCCTAAATGATGAGACCATGATCTTGTTCCTTGACAATAACCAACTTTTTGACCAAACTTTGTTCCTATTTATAGAGAAACATGGCCAACAACGATGAGGCCGGGGGTTCGGGCGGCAAGAAATTCTGGGAGCTGTCCCAGGAGATGGAGGAACAACCTCACTTGTATGAGGACGCCGCCTTCCCCATCGATCCTGAGACCACTGATGGTACCGCCGAGGATGACCCCACTAATGCCACCACTGATGGTGCCGCCGAGGATGCCACCACTGATGATGGCGGCGCACGCACAGATGGCAGCCAACCGAATAGGCAACGGAAGGACCGGCGCCCAACCGTGCTCCGCACCCTCAAGGAGGAAGTTACTGAAGTGGACTCCAACGGGAATCCAACGGCGCCCGAACGAATAGTCAAGGGGTACTCGCTTCAGCTCGGGTGCATTCTCCGGAGCACCGTCTCGATCAACACCGAGAACCTCAGGCATCCTGACCGAGGGAATTTGCGCAACCTCCTCTTCACAAAGCTGGACGAACGATACAAGTTCCCCGCTGAATTTGAAAACACAAGCCTCAAAGGGAATAAAGTGAACAATGCTGCCCTCACGAAGATGAGCACGGTCCTGTCTACTTGGAAAAGCAATGTGAAGAGAATGATAAAGAAAGGTGAGAGTTATGAGAAGATCAAGGAGAAAAATCCTTCGATCACCGAAGATGACTACAACGACTTCAAGATCAATTGCTCGAGCACCGCAAGCTCCGAATCAAGTAAGTGGGGGAAAGAAATGTGGGAGCTGAACTTAGGGGAACACACACTCGGTCCCGGCGATTACAGAGTGGCGGAGCCTATATGGGACAAGGAGGAGGCGGACCGTGTCGAGCAAGGCCTACCGCCCCTCTTTGATAAATACGGTGACAAGCAGACCAGGAACTTTGTCAGGGCCCGGTACAAGAAGGACCCGAAAACAAAGGAGCTTACCACGGATCCGAAGACCAGGGCGCTTGAGCTTGTTCTGGTAGGAATACACCCCCGCGTAATTAGGTCCATATGGTTGCATTCTAATTAATGAAGCCAAATTTCAAAATGGTTCACATTCCTTCCGCAGGCGACTGAAAGCAGTAGCGCGGGGTCGACTAAGAGAAACCCTTGGGACACCACTCTAAATAGGGCGTTGAATGTAATGAAGAACAAGGATAAGCTCAGTAAGCCGACGTCAGCTGGTCGTGTGGCCGGCAAAGGCTTGTCGACAAAATGGTCGTCATACTATAACACTGGTGGGCGAAAGGAGAAAAAGACCAGCTCGGAAAGCCAGGCGTGCGAGGTTCAAGAACTCAGGGCACAGGTGGCGCGGATTCTGAAGATTGTCCAAGAGCAAGTGCAACAACAACTCGGAGCGACGATCACCGCCATTGTGCCTACCTTGATCCAGGGGATTAGTGCGTGGATTGCGGGCGGCCAACAGGGGCCGCCCCCGATTCCTAGCTTCACGGCCAGCAACTCGCAAAACGCGATGGCGGGGCCATTGGTGTCTCCGGCGGAGGCGGCATTGGTGTCTCCGACGCCGGCACGGGAGCTTAATGCACCCGGGTGTACGTCGGCCGGCACCTCTGCAGCAAGCGACCCCTCCGTCAACTGCACGCCCGTCGTTGGCGGTGCCTCGACATTAGGAGAGCTCGACGTCATCATCACGGTAACTAATTAAGCCTCTCTCGACCGAGGACTTCATCTCCTTGCCTTTGACTGGGCATCCCTGACGCCCTACATGTTTTCGCAGGGCGCCGCCGACGTTTCGTGCACTCTCCTGCACTTCGTGAACAATGAGTTGGTCGATGTCGCCAAGGGAAAAATCATTCAACCGGGCAACCCCTTGTTCCACGGTACCCAGATGCCACCCAACTTGTTTAGGGTTCAACTGGTTCGGGTGCTGCCAGGCTGCGACGAGTTGTTACCTCCGATTCGACCCGTCGGGGCCGACGATGATGACGTGATGACCCTCAGCGCCTGCCTGAGCTGGCCCCTGCTTTGGCCGAAGAGCCAGATTCGTTTGGGGGCGGGGGACACAACCCCAAAGACAACACCGCCAGTCGTGCCGGTGCCAAGTCGGCCCCATGGCAAGGCCGCCGCAACGGTGCCGGACATCCCTATGCCACTGGATCCAAACATGCATATGGCACAGGATCAGAACGACAACGACGACGATACATTTGCCAACATCGATCAGTACTTTGCCGATCATGGGTACGGTGGCGACTTCATGGGGCCTCCTTCTCAAGAACCCAACCCAACAAAAGACGTGCGCGATCTAGCTGGTACCGCGGAGAAGCCAAGTTGCAACAGGCGTCGTCTGCAGTTCAGCTCTCAGGAGACGCCTCCAGCTGCCGACTTCACCGAGCCTCAGATAGGCGAGGTGCGAAATATGATCAGCCCCAACACACTCAAGAAGGCGGTCTGTGAGCAGAACTCGGTCCCATTACAGGAGAAGAAGAAGGCACGCAAAAGAAAGACTAACAAGGGTGCGTGCCAGCTGGCACCGAGTACGATCCGTGCTCAGGACAGGCCACCTTCACCTGAGGATATCTCGAGGAGGGTGCATGTGGCGGGTAGGCCGATGCTACCGAGAAATATGCTCGATGCTGCAATCGGTGCTATGCGGAGTCTGCATGATAGTGTTCTTTCTTTGGAGAAGCGGCGTCTCGGAGAGAAGGATGTGGCATACCCGGTTTTCGCGGCCAAGGTGCCAGAGGGCAAGGGCTTTGTGGATAACTCCATCGGGGGTACGATCGTCCTACGGTTTGATGACATCCATGCTATGTTGAACCTTCATCCGCTGCACTACACCTTCGTTCGGCTATTTCGCTGAGTATGGAGATGCGGATCATTCGCGACAAGACCCCGGACATCGTGATAGTCGACCCCTTCTACATGCGTGCCAAGATCTTGGGCAGCGCTAGGGACCGGCAAGTCACGACTTCTTACCTCGAAGGCGTCATTCTGGCAAACCAAGATAAGGATAACTTCCTCGTGCCTTACTTTCCCGAGTAAGTCCTCCCCTCAACCGCCCCGTAACATATGAATTCTTAGATTTCGATCGTTTTTCTTTTAACATTCCGTGTTTTCTGCAGTGACACACGTTGCACGCTCATCCTCCTAAGCCCCAAATATTCCATGGCCACGTATTTCGACCCGGACCGTCAGTCGAACGTAGAATACACAAATGTCAAGAAGGTTCTTGATGATGTTCTCCCTAGCTACGTCAAATCTGGAGGCACCTTCACCAGGCCTATTCGTAAGTACGGCAAGCACGTGTTCTCCCACAATATGACGTTCTGCTGCGTCAAGCAGCCGCCTGGCGGTCAGAAGGGTGCCTACTACGCCATCCATCACATGCGGGCGATCGTACGGGACCATCATCAACTTCTGCTACCGAGTAGACTCAAAGATTGGGCCGCGAGCGTGTCAGCAATCCAGGACGCGGACATCAGACAAGAATTCTTTCGCATCCAGTCGGAGTTTGCGGAAATCATCCACCAAGATGTCCTTCGTACCGCGGGGCATTTCTACCTCAAAAATCAACCGTCCAACAGTGACATCGACACAATCCTACAAATGCAGGCTGACAACGCCCGTTCTTTCATGACTCCCACGATAGACGACGGCTTCATCCACGCTCCGGTCCCTTGAGTCGAGTCGAAAGCAGTGATGCTGTGTCTAGTTCTGAAACATCGATTGGCTCATGTTGTAATTAAACTTTAATGAACTTGTAGTATGTCTCTTTGGTTTCGAGAGTCGTTCAACTTAAGATGTAATCGATGCTATTAATGTCTTGCTTTTCTCTTCCGATTGTTCTGTTGCATACTTATATATTGCTTATGTATTGTCTGTGAATTGGTACTAACGTTTTGTTTGGCTACTGCATAGCGATGCCGTGGTATGTCGTGTACAAGGGTAAGGTTCCCGGAGTCTACGACGACTGGGAGGAGTGTCGGAGACAGGTTCACCGATTCAGCGGTAACAGTTACAAAGGGTACGCCACTAGGGCCAAGGCCAAATCTAGATACGCCCGCTATCTAGCGGGAGAGGGGAGGGAGCGTTGGAGGAACCGGATGAAGACGAGTTTCATCGTGATGATGCTCATTGTGATGACCACAACTCTCTTCTATGTGATGGTAGTTTAGATGATCGATATCGACTTGTAATGTGAAGACAAACTTGCGGTCTCGAGACTTGTAATATAATGTTCTATCTTTGTTTGGTCTTTTCAATTTGGAGACTAATATGATGACTTGTATTCGGAGACTAAAATGATGAATTGTATTCAGAGACTAATCTTCTATTGTATTCGATGAATCTGTTGTTGATGTGTGCTGTCTATATTTTGTCCAATTATACATTTTGTAACCTATGCAAAAAACAGAAAATAAAAAAATAAAAAAACCTAATATTCATACTAATGGCGCATCACATCATAGTGCACCATTAGTATGCCAAAGGATACTAATGGCGCATCATTAAACAGTGCGCCATTAGTATGCCGAAGTTACTAATGGCGCATCTTGCTGTCATGCGCCATTAGTATGCCAAAGCACCTGGGTATACATGGCCCCCTGGGAGGCATACTAATGGCGCACTATTGTATATACTAATGGCGCATCTGGGGTGCGCCATTAGTATACCAGATACTAATGGCGCACCAGTGGTGCGCCATTAGTAAAATATACTAATGGCGTGCTACTAATGGCGCACCACTAATGCGCCATTAATGGCCAAATTAGGTGCGGCATTAGTAGGCCTTTTCCTAGTAGTGCCGGTAACGAGATTGAACTAGGTATTGGATACCAACGATCGAATCTCAGGCAAGTAACATACCGATGACAAAGGGAACAACGTATGTTGTTATGCGGTCTGACAGATAAAGATCTTCGTAGAATATGTAGGAGCCAATATGGGCATCCAGGTCCCGCTATTGGTTATTGACCGGAGACATGCCTCGGTCATGTCTACATTGTTCTCGAACCGTAGGGTCCGCACGCTTAAGGTTACGATGACAGTTATATTATGAGTTTATACATTTTGATGTACCGAAGGTTGTTTGGAGTCCCGGATGTGATCACGGACATGACGAGGAGTCTCGAAATGGTCGAGACATAAATATTGATATATTGGAAGCCTATGTTTGGATATCGGAAGTGTTCCGGGTGAAATCGGGATTTTACCGGAGTACCGGGAGGTTACCGGAACCCCCCGGGAGCTATATGGGCCTAAGTGGGCCTTAGTGGAAAAGAGAAGGGGCAGCCCTAGATGGGCTGCGCGCCCCTCCCCTCCCTTGGTCCGAATAGGACAAGGAGAGGGGGCCGGCCCCCCTCTCTCTTTTCCCCCCTCCACGAATCCTATTCCAACTAGGATTGGGGGGGGGGATCCTACTCCCAGAGGGAGTAGGACTCCTCCTGGCGCGCCTCTCCTAGGCCGGCCGCACCCCCCCTTGAGCCTTTATATACGGAGGCAGGGGCACCCCAGAACAACACAAGTTGATCTTCATGATCGTTCCTTAACCGTGTGCGGTGCCCCCCTCCACCATATTCCACCTCGGTCATATTGTTGCAGTGCTTAGGCGAAGCCCTGCGACGGTAGAACATCAAGGTCGTCACCACGCCATCGTGCTGACGGAACTCCTCCCCAACGCTTTGCTGGATCGGAGCCCGGGGATCGTCATCGAGCTGAACGTGTGCCAAGAACTCGGAGGTGCCGGAGTAACGGTGCTTGGATCGGTCGGATCGGGAAGACGTACGACTACTTCCTCTACGTTGCGTCAACGCTTCCGCTTCGGTCTACGAAGGTACATAGACAACACTCTCCCCTCTCGTTGCTATGCATCACCATGATCTTGCGTGTGCGTAGGAAAATTTTGAAATTACTACGTTCCCCAACAGTGGCATCCGAGCCTAGGTTTTTATGGTTTGATGTTATATGCACGAGTAGAACACAAGTGAGTTGTGGGCGATATAAGTCATACTACTTACCAGCATGTCATACTTTGGTTCGGCGGTATTGTTGGACAAAGCGGCCCGGACCGACATTACACGTACGCTTATGCGAGACTGGTTCTACCGTCGTGCTTTGCACACAGGTGGCTGGCTGGTGTCAGTTTCTCCAACTTTAGTTGAACCGAGTGTGGCTACGCCCGGTCCTTGCGAAGGTTAAAACAGCACCAACTTGACAAACTATCGTTGTGGTTTTGATGCGTAGGTAAGATTGGTTCTTGCTTAAGCCCGTAGCAGCCACGTAAAACTTGCAACAACAAAGTAGAGGACGTCTAACTTGTTTTTGCAGGGCATGTTGTGATGTGATATGGTCAAAATGTGATGAGATATAAGTTGTTGTATGAGATGATCATGTTTTGTTGAAGTTATCGGCAACTGGCAAAAGCCTTATGGTTGTCTCTTTATTGCATAAGATGCATGCGCCATATAATTGCTTTACTTTATCGCTATGCGATAGACATAGTTGCAAGAGCAATAGTTGGCGAGATGACCATGTGACGACATATTGATATAGATCAAGATGATGGAGATCATGGTGTCATGCCGGTGACGATGGAAATCATGACGATGCTTTGGAGATGGAGATCAAAGGCACAAGATGATAATGGCCATATCATGTCACATATTTTGATTGCATGTGATGTTTATCTTTTATGCATCTTATCTTGCTTTGATTGACGGTAGCATTATAAGACGATCTCTCACTAATTATCAAGAAGTGTTCTCCCTGAGTATGCACCGTTGCGAAAGTTCTTTGTGCTGAGACACCACGTGATGATCGGGTGTGATAGGCTCTACGTTCAAATTCAACGGGTGCAAAACAGTTGCACACGCGGAATACTCAGGTTATACTTGACGAGCCAAGCATATACAGATATGGCCTCGAAACACGGAGACCGATAGGTCGAGCGTAAATCATATAGTAGATATGATCAACATAGTGATGTTCACCATTGAAACTACTCCATCTCACGTGATGATCGGACATGGTTTAGTTGATTTGGATCACGTGATCACTTAGAGGATTAGAGGGATGTCTGTCTAAGTGGGAGTTATTAAGTAATATGATTAATTGAACTTAAATTTATCATGAACTTAGTCCTGGTAGTATTTTGCAAATTATGTTGTAGATCAATAGCTCGCGTTGTTGCTTCCCTGTGTTTATTTTGATATGTTCCTAGAGAAAATTGTGTTGAAAGATGTTAGTAGCAATGATGCGAGTTGGATCCGTGATCTGAGGTTTATCCTCATTGCTGCACAGAAGAATTATGTCCTTGATGCACCGCTAGGTGACAGACGTATTGCAGGAGCAGATGCAGATGTTATGAATGTTTGGCTAGCTCAATATGATGACTACTTGATAGTTTAGTGCACCATGCTTAATGGCTTAGAATCGGGACTTCAAAGACGTTTTGAACGTCATGGAACATATGAGATGTTCCAGGAATTGAAGTTAATATTTCAAGCAAATACCCGAGTTGAGAGATATGAAGTTTCCAACAAGTTCTATAGCTAAAAGATGGAGGAGAATCGCTCAACTAGTGAGTATGTGCTCAGATTGTGTGAGTACTACAATCGCTTGAATCAAGTGGGAGTTAATCTTCCAGATAAGATAGTGATTAACAGAATTCTCTAGTCACCATCACCAAGTTAGTAGAACTTCGTGATGAACTATGATATGCAAGGGATAACGGAAACGATTCCCAAGCTCTTCGTAGTGCGGAAATTGACGAAGGTAGAAATCGAGAAAAACATCAAGTGTTGATGGTAGACAAGACCACTAGTTTCAAGAAAAGGGTAGAGGGAAGAAGGGGAACTTCAAGAAGAACAACAAGCAAGTTGCTGCTCAAGTGAAGAAGCCCAAGTCTGGTCCTAAGCCTGAGACTAAGTGCTTCTACTGCAAAGGGACTGGTCACTAGAAGCGGAACTACCCCAAGTATTGGGGGGGGGGAATCCTACTCCCAGAGGGAGTAGGACTCCTCCTGGCGCGCCTCTCCTAGGCTGGCCGCACCCCCCCTTGAGCCTTTATATACGGAGGCAGGGGCACCCCAGAACAACACAAGTTGATCTTCATGATCGTTCCTTAACCGTGTGCGGTGCCCCCCTCCACCATATTCCACCTCAATCATATTGTTGCAGTGCTTAGGCGAAGCCCTGCGACGGTAGAACATCAAGATCGTCACCACACCGTCGTGCTGACGGAACTCCTCCCCGACGCTTTGCTGGATCGGAGCCCGGGGATCGTCATCGAGCTGAACGTGTGCCAAGAACTCGGAGGTGCCGGAGTAACGGTGCTTGGATCGGTCGGATCGGGAAGACGTACGACTACTTCCTCTACGTTGCGTCAACGCTTCCGCTTCGGTCTACGAAGGTACATAGACAACACTCTCCCCTCTCGTTGATATGCATCACCATGATCTTGCGTGTGCGTAGGAAAATTTTGAAATTACTACGTTCCCCAACAAAACATTCCCCCGTCCAACCTCTACTCCGATTTACCTTCTGGCATTACACCTAGTACTTGATACTGGGAAGCTTTATACCCCATCGCATCATTCCTAGCCTGAACGGCTATATTTTTATCTTGTCAACTTTTTAACTGTGCTACCTGGTCCTTATGCCCGGAGCAACTTCCGACGATGAGCTAAGCTTACGTCGATCTTCCCCATCTTATCATTTCTCCTTGAACAGCAAGCTTAATTTCGAGTTTGTGTCGTACTCGTGGTTCCAATAACCTTTCGCTTCATCATTCCTTTGTCTGGATGTCATCGCCGATCAATTACATCTTCATGAAATCTCTCGACAAATGTGTCGTGATCATCATCAACATTCTGAGCTTTTCCAGGATATAAAACAAATTAATGAGGAGAAATACAATCCTTCCCCTCAATGATTTATGTTATCATCGACAACATTCTTGCCTTCCCCAACACAAACTTGTTCATATAATTTTGGAAATACATCCTTTTTGACATGCCAATGGATTGTGGTTGAGCCCGTCGGACACACTCTTATCTTTTCCCTACTAAAATTGTATGACTTATTTTCTAGGTTGTTTCCGATGGATCCTTGGTGTATCCAAAGTCTGACCTTTGCTTGAAACCATGTCAATGCTATCTCGAAGCATGTCTGTGGTGATCCGATCTCCAATGAGAACATTTGAAGCACGATACTAAATTTTCTTTATCAATTATCCAAACACCGTTGTATGGGTAATGTCAGGAATTTTCTTCCCCTTACCTAAATGGTTCTATACTTCTATCCTGTCATGGATATCATACTCTGCTTGTCCTTGGGAAGGATATACCCCTGAAATATGTGTTTAAACACATTTTTCCTTTCCATTGTTCTGCTTAGATCACATTTTCCTTTCCATTGGTTTGTTTGACCTTTCTGGTGATCTATGTGATATAAGCGGAAATATTTCCCTGCTTATGTAAACACCTCGGTGTACAAACTATGAGTAAGACCCTGTTACTATTGTGGACGACTTTCTGGTAGCCACCGATGGACGAGAACTTTGCCTATTGGTCCGCCTTGTTCAACGAGCAGAAGAGTGGTTCTCTTCGTCCCTCGCCCTTGGTACCGACGATTGTTGCCGACATAACTAGCAGGCTACCCTCTGACATGCCTTGCTATCATGACCGTTCAAAAGGAATAGCGCCTTTCCTTCTTTTAACCCACATGGTGGGCCCATAACCCACAGTTCCACATGATCGAAATCTGACTCTCCTGTACAACCTTGATGCCGAAATATTCTTTACACTTGGCTTCATATAATGTCATGAGCCACCTTCTGAGAGATGATCTATTCCCGATGCTCTGAACCCATTTCTCACACTCTGTTCAGGTATCAATCGTTTGTCCATTCAGTTGTAACTTCTTATTGTACCTTCATACTTTGCTCTCGATGTTATTAAGTTTCAGCTCGAGAGATACTTCTGCCTCATTTCCTGAATTGTTCACTAGATAATCAACCCTTTAAGAGTCAGTTCTCCGAAGTTACTCTTTACTTCCCCACTTAAATCTCGGGACGAGATTTCTTGTAGTGGAGGAGACTTGTAACACCCCCAGTGTCATGCTACAGTAATCTCATGCCTAATGATGCTAGTTCATCATAATTATTTTGATAATCCTCACCTTGCTTCAACATCAAACTCAAATCCAAATTCTATGGCCAAGTCAAATCATAACTCTATAAAACAGTAAAGCTAAAATGTTCACAATATTCTATAATTTCACCTGATCTTTTTCATGGTTGAACCAACCTCTTTTGGATACCTGCAGTGCCCCTGAAAATTTTATTCAGTGGACCAACAGCCAATTATTTGAGCTTTTCAATTTCAAAAAAATAGTTGAACACTCCCCAAATGCTTTGGAACCTTTTGTACCAACCCAGGTTATTGCCTTGTATTTTTGTGCCAAGTTCTGTATTAAACAAAACTCTTTTAGTGGCTCAAAGAAAATAAACAAAAGGTAAAAAAAACCACCCAGTCGGCCCAGTTGCTAGCTAGGCCAACCCTAGGCCAGCCCACCCCCGGCCTACTTGGCGTCCCACACCCCCCCGCACCAGAAACCCTAACCCCCCATGCACTCGCATCCCCCCACGTTCGCTCCCTCCTCCCCCGATCTGGATTGGGGGAACTGCCCCCGTCTCCCGCTCGATCTGGGCGTCGTCCCGCGCCCCCCCTCGACGTCGGCGCCACGGGGCCCCCTCGCCGGACGCCTCGCCC
>NC_041388.1:355563125-355585967 GCF_002162155.2 Triticum dicoccoides | reverse complement strand
GTTCTTGCCGTGCCCGTGGCCGCCGGCGCCGGGCTGCAGCGCCCGCACGGGCGAAGCCCGTAACTCGCAGAGCCCCGGCGCCCGTTAACGCCCGCCCGCGTGCCCGTGCCCATTAGCGCCCCCTGGGCCTATGATAGAGGGGCCCCGCCCACAGAACGTTTTTTTAAACAAATAAAAATAAAAATAAAATTAATTAATTAATTAATTAATTAACTTAATTAATTTTGATTAATTAAATTAAACAACTAATTAAACTAATTACACATTAGTTAACTAATTAACCTGTTTAGTTAATTAGTTAATTAAGTAGTCAATGAGAGTGGGGCCCACCCCTAATTAATCCTGATTAGGTTAATTAATGTGTTTAATTAAAATGTGTCACTGACAGGTGGGACCTACACGTTAGTTTTACCAGTCAACACCCCTGTTGACTGCTGACGTCATGCTGACGTCAGCAAACACTATTCTGGATAATGTTGATTAAATCAATTAAATAAATCCTAAAAATGATTTAAATATTTTAAAATTAATATAAAATAAGCCGTAGCTCGGATGGAAAAACGTTGTACATGAAAGTTGTACACAGCCCGTTCGTCCGCCACGCATCCCTAGCATAGCGAACACGCAACTTTTCCCCTCCGGTTCATCCATCCGAAAATGCGAAACACCGGGGATACTTTCCTGGATGTTTCCCCCCCTTCGCCGGTATCACCTCCTACCGCGTTAGGTCACACCCGACACATCTTATTGCCATGTTATGCTTTGTGGTGCTGTGTTTGCTTTATATTTACTGTTTCTTCCCCCTCTTCTCTCCGGTAGACCCCGAGACCGATGCTGCCCTTGTGATCGACTACGTCGACGACGACCCCCTCCTTGCCAGAGCAACCAGGCAAGCAAACCCCCCTTGAGCATTCCGATATCGCCCATTTCTTTCCCTCTCATGCTTGCATTAGAACTGCTACTGCTTTCTGTATGATCCTACTCTGATGCATAGCCTGTTGTTGTTACCTGCTTTCATACCTTACATGTTTATCCTAAACTGCGTAGTATAGGTTGGTTAGTGATCCATCAGTGACCCCACCTTGTCCCAGTTGCCTTGCTTTATGTTAGATGACTCGATCAACGTGATCGACGTCCAGACCCCGACACCACACATCACCCCCTTAGTTGTACGACTCTGCAGAGTTACCATCGAGTGCCGAGGGTGGAACCTCTTACATCACTCCTGATGAGATCTCTGTAGTGTAGCTATACGGTCGAGGTCATCGAGGGTGATTTCCTCCTTAACCACTTCCGTTACGGCTCTGTCGCACAACCCATCAAATGTGAACCTCGAGGGTGGATCCTCTTACGTTCACCTTGATGACAACATCGAGTGGAATTCACCGAGGGTGATTCCTCGGGGTTTTCCACTTGGTGTTAGACACACGGTTACTATGGTTACTATGACTTTACACTGAACCATGTTACTAAAGACGGGTTGACCTGGAAGGTACCCACGCGAGCTTAATAGCGAGTGATCTGGAGTCGGGTTGACCTGGAAGGTGCCCGCGATATAACTAGGAGGCATGGCCGGGCATTCTTAGCCCTTGCCGCAAGTACTCGAGACGGGGCAACGGGGTCACATCTTTCGTGAGTCTCTGCTTGTTACCGCGTGCTCCCAACCCACTACGATTTGGATATTTGATCCGAGGGGCCTCTGGCCTGATAGCACTAACCATCACATGGGCATAGTATGGGCGTTCTGCGTCGTATACATCAGCCGAAGTTTAATAGACGTTAGTGACTGAGCGGCGCGCGCCGGGTTGGACTGCGTAAGCGCCTGCCTTGTTGAATGAGGTAGCTAGGTCTGCTCACCGGCCACGTTCGCAATGTGCAGGAGTTCCCGGGGAGATGGCCCATGACCCCTGGGGGCATAGGTTTAGTCCGGCGTGCTGGCCTCTCTATTAAGCCTAGGTCAGGTTGCGGCGTATTGTTTGGCCGAGGCCGGGCATGACCCAGGAAAGTGTGTCCGACTGGAGTTAATCGAGCGTGGTGGGTAAGTTGGTGCACCCCTGCAGGGAAGAAAACATCTATCGATAGCCTGTCCTACGGTAACGGACACTTGGAGTTGTATCCCGATCGATACAACTAGAACTGGATACTTGTGATGAGAAATGGATTGTGATGAGACTTGGATATGAGATGATAACTAGATAGTATGGCTCTGGGATTGCTTTCTCGCAGGGAGTCGAGAAAGGATCTCTGGCCGAGGTTGATAACTCTACTGCTACTTTACCTTATGTTACTCTACTCCCTCCTGTTGCTGCAAGATGGTGGTTTCCAGAAGATGCTAGTCTTTGATAGGCTAGGCTTTCCCCTTCCCTTCTGGCATTTTGCAGTTTAGTCCATAGATACAACCCATTCCTTTGATACAGATGCATACTTAGTTTAGATCTGATGTAAGTCTCGCGAGTACTTTGGATGAGTACTCACGGCTGCTTTGCTACTTCTTTTCCCTCATACCCGTTTGTTGCAACCAGATGACGGAGCCCAGGAGCCAGACCCCACCACCGATGACTACTACTACCTGGAGGATGCCTACTACTACGTGAAGACCGCCGGACTAGGAGTAGTTAGGAGGCTCCCAGGAAGGAGGCCTTGCCTTTTCGATCGTTGTTGCTTTTGTGCTAGCCTTCTTAAGGCACACTTGTCTAACTTATGTCTGTACTCGGATATTGTTGCTTCCACTGACTCTTGTGTATTCGAGCCCTCGAGGCCCCTGGCTTGTAATATAAAGCTTGTATTATTTTAATTTGTGTCTAGAGTTGTGTTGTGATATCTTCTCGAGAGTCCTTGATCTTGATCATACACATTTGCATATATGATTAGTGTACGGTCAAATCGAGGTCGTCACAGTTTGTCTATGGAGGTGAATCATGTGGTGGAGCAGGGAGGGAATATTACTAGTGTCATGACATCATAGTGCTATTGTTTTGCATGTCAATTTATTACCATTGGTTCAATAAGGCAATGTTTTGCGTATTGTCCATCATGAATTTGATGCTACTGTTTGAGTAATATGCATTCCAATCCTTTCTCACTAAGCTAATGAAGGTTTCACCTTGTTCATACTTTTGCAAACAGGGATCATGTTGTGCCAATCATACATTTTAGTGGAACTACACAAGACAATAAAATGAACTATATCCCAGCCAGTGCTTTAACTCTGCTGGAAGTTCTTGATAATCTTTCGATATAATCTCAGCACTGGTAAACAAGAGTGATTTCAACCATACATTTGAAGTGCACAAAAATATATACTATTGTGTGATTCCAGTGAGTGCTTTATCATCTCTTATGGGACTACATGAATAAGCTTTTTTTCTCAGGTTGGTACGGGCCTAAGGCCTTCATCCATATTAGTTTGCTGTCATCTCTATTTGTATCGTGCTACTGTCATGAGAAACTCCTTTATCTTTGCACGTTAAAGTTTTGCAACCTATGATAAATGGCAATGCTTTGAGTGTTGAATTGAGCTAATTGGCACTGATTAAATAAACTAATACCTCTCTTTAAGCAAGACTACTATGTTGCTAACTTTACTCATTAAGATAATGAGGGTGCTTCTATTTGTTAGTGTATGTTTCATCAACTAGTCCCACTATTATAGTAATCTCACTCTCTCAATATATGTGCCAACATGAATGCTCGATTTTGGTGGAACTACACAAAAACTTTGGGTGCTTCATTGCCTCGACAACTTCCGTCCTTTCCTGTCAGTCGCTAATCTCCGCTTGCTTTCTTCCTTTGTTGTCAGTCGCTTGGCTTATCTCGGCTTCCAATCAAAGGGAATAGTAATTGATATGCTACCTCACACAGGTTGGTACTGGTCTTTATCCTGATTATTGTGCCTGTCATATGTATTGGTAATTTGGTATTGTGCTACTGTTTGCCGCTTTCATAAAGGAGTAATTTGGAGCCTGAACTCGCAGGCAAATCATTACATCGGGTGATTTCAGTAGAACTGCACAAAATGATCAGATGGACAGGTACTTATGCTGCTGCTATGCACTCCAAAGTTCATTCAGACAAGCATCGATGTTGACAAGAAGTGCCTATATTCATTCGAGTATCAACCGACGTCAACCAATTGTCAAACTCCAAGTATTAGGAGAGTGAACGCCAAAAATATTGCTTGGTGCATAGCCCAGAAAACGCAGTCCAGTCTTTGGTCCCAACTTGTGCCTTTTGGTTATCGGCACATATGGTAGCGAACTATATGGCATGGAGTCTAAAGATTCCAGACAGTTGGTTGACGCATATATTCATCTGGCTCTTAATCAGTCTGCACGCTAGGATGCTCCATTACAGTTGAACTGCACAAAAAATTTGGGTGGTGCATTTTCTCAACCGCCTCCTTTCTCGTCTGCAATGTAGAATTTTGGCGAGATACAGGACCAAGATGAGCCAGTAAACTAGTTGGATGAAAGTAGTGGCCAAGTTGCTCAAACCTCCCTCGGCACGAGGCCACTATTTGAGGATAAACCTACAAGCAAAGTTTAGATTGTCTGTGCTACCTCTTATGTACTCGAAAGTTTACTCGTACAAGAACTAATTTTAGCAAGAAGTACCTCCGATTGAACACCATTTACCAGTCTGTACCCTAGGCAATTAAAGTTCGTCCATGGATCATATTGGCTGTGATCTCAATCATTTGGATGCATAAACATACTGAACATGTGTATATCTGAATCTTTTTGTGAATTATGTATGAATATTGTCGTGTGATCTATCAATCATTTGGATGCATGGATATGAGCTTGTGTATATATGAATCTTTTGAGTTGTTGATAGTGAATGTTGGCTATGAATATGAACGTGTCCTGTGAACCTGAGTTTGATATGAATTTTTACCTTTTCTGTTGTATTTGTGTGTGAACTTGTTAGTATGCCTACTGTGGGGTATAAAACGCAGGTCTCTTACAAAAGTAATGTTGTGTCCAATTTATGTTTTCCCTTCTAACCACATTATATATATTTATATTATTACTATTATCGTATACTTTATAGAGACTTATATATACATTATAAAAACATCCCACGTGTTATTAACTTATAAAAGTAAATGTTTAACGGAAGTTGGCAAGGAAAATCCTGGTTGTTTTTGACTCACAGGCAAGGAAAATCCTGGTGATTGCGTACAAAAGCTTGCGAAGATTTTAATGACCAATTTAATAATAACGTGGTCATTTTTATTTTGAGAAATAACTCGCTAATTTCTTAATTATATATATATAATGTGCCTCTTCGGTTTATTCTTTGATATTAATTGCTCCTTCTAACATAACATTATATATATAACGAGCCCACCTAATACGTGTATTTCAAGGAAGTGCAAATGGGTTGGGATTTCTTAGAAAATATAAATGGGCCTGATTGACACGAAATTATTTGTTCACCCAGCCTAGCAAATGGACTGTACATTCAAGAAAACATGGGTTAAATATATGCCACATTTTTGTAGGCTGACATGTGGGCCAATAGGTCGAAGCCTACGCAGGGCGTTGTCAACTTGGTCAACAAATTATTGTGTCTTCCACGGCCATTGGATTTATATCCAACGGCCTGCATGCATCTTCAATCTCTCGTCTTCTTCCTCCAGCGTCGCCGGGACCGCCTGGTCCAGCCTCCGGCGGCTAGCGGCTCTGCTTAGAACGCATCGCTGCGAAGTGCTACCCCACCGCCGACCAGGCTATCCCTCCACCCCTCGACACCTCCTGTTATTCTCCACAGACTACAACCCCACGCCACAACAGAACCAGTTATAACCCTTCTCCTCCTCTCAATCTGCGACTCCACTGCTGCGTTTTCCCATCTCCGAGTCGTTCCCGTCTGGGGCCTCGCCGTCGTCCACTGCCTCGCTGCGTTCGGTGCAGCGTGGTCAACAAACGAGAGTCATCGGAAGAGGACTGTACGTGGAGAGCCTGACGGCTGGGACCCATGAGGTCCATGGTCACACGCAAGGAAAGTTCCTCCTTATTAAGCTAAAAAAATGTTTCCTCCACCTGACAACTGGGATCCACTGGCTGTATCTTCGCACGGAAGGAAGTGCCTCCTTGTTTTACGAAAAAAATTATTCATCCCGTTGACAGCTGGGACCCGTCAGATTTGGTGACTGACTTGTGGGCCTACTAAGCAGACGTGTACGCATAGCTTTTTCAACTTAATCAAAAAATGATTCTAGCAGCTGGACCTTTGGATGTTAATCCAACAGCCGTGCTCCTTCTTCAACCTCTGTTCTTGCTCCCATCTCCCGTGGGCGGCACCGCGGCTGTGCTGCCGCGCACCCGAACCAGTGAAGTTTCCCACTCCTCTCCATCTGCGACTCCACTGCCCCGTCTTCCCCATCTCCGGGTCGTTCCAGTCTGGGTGCGCTCGGCACGGTGTGGTCAACATGGTCAACAACCGAGAGTCATAGGAAGATGACTGTAGGTGAGAGGCTGATAGTGGGGACGCACCACGCCCATGGACGCATGTGCTACGTCTTGAGCTTGCGTTGGATTTCCCCGAAGAGGAAAGGATGATGCAGCAGAGTAGCGTAAGTATTTCCCTTAGTTTTTGAGAACCAAGGTATCAATCCAGTAGGAGGCCACGCTCAAGTCCCTCGTACCTGCACAAAATGATAGCTACTCGCAACCAACGTGATTAGGGGTTGTCAATCCCTTCACAGCCACTTACGAGAGTGAAATCTGATAGATATAATATTTTTGGTATTTTTGGTATAAAGATGCAAAGTGAAAAGTAAAACCAAAGTAAAAAGCAAAGAAAGATTAAAGTGATGGAGATTGATATGATGAGAATAGACCCGGGGGCAATAGGTTTCACTAGTGGCTTCTCTCAAGAGCATAAGTATTCTACGGTGGGTGCACAAATTACTGTTGAGGAATTGACAGAATTGAGCATAGTTACGAGAATATCTAGGCATGATCATGTATATAGGCATCACGTCCGTGACAAGTAGACCGAAAGGATTCCGCATCTACTACTATTACTCCACTCATCGACCGCTATCCAGCATGCATCTAGAGTATTAAGTTAAAAACAGAGTAACGCTTTAAGCAAGATGACATGATGTAGAGAGATAAATTCATGCAATATGAAATAAACCCCATCTTGTTATCCTCGATGGCGATGATACAATATGTGCCTTGCTGCCCCTTCTGTCACTGGGAAAGGACACCGCAAGATCGAACCCAAAGCTAAGCACTTCTCCCATGGCAAGAACTACCAATCTAGTTGGCCAAACCAAACGGATAATTCGAAGAGACTTGCAAAGATAACCAATCATACATAAAAGAATTCAGAGAAGATTCAAATATTATTCATAGATAGACTTGATCATAAACCCACAATTCATCGGTCTCAACAAACACACCGCAAAAAGAAGATTACATCGAATAGATCTCCACAAGAGAGGGGGAGAACTTTGTATTGAGATTCAAAGAGAGAGAAGAAGCCATCTAGCTAGTAACGATGGACCCGAAGGTCTGAGGTAAACTACTCACACTTCATCGGAGAGGCTATGATGATGTAGAAGCCCTCCGTGATGATGGCCCTCTTCCGGCGGAGCTCCGGAACAGGCCCCAAGATGGGATCTCGTGGATACAGAAAGTTGCGGCGGTGGAATTAGGTTTTTGGCACCATATCTGTTTGTTTGGGGGTACGTAGGTATATATAGGAGGAAGGAGTACGTCGGCGGATCTCTGAGGGGCCCATGAGGCAGGGGGCGCGCCCTGGGGGGGGGGGGCGCCCCCACCCTCGTGACCGCCTCTTTTGTTCCTTGGAGCAGGGTCCAAGTCTCCTGGATCACGTTCGGTGAGAAAATCACGTTCCCGAAGGTTTTATTCCGTTTGGACTCCGTTTGATACTCCGTTTCTTCAAAACACTGAAATAGGCAAAAAACAACAATTCTGGGCCGGGCCTCCGGTTAATAGGTTAGTCCCAAAAGTAATATAAAAGTGGAAAATATAGTCCAAAACAGTAAATAATATAGCATGGAGCAATAAAAAATTATAGATACGTTGGGGACGTATCAGACATCCCCAAGCTTAATTCCTGCCCGTCCTCGAGTAGGTAAATGATAAAAAGAGAATTTTTGATGTGGAGTGCTACTTGGCATAATTTCAATGTAAATCTTCTTAATTGTGATATGAATATTAAGATTAGAAAGATTCAAAACAAAAGTTCATATTGACATAAAAATAATAATACTTTAAGCATACTAACAAAGCAATTATGTCTTCTCAAAATAACATGGCCAAAGAAAGTTATCCCTACAAAATCATATAGTCCGGCTATGCTCTATCTTCACCACACAAAATATTTAAATCATGCACAACCCCGATGATAAGCCAAGCAATTGTTTCATACTCTAACTTTTTCAAAACTTTTTCAATCTTCACGCAATACATGAGCATGAGCCATGGACATAGCACTATAGGTGGAGTAGAATGGTGGTTGTGGAGAAGACAAAAAGGGAGAAGATAGTCTCACATCAACTAGGCGTATCAATGGGCTATGGAGATGCCCATCAATAGATATCAATGTGAGTGAGTAGGGATTGCCATGCAACGGATGCACTAGAGCTATAAGTATATGAAAGCTCAAAAAGAAACTAAGTGGGTGTGCATCCAACTTGCTTGCTCATGAAGACCTAGGGCAATTTGAGGAAGCCCATCATTGGAATATACAAGCCAAGTTCTATAATGAAAGATTCCCACTAGTATATGAAAGTGATAACATGAGAGACTCCCTACTATGAAGATCATGGTGCTACTTTGAAGCACAAGTGTGGTAAAAGGATTGTAACATTGTCCCTTCTCTCTTTTTCTCTCATATTTTTAATTTTTTTAATTTTTTTATTTGGGGCTTTTCTCCTTTTTTATGGCCTCTTTTTTTATTTGGGCTTCTTTGGCCTTTTTAATTTATTTTTCGTCCGGAGTCTCATCCCGACTTGTGGGGGAATCATAGTCTCCATCATTCTTTCCTCACTGGGACAATGCTCTAATATGATGATCATCACACTTTTATTTTTCTTACAACTCAACAATTACAACTCGATACTTAGAACAAAATATGACTCTATATGAATGCCTCCGGCGGTGTACCGGGATATGCAATGAATCAAGAGTGACATGTATGAAAGAATTATGAACGGTGGCTTTGCCACAAATACATGTCAACTACATGATCATGCTAGCAATATGAAAATGATGGAGTGTGTCATAATAAATGGAACGGAGGAAAGTTGCATGGCAATATATCTCGGGATGGCTATGGAAATGCCATAATAGGTAGGTATGGTGGCTGTTTTGAGGAAGGTATATGGTGGGTGTATGATACCGGCGAAAGGTGCACGGTATTAGAGAGGCTAGCAAAGGTGGAAGGGTGAGAGTGCGTATAATCCATGGACTCAACATTAGTCATAAAGAACTCATATACTTATTGCAAAAATCTAGAAGTTAACAAAGCAAAGTATTACACGCATGCTCCTAGGGGGATAGATTGGTAGGAAAAGACCATCGCTCATCCCCGACCGCCACTCATAAGGAAGACAATCAATAAATAAATCATGCTCCGACTTCATCACATAATGGTTCACCATACGTGCATGCTACGGGAATCACAAGCTTCAACACAAGTATTCTTTAAATTCACAACCACTCAACTAGCATGACTTTAATATTATCACCTCCACATCTCAAAACAATTATCATGCTTCAATCTTTTCTTAGTATTCAAAACACTCAAAAGAAAGTTTCACAAATCTTGAATACCAAGCATATTATTATTAAGCAAATTACCATGCTATTAAGAGACTCTCAAAATAATTTAAGTGAAGCATGAGAGATCAATAGTTTCTTTTAAAAAATCCACCACCGCGCTCTAAAAGATCTAAGTGAAGCATATAGAGAAAAATTACATAGCTCAAAAGATATAAGTGAAGCACATAGAGCAAAACTACTTAGCTCAAAAGATATAAGTGAAGCACATAGAGCAAAACTACTTAGCTCAAAAGATATAAGTGAAGCACATAGAGTATTCTATCAAATTTTAATTCATGTATGGCTCTCTCACAAGGTGTGTACAGCAAAGATGATTGTGGAATACTAACAAACAAAGACACAAATAATACAAGACGCTCCAAGCAAAACATATATCATGTTGGTGAATAAAAATATAGCTCCAAGTAAAGTTACCGATAGAAGTAGACGAAAGAGGGGATGCCTTCCGGGGCATCCCCAAGCTTTGGCTTTTAGGTGTCCTTAGATTATCTTGGGGGTGCCATGGGCATACCCAAGCTTAGGCTCTTGCCACTCCTTGTTCCATAATCCATCAAATCCTTACCCAAAACTTGAAAACTTCACAACACAAAACTTAAGGCAGAAAACTCGTGAGCTCCGTTAGCGAAAGAAAACAAAAGACCACTTCAAGGTACTGTAATTAACTCATTCTACATTTATATTTGTGTTAAACCTACTGTATTCCAACTTCTCTATGGATTATAAACTATTTTACTAACCATAGATTCATCAAAATAAGCAAACAACACACGAAAAACAGAATCTGTCAAAAACAGAACAGTCTGTATTAATCTGTAGCTAGCGCAATATCTGAACCCCAAAAATTCTAAAATAAATTGCTGGACGTGAGTAATTTATCTATTAATAATCTGCAAAAAGAATTAACTAAATATTACTCTCCAAATAAAAATGACAGCAGTTCTCGTGAGCGCTAAAGTTTCTGTTTTTTACAGCAAGTTCAACAAGACTTTCCCCAAGTCTTCCCAACGGTTCTACTTGGCACAAACACTAATTAAACACAAAAAACACAACAAAAACATAGGCTAGATAATTTATTTATTACTAAACAGGAGCAAAAATCAAGGAATAAAAATAGAATTGGGTTGCCTCCCAACAAGCGCTATCGTTTAACGCCCCTAGCTAGGCATAATAGCGAGGATAGACCTAGGTATTGCCGTCTTTGGTAGGCAATCCATAAGTGGCTCTCATGATAGTTTCATATGGCAATTTTATTTTCTTTCTTGGAAAGTGTTCCATGCCCTTTTTAATGTAAATTGAAATCTAATATTCCCTTCCCTCATATCAATAATCGCACCAACCGTTCTAAGGAAAGGTCTACCAAGAATAATAGGGCAAGAAGGATTGCAATCTATATCAAGAACAATGAAATCTACAGGCACATAATTCCTATTTGCAACAATAAGAACATCATTAATTCTTCCCATAGGTTTCTTAATAGTAGAATCTGCAAGATGCAAGTTTAGAGAGCAATCATCAAAATTACGGAAATCTAGCAAATCACACAAAGTTTTGGGGATAGTTGAAACACTAGCACCCAAATCACACAAAGCATAAAACTCATGATCTTTAATTTTAATTTTAATAGTCGGTCCCTACTCATCATAAAGTTTTCTAGGGATAAAAACTTTCAACTCAAGTTTTTCTTCATAAGATTGCATCAAGGCATCAACAATATGTTCGGTGAAGGCTTTATTTTGACTATAAGCATGTGGAGAATTTAGCACGGATTGCAACAAGGAAATACAATCAACTAAAGAGCAACTTTCATAATTAAATTCATTGAAATCCAATATAGTGGGTTTAGCAATATCTAGATTTTTATTTCTTTCAATCCCACTTTCATCAATTTTATCACAAAGATCTAAATACTCCGAATTTTTAGAACGCCTTCTAGGTAAAGGAAGATCATATTCAGTTTCATCAAGATTCATATTGAAAAACAAAGATTTAATAGGAGACACATCAATTACTTTTAGATCTTCATCTTGATTTTAATAGGAATTGGAAGAACACACTTTAATAAAGGCATCTTTGGAGGCACGCATCCTAGCGGTTCTTTCCTTGCACTCATCAATGGAAATTCTCATGGCTTTGATAGACTCATTGATATCATGCTTAGGAGGAATAGATCTAAGCTTTAAACAATCAACCTCAAGAGAAATTCTATCAACGTTCCTAGCCAAATCATCAATTTTAAGCAATTTCTCTTCAAGCAAAGCATTAAAATTCTTTTGTGAATTCATAAATTCTTTAACACTATTTTCAAATTCAGAGGCATCTTATTATAATTTCCATAAGAGTTGTTGTAGGAATTCCCATAATTATTAGAAGGATTACTAGGATATGGCCTAGGATTAAAATTCCCTCTATAAGCGTTGTTACCAAAATTATTCCTACCAAAAAAATTCACATCCATAGATTCATTGTTATTCTCAATCAAAGTAGACACATGCATATCATTAAGATCAGAAGAAACACTCTTAGTAGCAAATAATTTCATAAGTTCATCCACCTTTCCACTCAACACATTGATTTCTTCTATTGCATGCACTTTTTTATTAGAAATTCTTTCAGTATGCCATTGAGAATAATTAACCATAATATTATCTAGGAGTTTAGTAGCATCTCCTAAAGTGATTTCCATAAAAGTGCCTCCCGCGGCCGAATCTAAAAGATTTCTAGAAGCAAAATTCAATCTGGCATAAAAAATTTGTATAATCATCCATAAATTCAAACCATGAGTAGGGCAATTACGTATCATTAATTTCATTCTTTCCCAAACTTGTGAAACATGTTCATGATCAAGTTGTTTAATGTTCATAATATCGTTTCTAAGAGAGTGATCTTAACGGGAGGGAAATACTTAGAGATAAAGGCATCTTTGCACTTGTTCCAAGAATCGAAACTATTTTTAGGCAAAGACGAAAACCAAGCTTTAGTGCGATCTCTAAGCGAAAAAGGAAATAGCTTCAATTTAACGACATCATTATCGACATCTCTTTTCTTTTGCATATCACATCAACAAAGCTATTCAGATGAGTAGTGACATCTTCACTAGGAAGGCCGGTGAATTGATCTTTCATAACAAGATTCAACAAAGGAGCATTGATTTCACAAGATTCAGTATTGGCAAGAGGAACAATCGAAGTGCTAAGGAAATCATTATTATTGGTATTGGTGAAGTCACACAATTTGGTAGTATCTTGAGCCATCGCGACAAAAAAGAAAACTAGCACACGAGCAAACAAGAGCAAACGGGCAAAAGAGGCAAATAGAGAGGGAGGACATAGAGAGAGAGGGCGAATAAAATGGCAAGGGTGAAGTGGGGGAGAGGAAAACAAGAGGCAAATGGCAAATGATGTAATGCGAGACATAGGGATTGTGATGGGTACTTGGTATGTTGACTTTTGCGTAGACTCCCCAGCAACGGCGCCAGAAATTCTTCTTGCTATGTCTTGAGCTTGCGTTGGATTTCCCCGAAGAGGAAAGGATGATGCAGCAGAGTAGTGTAAGTATTTCCCTCAGTTTTTGAGAACCAAGGTATCAATCCAGTAGGAGGCCACGCTCTAGTCCCTCGTACCTGCACAAAACGATAGCTACTCGCAACCAACGCGATTAGGGGTTGTCAATCCCTTCACGGTCACTTACGAGAGTGAGATTTGATAGATATTATATTTTTGGTATTTTTGGTATAGAGATGCAATGTGAAAAGTGAAAGCAAAGTAAAAAAGCAAAGCAAGATTAAAGTGATGGAGATTGATATGATGAGAATAGACCCATGGGCCATAGGTTTCACTAGTGGCTTCTCTCAAGAGCATAAGTATTCTATGGTGGCTGAACAAATTACTGTTGAGCAATTGACAGAATTGAGCATAGTTATGAGAATATCTAGGCATGATCATGTATATAGGCATCACGTCCGTGACAAGTAGACCGAAACGATTCTGCATCTACTACTATTACACCACTCATCGACCACTATCCAACATGCATCTAGAGTATTAAGTTAAAAACAGAGTAACACTTTAAGCAAGATGACATGATGTAGAGAGATAAATTCATGCAATATGAAATAAACCCCATATTGTTATCCTCGATGGCAACGATGCAATACGTGCCTTGCTGCCCCTTTTGTCACTAGGAAAGGACACCGCAAGATCGAACCCAAAGCTAAGCACTTCTCCCATGGCAAGAACTACCAATCTAGTTGGCCAAACCAAACTGATAATTCGAAGAGACTTGCAAAGATAAACAACGATACATAAAAGAATTTAGAGAAGATTCAAATATTATTCATAGATAGAATTGACCATAAACCCACAATTCATCGATCTCAACAAAGACACCGCAAAAAGAAGATTACATCGAATAGATCTCCACAAGAGAGGGGGAGAACTTTGTATTGAGATTCAAAGAGAGAGAAGAAGCCATCTAGCTACTAACTATGGACCCGAAGGTCTGAGGTAAACTACTCACACTTCATCGGAGAGGCTATGATGATGTAGAAGCCCTCCGTGATGATGGCCCTCTCCCCGCGGAGCTCCGGAACAGGCCCCAAGATGGGATCTCGTGGATATAGAAAGTTGCGGCGGTGGAATTAGGTTTTTGGCTCCGTATCTGTTCGTTTGGGGGTACGTAGGTATATATAGGAGGAAGGAGTACATCGGTGGAGCTCCGAGGGGCCCACGAGGCAGGGGGCACACCCTATGGGGGGGCGCCCCCCACCCTCGTGACCGCCTCTTTTGTTCGTTGGAGCATGGTACAAGTCTCCTGGATCACGTTCGGTGAGAAAATCACGTTCCCGAAGGTTTTATTCCGTTTGGACTCCGTTTGATATTCCGTTTCTTCCAAACACTGAAATAGGCAAAAAACAACAATTCTGGGTTGGGCCTCCGGTTAATAGGTTAGTCCCAAAAGTAATATCAAAGTGGAAAATAAAGCCCAATATAGCCCAAAACAGTAGATAATATAGCATGGAGCAATCAAAAATTATAGATACGTTGGAGACGTATCAGCATGCATGCAACAGAACGCGGTGAGGTCAACTGGTCAAGGAACGACTTCCATCAGAAGTATACTGTACGTGGAGAGTCTCAGCTGGGTCCACGGCCGCAGCAAGTAAGTGCCTCCTTATTACGCGGAAAATAATGATTCCTCCAACTGGCAGCAGGGACCCACTGGACGGGCCACCGTATTTTGCGAAAAAAACGTTTGCCCCCTGACTGCTGGGACCCACCTGACGGGCCACCGTATTTCACGAAAAAACCATTTCCCCCACTGTCAGCTCGGACCCACCGGAAGTGCCTCCTTATTACGCACAAAAAAATGAATACTCCCCCGGCTAGCTGGGACCCACCTTGGTGGGAGGCTGACTTGTGGGCCTACTAAGTTGACGGGGACGAATGGCTTTGTCAACTTAGTCAATATGAATGATTCTAGCTCCAGTGACCATACGATGTCCATCCAACGGCCGTAGTGCTTCTTCAACCTCTGGTCTTCTTGCTCCAGCCGCCCAAAGCAGCGCCGATCGTGCCGCATGCTCCTGCCTCCCGTGGCTGGCTGTGCTGCCGTGGAGGCCTCACCGCCCCCTACTATTCCCACCGCTGGCCAGGCCCTGCAGCGACGGCAGCCTCACACCGCAGCCGAACCAGTGAACCCTCGTACTCCTCTCCGCACGGGCTTCCACTGCCGCATCTTCCCCGGCTCCGTGTCGTCCCCTTCCTAGGCCTCGCCGTCGTCCACCGCCGTGGTGCTCTCCGCGCGGCGCGGTCAACGTGGTCAAGGAACGACTTCCATCGGAAGAGTACTGTACGTGGAGAGGCTCACAGCTTTGTGAGGCCTGTTGGGCTGCAAATCTTTCAAGACGAGGAGAGCTTTCATTCGGCTGGCCGAGAAAATGGCCCATCAGTAATGAGAAATGGGCTGTACATTTTTAAAACACATCAAACCAGAAATTAGTTTCAAATATCTTTTTTTCATTTAGAGATTTTAAATTGCATTAACTTTTATGCGTGGAGAATTTATTGGATTTTATATTGATATACATTTATTTTTAAAATCAGTTTGAATGTGAGTCGAAATTTTGGGATTAAAAACAGTTCAGACCGCACCGAAATATGCAAAATTTCGTATATTTTTTAACTGTGGCCACAATATGGGCTGTAATGCTAACAAAAAGAATATGAGCTCCAAAAAAAACCTTAAAGAATTAGCAAATGGGCTATAAATTATTAGAAATAATGGCAGATGGGCTGTATGCTGTTTTCCACAAATTTGAGGCTTTCCTAAAAAAGGTTGACGCACAAGCAGTGACCGTTGGATGTCCATCGAACGGCCGTCGAGCTTCTTCAATCTCTGCTCTTCCTGCTCCAGCCGCTCAAACAAGCGTTGGAGGGATTGCATGCTCCCTCCTCCCCGCGGCCGGCTGTGTTGCCGCACAGGCCTCACCGTCCCACCGTACTCCCATCGCTGGCCTAGCCATCCCTCTACTCGCCCACACCTACTGTTATTCTCCGGTGATGGCAGACGGACCCGTAAACCCTCGTACAATCGTACTCCCCTCCGCGTGGGAAACAACTGCCGAGTCTTCCTTGCCTCCGTGTCGTTCCCTTCCTAGGCCTCGCCTGGTGCTCTCGGCGCGGCCTGGTCAATGTGGTCAACGACCGACATGCATCTGAAGTGGACTGTACGTGGAGAGGCCGACAGCTGGGTCCACGGCCGCATGCAAGGAAATGCCTCCTTATTACGCGCAAAATAATGATTCCACCACCTGACATCAGGGACCCACCAAAAGGGCCTCTGTATTTCGCAAAAAAAAACATTACCTCGGCTGACAGCTCGGACCCACCAGTTATATCTTCGCACGCAAGGAAGTGCCTCCTTATTACGCACAAAAAAATGAATACTCCCCCTGTTAGCTGGAACCCAGTATAGTGGCAGGCTGACTTGTGGGCCTACTAAGTTGACGGGGACGGAGGGCTTTGTCAACTTAGTCAATATGCACGATTCTAGCTCCAGTGACCGTACGATGTCCATCCAACGGCCGTAGTGCTTCTTCAACCTCTGGTCTTCTTGCTCCAGCCGCCCAAACCAGCGCCGGTCGTGCCTTGTGCTCCTGCCTCCCGTGTCCGGCTGTGATGCGGCGGAGGCCTCACCGCCCCCTACTACTCCCACCGCTGGCCAAGCCATCCCTCTACTCACCCACACCCCCTATTATTCTGTGGCGATGGCAGCCTCAGACCGCAGCGAACCAGTGAACCCTCATACTCCTCTATGCTTGGGCATCCACTGCCGCGTCTTCCCCGGCTCCATGTCGTCCCCTTTCTAGGCCTCGCCGTCGTCCACCGCCCTGGTGCTCTCGGCGCGGCGTGGTCAACATGGTCAAGGAACGACTTCCATCGGACGTGGACTGTACATGGAGAGGCTGACAGCTGGGTCCATGACCGCAACAAGGAAGTGCCTCCTTATTATGTGCAAAATAATTATTCCTCCACCTGACAGCGGGGACCCACTGGACGGGCCACCGTATTTCACGAAAAAAACGTTTGCCCCTGACTGCTGGGACCCACCAGCTACATCTTCGCACGCAAGGAAGTGCGTCTGGGCAAAAAAAAACGATTCGCCCCCTGACTGCTGGGACCCACCATCTACATCTTCGCAGGCAAGGAAGTGCCTGACAGTCGGGACCCACCTGGTCGAAGTGTACGTAGCGTTGTCATTCTGGTCACGAACGTGTACATACATATATACTGGTGGATGTAGAGGCGCGCACGTGTCGTAGTAGAGGCACGTACGTGTCGTAGTAGAGGCGCGCACATAGCATGTACACGTACGTACAACGGCCAGGGTGCAAGAAAGAAAATATGACCACGTATGTGTACATACGGGCGGGGTCTCGAACGCCTACTCGCGCATACGTACGGCCAGGGCTCGTGTACATGGCTGGGTCGGAACAGAGAAACATCGTCGTCGTCGTGTTCATGGGGAGGCAGCGGAATGCATCGTGTTCATGGGGAGGCAACGGAATGCGTCGTGTTCATGGGGAGGCAACGGAATGCGTCGTGTTCATCAGGAGGCAACGGAATGCGTCATGTTCATCGGGAGGCAACGGAATGCGTGGGAGCCAACCGGCTGGGTCAGAACGGAATGCGTGGTCGTGTTCATCGGGAGGGCTTGTACGGAACAGTCGATGGAAACGAGGCCTGGCGTACCGCACAACGGAGGAGACAGACCTCCTACGTTCGGAACGGGGTCCTGTTGATCGGGAGGGGTCTGGCGTACCGCAAAACGGAGGAAACGGACCTCCTACGGTCGAAACGGGGGTCTTGTTTATCGGGAGGGGTGTGGCATACCGCAAAATGGACGAAACGCACCTCCTACGGCCGAAACGTGGGTCCTGTTGATCGGGAGGGGTGTGGCGTACCGCAAAACGGACGAAACAGACTTGTGTTGGAGCGCTACTGTCAAAACGGGGGTCCTGTTCATCGGGAGGGGTATGGCGTACCGCAAAACGGGACTCCACGGGATACTGTTCATCTCCACCGTCGACCTCCTCCAGCCTCCACGGGCTACCGTCGACCTCCTCCAGCCTCCACGGGCTCGTGTTCATCCAGCCTCCACCGCGCGCTACTCCACCGGCTACTGTTCAACCACCCCTCCACGGGCACCCCTCCACCGTCCATTGTTCATCCAGCCCTCCACACCACGGGGTCTTGTTCAACCACCCCTCCATGGGCACCCCTCCATGGGCACCCCTCCACCGTCTACTGTTCATCTAGCCCTCCACCACACCACGGGGTCCTGTTCATCCAGAGGCAACGCCACCGCTCATTGTTCATCCAAACCCCCCGCAACGCTCACTGTTCATCCCAGAGGCAGCATCGATGGGCTTCAGTTAGCAGCAGTAGCGAAGGAATTGCTCGACCGGGTTTAGTTAACAGCCATCGATCGATCACTCGGGTTCAGTAACGCGTAGCCTGCAGTGCAATCGCTCGGGTTCAGTTAGAGCCCAATGCCTCACTCGGGTTCAGTTAGAGCCAACGCCTCGCACACACACGCATATGTGTGTGAGAGAAACACGCATCGCTTGGTCCCCGACCTCCCACCGTAACCGGGAACTCCCTGAAATTTTCCTCGCCCTCGCTTCTACCACGGTTTTTTCCGTCATGGACGGCCCAAACAATGTCATGCAGCTGCATCTCTGGCCCGCCTAGGACGAAAAGCCCATTTTTTGTCATGATTTTTTGTCATAGAAGTAGGAGCCCACCACATCTATGATGATACCGGGTTTTGTCACAATTATCGTCATAGAAGTGTCATATGTATAAACAACAACAACAAAGCCTTTAGTCCCAAACAAGTTGGGGTAGGCTAGAGGTGAAACCCATAAGATCTCGCAACCAACTCATGGCTCTGGCACATGGATAGCAAGCTTCCACGCACCCCTGTCCATAGCTAGCTCTTTGTCGATACTCCAATCCTTCAGGTCTCTCTTAAAGGACTCCTCCCGTGTCAAAATCGGTCGACCCCGCCCTCTCTTGACATTCTCCGCACGCTTTAGCCGTCCGCTATGCACTGGAGCTTCTGGAGGCCTGCGCTGAATATGCCCAAACCATCTCAAACGATGTTGGACAAGCTTCTCCTCAATTGGTGCTACCCCAACTCTATCTCGTATATCATCATTCCGGACTCGATCCTTCCTCGTGTGGCCACACATCCATCTCAACATACGCATCTCCGCCACACCTAACTGTTGAACATGTCCCCTTTTAGTCAGCCAACACTCCGCGCCATACAACATTGCGGGTCGAACCGCCATCCTGTAGAACTTGCCTTTTAGCTTTTGTGGCACTCTCTTGTCAAAGAGAATGCCAGAAGCTTGGCGCCACTTCATCCATCCGGCTTTGATTCGATGGTTCACATCTTCATCAATACCCCCATCCTCCTGCAACATTGACCCCAAATACCGAAAGGTGTCCTTCCGAGGTACCACCTGGCCATCAAGGCTAACCTCCTCCTCCTCACAGCTAGTAGTACTGAAACCGCACATCATGTACTCGGTTTTAGTTCTACTAAGCCTAAACCCTTTCGATTCCAAGGTTTGTCTCCATAACTCTAACTTCCTATTTACCCCCTTCCGACTATCGTCAACTAGCACCACATCATCCGCAAAGAGCATACACCATGGGATATCTCCTTGTATACCCCTTGTGACCTCATCCATCACCAATGCAAAAAGATAAGGGCTCAAAGCTGACCCCTGGTGCAATCCTATCTTAATCGGGAAGTCATCGGTGTCGACATCACTTGTTCGAACACTTGTCACAACATTATTGTACATGTCCTTGATGAGGGTAATGTACTTTGCTGGGACTTTGTGTTTCTCCAAGGCCCACCACATGACATTCCGCGGTATCTTATCATAGGCCTTCTCCAAGTCAATGAACACCATATGCAAGTCCTTCTTATGCTCCCTATATCTCTCCATAAGTTGTCGTACCAAGAAAATGGCTTCCATGGTCGACCTCCCAGGCATGAAACCAACTGATTTTTGGTCACGCTTGTCATTCTTCTTAAGCGGTGCTCAATGACTCTCTCCCATAGCTTCATTGTATGGCTCATCAGCTTAATTCCACGGTAATTAGTACAACTCTGAACATCCCCCTTGTTCTTGAAGATTGGTACTAATATACCCCGTCTCCATTCTTCTGGCATCTTGTTTGCCCGAAAAATGAGGTTGAAAAGCTTGGTTAGCCATACTATCGCTATGTCCCCGAGACCTTTCCACACCTCAATGGGGATACAATCAGGGCCCATCGCCTTGCCTCCTTTCATCCTTTTTAAAGCCTCCTTCACCTCAGACTCCTGGATGCGCCGCACAAAACGCATGCTGGTCTCATCAAAGGAGTCATTCAGTTCAATGGTAGAACTCTCATTCTCCCCATTGAACAGCTTGTCGAAGTACTCCCGCCATCTATGCTTAATCTCTTCGTCCTTCACCAAGAGTTGGCCTGCTCCGTCCTTGATGCATTTGACTTGGCCAATATCCCTCATCTTCCTCTCCCGGATCTTAGCCATCTTATAGAAGTGTCATATGTATGACAGAAAAAAATTTGTTCGGCCCAAAATGTCACGGATGTGTCTTTTTTTATAGTGTAGACTCAACTTTGGCCAAGGAGTGTGGAAGGGGATTCCTACAGGTAGTCGGCTCTGATACCAACTTGTGACGCCCCCGATTCAATCGTAAACTAATCATACACACAAATGTGTACGGTCAAGATCAGGGACTCACGGAAAGATATCACAACACAACTCTAATATAAAATAAGTCATACAAGCATCATAATACAAGCCAGGGGCCTCGAGGGCTCGAATACAAGTGCATGGTCATAGACGAGTCAGCGGAAGCAAGAATATCTGAGTACAGACATAAGTTAAACAAGTTGCGATAAGATGGCTAGCACAAACTGGGATACACATCGAAAGAAGCGCAGGCCTAGTGCCTGGGATCCTCCTAAACAACTCTTGGTCGTCGGTGGCGGCCTGCACATAGTAGTAGGCACCTCCGGTTTAGTAGGAGTCCTCGTCGGTGGCGTCTGGCTCCTGGGCTCCAACATCTGGTTGCAGCAACCAGGTATAGGAAAAAGGGGGGAGCAAAGAAACCGTGAGTACTCATCCAAAGTACTCCCAAGCAAGGATCTACACTATATATGCATTGGTATCAATCAAATGGGTAGTATCTGTGGACTGAAGTGCAGAATGCCAAAATAAGAGGGGATAGCTAGTCCTAGCGAACACTACGCTTCTGGTAGCCTCCATCTTGAAGCATATAAAAGAGAGTAGATGGTAAGTTCACCAAGTATCATCGTATAGCATAATCCTACCTGGCGATCATCTCCTCGTCGCCTTGTGAGAGAGCGATCACCGGGTTGTATCTGGCACTTGGATGGGTGTGTTTTATTAAGTATCCGGTTCTAATTATCATAAGGTCGAGGTACGACTCCGGGTCGTCCTTTTACCGAGGGACATGACTATTCGAATAGATAAACTTCCCTGCAGGGGTGCACCACATTACCCAACACACTCGATCCTTCTGGCCGGACACACTTTCCTGGGTCATGCCCGGGCTTGGAAGATCAACACGTCGCAACCCCACCAAGGCCTAACAGAAAGGTCAGCACGCCGGTCTAAATCCTATGTGCACAGGGCTTTGAGCCCATTGCTCGTTGCACACCTGCACGTTGCGTACGTGGCTGGTGAGCAGACCTAGCAACCTCCATTACAAAGGAAGTTGCATTACGCGGTCCAACCCGGCGCGCGCCGCTTAGTCGCTGACGTCTAGGAGGCTTCAGCTGATACCATGACATTGAGTGCCCATAACTGTTCCCGCATAGTTGGTTAGTGCGTATAGGCCTGTGGCCAAACTCAGATCAAATACCAATATCTCGTTAAGCGTGTTATTTTGAAGTAACCGCGGATGCCGACCAGGGCCAGACCCACCTCTCACCTAGGTGGTCTCAACCTGCCATGTCGCTCCGCCACAAAGATCCACCTAGAGGGCCGTCGGGACAAATGTCCTTTCAGCCCCCAATCGGTGAATCACTCACGGGTACTAAACGAGCCGACCCGACTTTAGTCACCACATGTATCATGTAATGTATATAGTATATACCCGTGAATCCGTGATCAACACCCGACGTGATCACGACCCAAAAGTATAGCATGGCAGACTGACAAGAATGTAGGGCACTGATGGAATACTAGCATCCTATACTAAGCATTTAGGGTTGCAGGTAAAGGTAACAACAGTAGTAGGAAAGATAGGCTATGTGTCAGGATAGGATTAACATAAAGCAGTAACATGATACACTACTCTAATGCAAGCAGTAGAGAGAAGGAATAGGCAATATCGGGTTGATCAAGGGGGGGGGGACTTGCTTGGTTGCTCTGGCAAGGAGGGGTCATCAACACCGTAGTC
>NC_041388.1:355561317-355562751 GCF_002162155.2 Triticum dicoccoides | reverse complement strand
GGATAGGATTAACGGAAAGCAGTAACATGCTACACTACTCTAATGCAAGCAGTAGAGAGAAGAAATAGGCGATATCGGATTGATCAAGGGGGGGGGGACTTGCTTGGTTGCTCTGGCAAGGAGGGATCGTCAACACCGTAGTCGTACTGGGTAGCAGCAACGTCGGTCTTGGTGTCTAATGAGAGAAGAGGGGGAAAACAATAAATATAATGCAAACATAAGCATGACAATGCATGACATGACAATGAGCGGAGCTTGGTGTGCCCTAACGCGATAGTAGGTGATACCGGCGAAGGGGGAAACATCCAGGAATGTATTCCCGGTGTTTCGCGTTTTTGGACACACGGACTGGAGGGGGAAAGTTGCATGTTCGTGATGCTAGGGATGTGTGGCTGACAAATGGACCGCGTATTCGGATTCGTCTCATTGTTCTGAGCAACTTTCATGTACAAAGTATTTTCATCCGAGTTATAGATTATTTTATTTTATTTTTCAAAGATTTAAATGATTTTCTAATTTCTAGATTTAATTTAATTAGAATTTAAATTAATATTTAAATGCTATGGGTACACTATAAGTGTACCCAGCCATATGCAACAGAGGCTGATAGGGGCCCCAGTTGACTTGGTCAACTACCCAGTCAGCAGAGGCTGACTGGTGGGCCAGGGTTGAGTCAGCAGCCTAGTCAGCAGAACAGCGGCCCCATTGGTGAGTGAGAGTGTTTAACAACATGTTTCATTTTTTAACTTAAACTAATTAGCTAGTGGGCCTGACGTGTCAGTGGCTATTAACATAAAGTTTAATCTAGCCATTTTATTTAGTGGCGGGGTCCCGCATGTCATTGACACTGGGTTATTAGATTAGTTAAATAGATTATTTATGTTTAGGTTATTTAGGGAGGGTCCACATGTTAGTGCCTGTTTAGGTGTTCGGGTTAGTGCTGAAATCGGGGTTAGTCACGCGCCATGTCAGCATGTTAATGGTGGTGAGGCCGAGCTTGCTGGCAACGACCGCGCGCTTTGTTCCGGCGACGATTTGTGATGCGGCTGGGGCTATAGGTGCGTCGTGAGGAGGCGCGCCGCATGGTGGCTGCGGGATGGCCAGAGGCAGGAGGCCGAGGCGCCGGGAGGGTGCGTAGGGGCGGGGGCATGGGCAACAGCGTCTGGAAGTGGGCGACGGGCAGGGGCTGGCCAGCGCATGTGTGGCAGCGTCGGCGGCCTCCTGTAGTAGTAGAGGCTGCAGCAACAGTGTAGACCGATAGCGGGCGGCAAGGACGAGGCAGGGCGCAGGCGGTGCATGACGGGAACAAGGCGCGGGTGCCGGTGCGTGGGCCGAAGCACGACATGCGTGGCCCTGAGGCTAGCAGGGGACGGGCACAGGGAGGAGGCATGACGAGCACGCGGCGGGGCGAGGTGCGGTGCAGGGGCCAGCGGT